>NW_016803982.1:5241939-5259299 GCF_001698545.2 Rhinopithecus bieti
TTTTGAGACGGAGTCTCGCTCTGCCACCCAGGCTGGAGTGCAGTGGCGCGATCTTGGCTCACTGCAAGCTCTGCATCCTGGGTTCACACCATTCTCCTGCCTCAGCCTCCCTAGAAGCTGGGACTACAGGTGCCCGCCACCAAGCCCGGCTAATATTTTTTGTATTTTCAGTAGAGACAGGGTTTCACCGTGTTCGCCAGGATGGTCTTGATCTCCTGACCTCATGATCTGCCCACCTCGGCCTCCCAAAGTGCTGGGATTACAGGCGTGAGCCACCGCACCCGGCATGATTTTTTCTTTCTAAAAACATTTTTTATATTGTACAATCTTATTAGGATATTATGAAATCAAATGGGAAAATATGAAAAGTACTTCAAGGTACCTGTAAAACAGTTATCGCATAAAGGTTTGTCTTATTGCTATTGCTGTGAATCTACATTCCTAGAATTTTTAGTTTTTGTAGGCTACAGAAGTTATGTTGTTCAACTTTTCTCATCACCAGCCAGCATCTCTCTATGCTTCTGTCCTGCCTCCTACACACTGCCAAGGTGACCTTGAACATCTAACTTAGTTTCTCAGATCCTTTGTTTCTTCATTGGTGGAGATGAAAATTGCTCCCTCACACATGAATTTTGGGAAGATTAAATAAAACCATATAACAGTAGCATTTATAAAAATAAAATATCCTTAGCCAGGTGCGGTGACTCATACCTGTAATCCTAGCACCTTGTTTTTACTAAATTATTTATTTCGCTATTATTTCCTTTTTGCTTATTAGGTTACTCATTTACTTCTCAAGGCTAGCTAGGTGCCTGGAATTTCCCTTGAAGGAATTCAAGGTCTTCCATTATTTCCATGCTTAGTAGGTCCCAGCAGACCCGATAGAGAGGTCCTTGCTTTGTCTCAATGATACAGCAATTGAGGCCGGGTGTGGTGGCTCATGCCTGTATTTCCAGCACTTCGCTAGGAAATAAATCCTAGCGAAACCTTGTTTTTACTAAAAATACAAAAAAATTAGCCGGGTGTGGTGGTGGGTGCCTGTGATCCCAGATACTTGGGAGGCTGAGGCAGAAGAATCGCTCGAACCGCGGAGGCAGGCTGCAGTGAGCTGAGATCGTGCTACTGCACTTCAGTAGCACAATTCAGCTTGGGTGACAGAGCAACACTCCGTCTCAAATAAAATAAAATATTTTATTTTCGTAAAGACTAGGTTTTGCCATATTGCTCAGGCTGGTCTCGAACTCCTGAGCTCAGGCAATCTGCCCGCATCGGCCTCTCAAAGTGCTAGAATTACAGGTGTGAGCTCGGTCCTTTTTTAAAAAAAGAAAGAGAGGGAAAGGAAACGAAAAAAGAACAGCCTAAGGAGAACACCATCCTGTTGGGAAGCAGTGGCGAACCCAGCCGGTACTTCTGGCTCCCTGGCCTTCCCCTTCCCTCGGTGTTTCCTCACCTCCCTGCCTGCAGCCAGCTGTGCTCCTTCTCTGAACCAACGCAGCGGGCATCTGTGAGATTATCTGACCACCAGGCCCCGCAGCCCTTCCACAGATGTGACCCTACACCGTCCTGCCTGGGCAGCAGGATGGGCCTGAGATGGGTACTCTGTTCAAGATAGACCATGGGTCCCTTCCCCAAGACTCTGGAATGGAATGAAGAGAAACTATTTAGTCTCTCTCTTAATTATCTCAGTTGCTCTATCTATCTATCTACCTATTTGATTTTTTGAGAGGGAGTCACTCTGTCTCCCAGGCTGGAGTGCAGCGGCTCCATCTTGGCTCACTGAAGCCTCCGCCTCCCAGGTTCAAGCTTTTCTCCTGCCTCAGCCTTCCAAGTAGCTGGGATTACGGCGCCTGTCACCAAGCCCGGCTACTTTTTGTATTTGTAGTAGAGACAGGTTTTCACCATGTTGGCCAAGTTGGTCTCAAACTACTAACCTCAAGTGATCCGCCCGCCTCAGCCTTCCGAAGTGCTGGAAATACAGGCATGAGCCACCACACCCGGCCTCAATTGCTGTATCATTGAGACAAGCAAGGACCTCTCTATCGGTCTGCTGGGACCTACTAAGCATGGAAATAATGGAAGACCTTGAATTCCTTCAAGGGAAATTCCAGGCACCTAGCTAGCCTTGAGAAGTAAATGAGTAACCTAATAAGCAAAAAGGAAATAATAGCTTAAACAATAGCTACTCCGCCAGGCATGGTGGGTCACGCCTGTAATCCCAGCACTTTGGGAGGCCGAGGCGGGTGGATCACGAGGTCAGGAGATGGAGACCATCTTGGCTAACAGGGTGAAACCCGTCTCTACTAAAAATACAAAAAAAATTAGCCAGGCCTGGTGGTGGGCGCCTGTAATCCCAGCTACTCCGGAGGCTGAGGCAGGAGAATCACTTGAACCTGGGAGGCGGAGGCTGCAGTGAGCCGAGATTGTGCCGCTGCAGTGAGCTGAGATCGTGCCACTGCACTCCAGCCTGGGTAACAGAGTAAGACTCCATCTCAAAATAAAAAAAAAAGAAGTCCAGAGGCAGTGGCTCACGCCTGTAATGCCAGCACTTTGGGAGTCCAAGGCGGGTGCATCACGAGGTCAGGAGTTCAAGACCAGCCTGACCAACATGGTGAAACTTTGTCTCTACTAAAAATACAAAACATTAGCTGGATGTAGTGGCATGCTCCTGTAATCCCCAGCTACTCAGGAGGCTGAGGCAGGAGAATCCCTTGAACCTGGGGGGCAGAAGTTGCAGTGGGCTGAGATCCCACCACTGTACTCCAGCCTGGTGACAGAATGAGACTCTGTCTCAAAAAAGAAAAAAACAAAAAGAAACATTTAGTTTGCGGTGTGAAAAAGACGCAGACATCCAGAGGGAGGCAGAGGCAAGAGAGAAAGTTGCATTCGTTTTCTAGGACTGCTGTAAAAAGCGCCATAGTCAGAGATGGCTTAAATAACAGAAGCATATTCTCTCTCAGTTTTGAAGGCTGGAAGTCCAAAATCAAGGTGTCAGTAGGGCTGGGCTCCCTCTGAATGCTCCAGGAGAGATTCTGTTTCATGCTTGTCTCTTGTTTCTGGTGCAGCCAGCAGTCCTTGGGGCTCCTTGGCTTGTAGACAGGCTCCTCCAGTCACTACCACCATCTTTATGTGGCCTATTCCCCAGCCTCTGTGCCTGTTTCTTCTCCTCTGAGAAGACCAACTATCATGTAGGATTAGGGCTCACTCTCAAAAAGGATGACCTCGTTTTAACGTAATTACATCTGCAAAGACCCAGTTTCCAAATATGGTCATATTCATAGGTATTGGGGCTTAGGATTTCAGCATATCCTTTTGGGGAATAATTCAATCCCAAACCCAAAGATTTCTTGGATTCTCTATGGCACAGCAGGCCCTGGGTCCATCTTGAAGGCCTGGCTGTGTCCTTGCCCTGGAATCTTGCAGTTCCTTAGTAACAAAGTCTATGATCACATTAGCTAGTCAGAGCTGGTTTCCCTACTTATTATCGAGAGGCCTAATTAATATGCTAGTCATAGTGATATCCCATTATTGTTTCTTCTTCTCACTTCTGAGTCGCACTGCAGCTTTTAAAATTTTTCACTGCCCAGGTGCGGTGGCTCATGCCTATAATCCCAGCACTTTGGGAGGCCGAGGCAGGAGGATCACGAGGTCAAGAGATCAAGACCATCTTGGCCAACATAGTGAAACACTGTCTCTACTAAAAGTACAAAAATTAGCTGGGCGTGATGGCAGCAATCCCAGCTACTTGGGAGCTGAGGCAGGAAAATCGCTGGAACTCGGGAGGCGGAGGTTGCGGTGAGCCGAGATGGCGCCGCTGCACTCCAGCCTGGCGACACAGCGAGACACCATCTCAAAAAAAAAATTTTTTTTTTTTTCACTAAATGCTGAAGGGGCAGGGAGGGGACAAGTACAAAAACAATGCAACTCACCAAACACAGGTTTCTGGTCGGCTTGTTGTTTGCTCGGACCAGGTTTCAGGGTGTGTGTTCTGTTGCATTCGAAATCCGAAAATAGCATTTCCCAAACTGTATTATACAAAATGGTGTTTTGAGGAAAAATGCATGCCAGAGATCATTGTATTTTAAATTTTACTTTTTATAAAACATATTATAAAAGACAAAACTGAGGCCTGGGGAGGTGATCAACTTGCCCAAGGGCCTACCATCAAAAAACATAAAGGCTGAGACTGGAAACGAGTTATCTGACAATCATATTCAATGGTAAGACAAAATACTGACAGATTTTTTTTAGAATAGCTATTGATCAAATTGTCTAATTTTTCAGCTATACACAAAGAGCCTTGTATGTGGCAGACACTGGAACCAGACACTCCAGAAAACAAGACCAGCCCAGCACCTTGATATCCCTGCCTTTCAAATACAGAAATTAAAATCATTATTTTCCTTAGGTTAGCAGGAAACAGACTGTAATTCAATCAACATCCCCCACAGCAAGCTCTATCTATGCAAGGAACCAGAAGGGTCCTTATGCCTTAATTCCATGGTTCTCAGTGTCTTTAGACCATATTTCCAATGTTCATGCAAATTTCATTTTGTTCCCTTGCTTATTCTGTGTTTTAGAAATAAATGTTTTTGTTAAAAAACATACATAATAAATGGCATGAAAAATGAAGAGGACTGTTCTAGAATAAAAAAGACTTGAGACTGAAGAAAAGATGTATTGAATTTGGTTAGATTCTGATTCAAGCAATCACGTAGAGAGAAAGTTTTGAGAGAACTAGGGGATGTTGATTATAGGCTGCATATTGTGATTCTAAGAATTATTAATTTTGTTAGGTGAGGTAAATGGCCTGTGATTATATAAGAACATGTCCGTAATTTTTAGAGGTATATTAAGAAGTGGGAATAAAATGACAAGAACTTTGAAATGTGCTTTTAAATGCTACCACAAAGGGGGAAAGAGTGAGCAAATATCACAAAATTTATTTTTTAAAGACAGGCTTTCACTGTGTCACCAAGGCTGGAGTACAGTGGCATGATCACAGCTCACTGTAGCCTCAACCTCCTGAGCTCAAGCCACACATACCCCCTCGCCCCTGCTTTAGCCTCCTAAGTAGGTGGGACTACGGACGCATGCCACCACACTCGACTAATTTTTGAAAATTTTTTTGTGGAGACGGGGTCTCACACTATGTTGCTGAGGCTGGTCTCAAACTCCTGGTCTCAAGTGATCATTCTGCCTCAGCCTCCCAAACTGCTGATATTGCAGGCATAAGCCACTATCCCTGGCCCTGGCCCAAATCTTGATGATAACTTAATCAAGACTTTGTATTATGAAAATCTATTCTATCCTTTCTACTTTTGTTGGAAAATGTTTATGCTAAATTTTTAAAATACATGTTATGAAAATACCGGTAGTAATTATCACATGGTAACCTGTCTTAATCATGTGATAACAATGCAAACTCAAAAATGCATTTTGCTTTAAACAATTTCTCAAGTGAGTTCCTGCTGTTCTTGGATTTGACAGAGATTTTAATTTAATAAAGTTTTAAAGCAAAGCATTTCACCTACACATCCTTCAAAATGGTTTAATCAAATCAGAAAAAAAATAAAAATCCTTGATTCATGGAGTTTTCATTCTGATAGGGTAGGGCTGGGGGAGACAGTAAGAAAATAAATAAATAGGCCGGGCGCCCTGGCTCACGCCTGTTATCCCAGCACTTTGGGAGGCCGAGGCGGGCGGATCACGAGGTCAGGAGATCGAAACCATCCTGGCTAACTCAGTGAAACCCCGTCTCTACTAAAAATACAAAAAATTAGCCGGGCATAGTGGCCGGTGCCTGTAGTTCCAGCTACTCAGGAGGCTGAAGCAGGAGAATGGTGTGAACCCAGGAGGCGGAGCTTACAGTGAGGCAAGATTGCGCCACTGCACTCCAGTCTGGGTGACAGAGGGAGACTCTGTCGAAAGAAAGAAGAAAGAAAGAAAGAAAGAAAGAAAGAAAGAAGGAAGGAAGGAAGGAAGGAAGGAAGGAAGGAAGGGGAAAGAAAGAAATTAAACACATAAATATACACCTACCAGGTGGTAAGCACTAACAATAAAAATGAGGGCAGGTGAGAGAACAGAAAACAGTGGGGCAGGCGCGATTTTACCCTGGGCTGGAGTGATGGTTAATTTTATGTGTCAACCTCACCAGGCCATAGAATGCCCTGGCATTTAGTCAAACTTTATTCTGGCTGTTTCTGTGAGGATGTTGGGGATGAGGTTAACATTTCAATCAGCAGAGGAGTAAAGCAGGCTGCCTTCTCTGATGCGGATGTGCCTCATCCAGTCAGTTGAAGGACTAAACAGAACACACAGGTAGACCCCCTTGTAAGTAAGAGAGCATTCCTCCTGCTTGAGGGCCTTGGAACCAGAGCACTGGCCTTTTTTCCACTTTCAGACTCAAAGGAAAACATGGCTCTTCCCAGGTCTTGGGGGGTGGCTTTTTTTTTTTTTTTTTTTTTTTTTTTTTTTGAGACGGAGTCTCGCTCTGTCGCCCAGGCTGGAGTGCAGTGGCCAGATCTCAGCTCACTGCAAGCTCCGCCTCCCGGAGGTGAAAGCTTGCAGTTCACGCTATTCTCCTGCCTCAGCCTCCGGAGTAGCTGGGACTACAGGCGCCCGCCACCTCGCCCGGCTAGTTTTTTGTATTTTCGGTAGAGACGGGGTTTCACCGTGTTAGCCAGGATGGTCTCAATCTCCTGACCTCGTGATCCGCCCACCTCAGCCTCCCAAAATGCTTTTTTTTTTTTTTTTTTTTTAAAAAAAGCTTCTCCCTCTTTTTTCCAGGCTGGGGGGCGGGGGTGCAATCACAGCTCACTGCAGCCTTGACCTCCCCAGGCTCAGCTGTTCCTCCTGCCTCAGCCTCCCAAGTAGCTGGGACTACTGGTGCACACCACCAGGCCTGCCTAAGTTTTGTGTTTTTTTGTAGAGATGGAGTTTCACCATGTTGCCTAGGCTGGTCTCGAACTCCTGGTTTCCAGTGATTGATCTGTCTGCCTCAGCATCCTAAAGTACTGGGATTATAGGCATGAGCCACGGCACCCAGCCCAGCCTCTCTACTGGAATGATGCTAGGGTGCTCCTGGCTCTCCAGCTTGTTGACTCGCCCTGCAGATCTCGGGACTCGCCAACTTCCATGATTGCGTGAACCAATTCTTTACAACAAATCTCCCTTTATATATACATACATCCTATTGGTTCTGTCTTTTCTGGAAAACTGACCAATACAGGTGGTCAAGAAAGGCTTTCCAGCAAGACCTGAATGAGGTGAGCATGCAACACACATGTTATGTAGGGGAAGGAGCTCCAGGCAAAGGGAATAGGATGTGCCCATGAGTTTGGAGACAGTAGTGAGGGGGAGAGGGAGAGGCGATGAGGTCATAGAAGCGCCCAGACCAGGTGATGGAGGGCTGTGTCAGGGGTCCCCAAGACCACCCCCAGGTTCAGTGATTTACTAGAAGGTCACGGGACTCAGCATGAAGCCAGACTCACACCTATGACTTATTCCAGAGAAGCGATCCCAAGCAAAATCAGCAGAGGGAAAGGGCATGTGGGGCAGAGTCAGGGAAACCAGATGCCAACTTCCAGAGCCCTCCCCTCAGGGCATCATACACAGGGCATCATACAGGGCACACTTAGTTCCCCCAGCCACAAGTTGTAAGAACATGTGAGAACTGCTGTCTGTCCAGAAGCCATCACAGACTCAGTGCCCAGGGTTTTTATTGAGGGTTGATCACGCAGACCTGCCTGACATGTACCAAACTCCCAGCTCCCAGAAGGAAAGCAGATGTTCTGTGCAAACCATATTGTTTACACAAACAGTCCAGGCGCAGTGAGCCACTCTTATCAGTGAACAGTGTGACCTTCCTGAAATCTAAGTTCCCAGACACCAGCTTCGGGCCTGCCTTGCAAGAAGGCCTTTCTGGGGGTGGCAGTCAGATCTGCTGTGCTCCCTCATTCTGCACGAGGGCCTTCCTTACCCGCCGTGATAAGGCTTTTGGAGTGTGGAAGAAGAGCATGGAAATGGAGGATGGGGGAAGCCAGGATCCTCATTTCCTCATCCTGTCATAGAAACATTCAGAGAGGACAGAGACCCCTGAGAATGCCAGTGCCAATGGCCTACTTCCCTACCATGGCCTCTCTGGAGCCTCTTAGAGGTCCTCTATGGGTCCTCCCCACCTCTAAGCTCGCGTCCACCTGCAGTGCAGTATGTGGGTGAGAGGGCTGCCCCGAGACGGGAGATGCTCCTCACTCCCCACGCCTGGGCATGCCTGCAGGAGAACCCCAAGTGTTTGGGAGCTTGCTGGGCTGGGGAACCTCAGCTCATCGGCCAGTAGAGACCAGGTCAGAACCACAGGAGGCAGCCCTGTGCCAGA
Organism: Rhinopithecus bieti; assembly: GCF_001698545.2. Lineage (NCBI taxonomy): Eukaryota > Metazoa > Chordata > Mammalia > Primates > Cercopithecidae > Rhinopithecus > Rhinopithecus bieti. The sequence goes on from NW_016803982.1 coordinate 5,250,314, forward strand.
GTCCAGGGTCAGCTGTCAGCCTGCCATCCCAGAAGGCCGGATGGGGCCACCACATTGCAGCGGTCACCAGTCTAGGGACTAGGAAACACCAGAGACTTCACAGCCGAGAACTACCCATGTCTAGAAGACTGAGTGAAGTTCCGGGATCCCATCCCATCCTGCTACCACGAGGTCAGGCAAATGCCCTGCTATGAACTGAATTGTGTCCCCTCCCAAATTCATATGTTGAAGCCCTAACCCCCAGAGTGATAGTATTTGAAGAGGGGGCCCCTGAGCAGTAATTAGGGTTAGACGAGGTCGTGGCAGTGGAATCCTCTTGATGGGACCAGTGCCCTTATAAGAAGAGAAGCCAGAGAGCTTGTTCTCTCTCTCTCTGTCTCTCTCTCTCTGCATCTCTCTCTCTCTCGCTCGCTCGCTCACTCTGTCTCTCTCTCTCCCCACCATGTGAGTCCATGTTGAGAAGACAGCTACCTCCAAGCCAGGAAGAGAGCTATCACCAGAAGAGGCCAATATTGAATTGATGTTGTTTAAAACCTTGAAAATAAGAGTATTTATTCAAAAGAGATCAATCATCCAAAAATCCAAAAGATTTTTTTTTTTACAAATACAGTCTTTACTGAGCATTACAAGTCAACAAAACCTGTGAAAAAAAGATTCCTTAATGGAAGTTTCAATTATTAATGCTTTTAACATGGAGCATAAAATATCAACATATTTGTTTATAGCATTTTTTCTAGAAAAGGTTAAAATTTAACCAGAATTAAGGAAAAAAAAAAAAAATCCAGCTTGGTGTGGTGGTTCATGACTGTAATTCTAGCACTTTGGGAGGCTGAGGCGGGCGGATCACTTGAGGTCCAGAACTTGAGACCAGCCTGGCCAACATGGTGAAACCCTGTCTCTACTAAAAATACAAAAATTAGCTGGGCATGGTGGTGCAAGCCTGCAGTCCCAGCTACTTGGGAGGCTGAGGCAGGAGAATGGCTTGAACCCGGGAGGGGGAGGTTGCAGTGAACTGAGATTGCACCACAGCACTCCAGCCTGGGTGACAGAGAAGACTCTGTCTTAAAAAAAAAGAAAAGAAAAGAAAAGAAAAAAAAATCTAACATAAGCACATAGGCAGAATTTTAATGTTTTGGTAGTTTACATTAAGTTGATATAGGAAAAAATAACTAGTAATCATATGAATTTTACAGAAATTGAAAACCATATAAACTAAAGGGTATCTTTTGAATTCAGTTTACAAGGTTAAAAGGTTGCTTCTAGGTTATTTTGTTTGCATCATTTCTTTAGAAATGACATTTCCAATGTCCAGTGAAGACAAACACAAAGTAGATGGAAATTGCANAACCCGGGAGGGGGAGGTTGCAGTGAACTGAGATTGCACCACAGCACTCCAGCCTGGGTGACAGAGAAGACTCTGTCTTAAAAAAAAAGAAAAGAAAAGAAAAGAAAAAAAAATCTAACATAAGCACATAGGCAGAATTTTAATGTTTTGGTAGTTTACATTAAGTTGATATAGGAAAAAATAACTAGTAATCATATGAATTTTACAGAAATTGAAAACCATATAAACTAAAGGGTATCTTTTGAATTCAGTTTACAAGGTTAAAAGGTTGCTTCTAGGTTATTTTGTTTGCATCATTTCTTTAGAAATGACATTTCCAATGTCCAGTGAAGACAAACACAAAGTAGATGGAAATTGCAGAACTACAAAACATCTACAGTGCTGAATTACAGCAAGAGGAAAAATGTTTTTATAGTGTGCTTGCTTCTAGAAACTTCTGTTATTTCTTGTCTGTTAATTTCTTGCCAAAAAAGACTACCTAAACTAGTAAAGAATGACAAAACAAATACTTCACAATCAAAGTAGTTTAATGTTTTCTTTTACCACTCAGCAGAGTGGTACACTCAGAGGAAGATCTCTTATAGAAGATAAAGAACTGCTGTAATTTTGTATCGTTTAACAAGTCTTTTTCTATCCCCACTCCTTTCCCCTACCCTTCCCAGCTTCTAGTATCCTTTTTTCTACTTTTATTTTATGAGATTAATTTTTTTTTAGCTTTCACATATGAGTGAGAACAGTCGGTGTTTAACTTTCTGTTCCTGGCTTGTATTACTTAACATAATCCTCCAATTCTATCCGTGTTGCTGAAAATGACAGGATAGGAAGAAAAAGTTCTAGCGTTCTATACCACTATAGGATTGAGAGGTGAAGCCAGCTGGACTTCCTGGGTCAAGTGGGGACTTGGAGAACTTTTCTGTCTAGCTAGAGGATTGTAAATGCACCAATCAGCACTCTGTAAAATGGACCAATCAGCAGGATGTGGGCAGGGCCAAATAAGGGAATAAAAGATGGCCACCTGAGCCAGCAGGGGCAACCCACTCGGATCCCCTTCCAGGCTGTGGAAGCTTTCTTCTTTTGCTCTTCACAATAAATCTTGCTGCTGCTCACTCTTTGGGTCCGCACTATCTTTATGAGCCCTAACACTCACCACGAGGGTCTGTACCTTCACTCCTGAAGTCAGCAAGAGGATGAACCCACCAGGAGGAATAAACAAATCCAGATGTGCCATCTTTAAGAGCTGTAACACTCACTGAGAAGGTCTCCGGCTTCACTCCTGAAGTCAGCAAGACCATGAACCCACTGGAAGGAAGAAACTCTGGACACATCTGAACATCTGAAGGAACAAACTCTGGACACGCCACCTTTAAGAGCTCTAACACTCACCGCAAAGGTCTGCGACTTCATTCTTGAAGTCAGTGAGACCAAGAACCTACCAGAAGGAATAAATTCCGGACACAGGATGACTATAGTTAACAATAACATACAGTTTAAATACCTAGAAGGGGGATAGTGAATTTTCCCAACACAAAGAAATGATACGTGTTTGAGATGATGAATATGCTAATTACCCTGATCTGATCACTATACATTATATGTATTGCAACAGCCCTATATACTCATAAATATGCACAATTATTAGGCATCTATTTAAAAATTTTCAAAACCAAAAAAAAAGGACCGCATGTATTTGTACATCCACAAAGGGCGAGAGTAAATTTTCAGCCTGGTACACATTCCACAAATATTTATGGAAAAACCACCACTTGCTAGCACTGTTCCAGGAGCAACGTTCATGGAGCTTGAGAAACTCATCTCCTTCCCCCATAGGGATGGAACTTTCCACCTTATGATGTGGGTGAGGGCTGAGTTTGGCATGAGTAGTCAGAGAAGCCCCATCCCAGGAAGTGTCCATCAGGCTGAGATCTGATGTTAAGGCACAGGATTTAATCAGGAAAGAGCAGAAAGACACTTGGTCTGAAGCCAGGGGTAAAGAGAGAAGAGCATATTGGAGCTCCTGCCCTTGAGAGCTGGGGCAGCATATCACTTAGGATTCTCCAGAGATACAGAACCACCAGTGGGATAGAAATGTGCACGTGCGTGTGTGTGTATGTGTTGTATTAAGAGATTTGTTTCGGGGAATTGGCTCACAGGGTTGTGGAGGTGACATCTGAAATTTGTAGGGCAGGTCAGCAGGCTGCAAACTCTCCTGCTGGAGCTGATACTGCAGCCTTGAGATGAAATTTCTACTTCCTCAGGGAAACCTCAGCTTTGCCCATCAGCCCTGCAGCTGAATTGTGTGAGGTCCATTCACATTATCAAGGATGTCTTAGTCTGTTCTGTGTTGCTATAACATAATACCTGAGACTGGGAGATCTATAACAGACATTTATTTCTCACAGTTCTGGAGGCTGGGAAATCCAAGATCCAGGGGTGTACATCTTGTGAGGACCTTCTTGCTGCATTATCACATGGCAGAAGAGTGAAAAGGAAAGTGAGAGAGAACAAGAGATGGAATTCACAGCCTCAAGCCCTTTTATCATTAGCATTAATCCATTCATGAGAGTGGAGCCCTCATAACCTAAACACCTCCCATTAGGCTCCACCTCTTGACACTGTTGCAATGGGGACTAAGTTTCCAGCACATGCTTTTTGGAGGACACATTCAAACCACAGCAGCGGGCAATCTCCTTACTTAAAGTATGGACATTCACCATCTACAAAATGCCTTCATCACAACACCTAGATATGTGGCTGCTTGAATAAGTGGATACTATTGCTTGGCCTAGCTGACACATTAAACTAACCATCACAGGCAGAGAGGCACAAGAGGCACTTATGCCCTGCAGGCCCATGGGTGCTGATCTGCATGTGTACCTAGCAGGACATAGGTGAGCTGAGGTACAGCCGGGGGAGGCCAGGCTGGCCAAGGGCTAAGCCTTTGAGCACTGTCCAGGCTGGGCCTTTGACATGTGTGATAAGGTCAAGAGAGCCAGGGCCCTGTGCAGCAGCCGGAGTTTCACTTATGATATAGTTGGGATATTTGCCCCCACCCAAATCTCATGTTTAAATGTAATCTCCAGTGTTGGAGGTGGGGCCTGGTTGGAAGTGATTGGATCATGGAGTGGATCCCTCATGAATGGCTTGGGCCATCCCCTTGGTGATAAGTGAGCTCTCTAAGTTCACACGAGATCTGGTCATTTAAACATGTGTGGCACCTCCCCGCCCCCTTGCTCCTGCTTTCACCATATGACATGCCTGCTCTCCCTTCACCTTCCACCATGATTGTGAGCTTCCTGAGGCCTCCCTAGAAGCTGAGCAGATGCCAGCACCACGCTTCCTGTAAAGCCTGCAGAACCATAAGCCAATTAAACCTCTTTTCTTTATAAATTACTCAGCCTCAGGTATTTCTTCAGAGCAACGCAAGAACAGCCTAACACAACCTAACTGGCTCCTCCCCATCTAGCTTCTCCGTAGGCAACATCCTCCCAAAGACCAACCTGAAGTTCAGCTGAGTCCCAGCTCCCTGCACGGAACAGGGCTCCATGTTTACACCCTAACAGGCCTCTCTCCTATCAGTACACTCACATCTTTTATTCAGAGGCAAGTTACCCACATGTGGCAACCAGATGTGTGTTTCTTCACAACCTGTCACCGTTCTTGGTACATAGTAGCTGCTAATTAAATGTCCATTCTTTCCACCTTAATTCTATATGAGATGGTCTGTAGACTATCCTGGGTGCCCTTCTCTATGCTTTGGTCTCTCTAGTTTGTCAATATTTTTCTTAAAATGTGTGGCACTCAAAAATCTGATGTAATGTCTGTGTTTACTAACCAAGTCAAAGAAACTATTGTTTTCTGTGATCAACTACTAGGTGCCAATTAATTCAATTAAAGATGCAACTGGGTTTTTTTTTTTTTTTTTGTCCCTGCATTTGTTCACTCAGCAAATATTTATTGAATGCTGACTATGTGCCAGGCATTGTTCTACATACTAGGGATATAGCAGTGAACAAGAGCTTACATTCTAGTGGGAGAGACAGATGTTAGCCAAGCAGACAGGGAAGTACACCAGATCATCTCAGATTATAAGTGCTAGAAAGACATGAAACAGTCCAATGTTGACAGATGCAGGAGGCAGATAAGGGCGAGGGTCCCTGGAGAATCTCCAACCTGCCTGTGTGCTGGGAGAATGGGGTGGATCCATGGAAGTTCTCTCTGTGTGCAGTGGGGAGGAGCCTGGCCTCTTCAGTTCCTCTGTGGTGGCCTCTGGTATTCAGTCTGTGAGATAGCCCACTAGCACAACTCCCTCTTACTTTGCTGAGAGTTTTTTTTTTCACAACTCCCTCTCACTTTGCTGTGAGGTTTTTTCCTTTTTCTTTTTTCCTTTTGCCCAGTACATTCTGTTCCCCCTCATTCTTCAATGTGTCTGTGCGCCTAAATTTTCCTGGTCATGTTGAAGCGGCATCCTTGTCTGGGGTAATACCCAAGGTTTGTTGTCTCATGCCAAGAAAATTAAGGATACAGACACACACAGGAGTGAATTTAGGAGTAAAAGTTTAATAGACAAAAGAAAGAGAAAGGAGAACAGCTCTCTCTTATGCTAGAGTGTGTGTGTGTGTGTGTGTGTGTGAGAGAGAGAGAGAGAGAGAGAGAGAAGACAGAGAGAGAGGGGCACCTGAATGGGAATTCTGGCCCTTGGTGGAGTGCACCAGATTTTATAGACAGGCTTGAGGAAGCAGTGTCTGATTTACATAGGACCCAAAGATTGGTTGAACCAGATGTGACGTTTACATAACTCGCAGGGAAGCTGGTGGCCCCACCTTGACCTTATTATGCAAATAGGTCTTTGCTCCTTACTGTACACGTGGCTGGCAAAGAGAAGCGAAGATGGAGCCGCCATATTGAACACACATAGTCCCAAGTAACCTTTTTCTATTGGCGCAGCTGCTGGCATTCACCTGTGCAAGCTTCTAACTTACTTGTCTATATCTGCAGCTCGATTTTACAGGCTGCTTGTTGTTAGAAAAGAAAGTGATTTGGGGCCTGCTTTTCATTAAAAGGAAAACCTTATGAAGGACTCCCGTGCCCTCAATATCTGCCTAAATAATTTCCTCTTAACTCCTATATCATTGCGACAAGAACCTGGCTTTAGCTCAACTAAGGAGCAAAGTTCTACAACAACACCATAGGAAGTGACTGGGAAGGGGATTGGTATTGGGCTGGGTGGTGAGGGAGAATCTCTATGAGGGGCAGACATTTGAGCAGGGACCTAACAAGTGAGTACACGAAGAGCATAGTGTCACACTGTCGATCCAATCATCATATTGTTTTGATGAACCAGTCATCTAAACAAGCAAAGAAATAAACCCAAAATCCCAGATTTCTTTGCATGAATTATTAAGCCTGATCTTCCCACTGTGCCCTTAGCAAGGGATATATGCATTATGTTTCTGTAATAATGACGTTCTCTACTATCTGTATTTGATGCTTTAACATCTTGGGGCCTTGCTGACCCTGAAGGTTCTGCCCCTCCTAGGGTTGGCTACTTCATAGAGATAAAGAACTCATTTGCAAGTGTGCCTTTCAAATGCAAATCAACCCATCTAGAGCCCATGCCCTGAGCACCTCCTCTATGGGGCTCTTACACGTAGGACCTGTATCCCCTCCCCTAATTGCCCCCAGGCCAGGTACCAGACAACTGGAGGCAGCTCCTGTGCCCCAGAGCCTGCTAGAATTATTCAAACTAGCCAGTCAGAAGCCTGCCCATCCTGCCTTTCCATGGAAACTAACAAAAGCCCTTGTCTGAGCTCCCCCTGCTCCCTCTGCCTCCTGGCTGAGCCGCTGCTTCCCACGCGGGGCCCTGCATGGGCCCTGAGAATAATACAAGCTTCTGCCTTCGTGACATGAACGTCCTTGTCTGCATGCTTTACCATACCTGATTAAAACAAATCCCCAGGGACACTTTAAAACTGTTTTCATTTATCTTCATTGAATCTCTTCCTGTTTGCCTTGGACCACTGTTTCAAGCTGTCACCAGCATTTGAAGCTTTCGGGTGTCTTCTGTGACATTCTCCTTCCCATCTCTGTGTCATCTGCACAGTTGATAATGTCTCCTGCATTTCCATGTTCATGTCCATCTCATATCCCATCACTGGGAGGAGTCATGGGCTACATCCTGTGATATTCCCCTAAAACTCCTTAGTGAAAGCACCACCATTACTTAATTTAGGAGTGAGGCCAATTTATTTTAACTTCTCTAAAACCTCTTTATCAGAAGCTTCACATTTTTCTATCTTGTAACATGAAAGATGATATTAATTCCCTGATGAAATTAAGAACATTGGACTCTACCATCACCTTACTTTATCAATGCAATATTGTGATATGATGGGAAATACATATTTGTTCTCTGCTCCCAGTTCCAGAGACAGCTCCTAAAACCCTCGTAGATAGGTGTGCTAGAAGAATCTTCTGCTCCAACATTTGTTCTTTGACCCCGTTCCTGACACAGAGCTCCTAAATTCCTTGGAATTTAATGGGTGATATGAGTAATTTTTTGTATGCTGATGAGATGACTGTGAGCTGGTAGATCCTGGAGAATCTCAGGACGGGGCTGGCTGCCAGAGGAACCAACCATGTGACATAAGAGTTGGGACTTTCAGCCCCACTTCCCAACCTCTGGTAGGAGGGTAGAGGAGCCCTGGAGGCTGAGCTGATCGCCAATGGCCAACGATTTAATCAATTATGTCTATGTAATGTCGCCTCCATAAAACCCCCAAAGACTAGGATTTAGAGAGCTTCTGGACTGTTGAACACAAGGAGGTTCTGGGAGAGTGGTGTGAACCAACAGAGCTTGGAGGCTCTATGCCCCTGTCCCAGATCTTGCCCTACACATCCCTTCATTTGACTGTTCAGCTGCTATCTTTTGTATTATTCTTTATAATATATGGGTAAACACAAGTGAGATTTGTTTTGAGTGCTGTGAGCGGCTCTAGCAAATTAATGGAACCCAAGGAGGGGTTCGTAGGAACCTCCCATTTCTAGCCAGTTGGTCAGATAGAACAGCCTGGGGCTTACAACTGCCATCTGACGTGGGGACAATCTTGGGGAACTGAGCCCTCAACCTGTGGGACCTGACGCTACCTCCAGGTAGGATTTGAATTGAACTGTAGGACACCCAGCTGGTGTCGAAGTGGAGAAAACGTACACACATTTTGGTGACCAGAGGTGAAGTGTTCTGTGTTGCAGTGACTGTGTAAAAAAAAGAAAAAGTGGGTTTTTTCTATCGCAATCAACCTAGTGTCAACTTCAAAAAAAGCAAATGGGATGAATTTTGCATGACGTGTATTTTGTTGATCAGTATCGTTTTCTGATTGTCATATTTTTTAAATGCTTGTGGGGGCTGGGCACTGTGGCTCATGCCTGTACTCCCAGCAGTTTGGGAGGCTGAGGGTGGGTGGATCACTTGAGGTCAGGAGTTCGAGACCAGCCTGGCTAACATGGCAAAACCCTGTCTCTACTAAAAATACAAAAATTGGCTGGGCATGGTGGCTCACGTTTGTAATCCCAGCACTTTGGGAGGCTGAGGCGGGCGGATCACGAGCTCAGGAGTTTGAGACCAGCCTGGCCAAGATGATGAAA
>NW_016803982.1:5261115-5290799 GCF_001698545.2 Rhinopithecus bieti
CCCCCGTAAAAAAAAAAAAAAAAAAAAAAAAAAAAAATAATAATAATAATAGTAATAAATAATAATAATAAAATGAGGGAAGAGCAGACTTTGTGAGGGGCCTCCGGGCCCTTCAAAGGGAGTCAGAGGAATCACAGGGACTGCTTTCACTACAAAAATTTAGTAGGAGCCCCACACCTGGGCCAAAAGAGCGCATCAGAAAGACTAGGCCAACTGCATCTGCACAACTGGAGCACCAGGAAGAATAAAAATCAGTTCCTGAAATATAAATGCTGACCTAATTTCAAGGCAGGTTGATAGTGAAAATGTTGTATCACACCCAGGGAAACAATAGCTACACTCAGGTGGGACTCCATGAAGACAGTCCATGTTTGTAAGACTCGGAGAGAACAATATTAAATATGTAAGAACCAGATGATATTTAGGCATGGATTGATTCTGGTTCAGGAAATGTATATTTAACTCTTTTTAAAGGATGCTGTGATTTTCACCAATGCAGATTTTTGTTCTAAGTGATTTAGAAGAATTGAAAAGTGAATGTCACGGCTTTGTTTGCTTGGAGCCCCTTGTGACATGAGCTGGGTGACTCAGCAAAGGAGCAAAACCAAGCAGGGTGGAGATGACTGTGAACAAGGGAGTGGTGGACCCATCCTTAGAGGCTGTCGGTCTTCGGGGGGACTGTTTCCCCTTGGACTTCGCTCTGCCACCTGCAGCACAGTTACTGGCACATCCAGAGTCTCCATATGGGTTTGCGTGACTGAGTGAGCTGCTAGTATTTCTGTTATGTCACAGAAAAACCTTAACAGACGAATCAATGGCATCAGCTGTCAATGATCCCAATGCAAGACCATGAGCAGATGTTTCTGAGACCTGAATTTTACAGTCTATTTATAAAATTGATAGAGAAACTTCACCCACCCACTCACCCACCAGGGAAAGTGTAGAGCAGAGTGTTTGCTCTTTTATTCATTCATTCATTCATTTTCCTTTTTAAAAAAATTATTATGTATTTATTTTGAGATGGAGTCTCGTTGTATCACCCAGGCTGGAGTGCAGTGGCACAATCTTGGTTCACTGCAAACTCTGCCTCCCAGGTTCATGCAATTCTCCCACCTCAGCCTCCCGAGTAGCTGGGATTACAGGCATGCGCCACCACATCCAGCTAATTTTTGTATTTTTAGTAGAGGCAGGGTTTCACCGTGTTGGCCAGGGTGGTCTTGAACTCCTGACCTCAAGTGATCCACCTGCCTCAGCCTCCCAAAGTGTTGGGATTGCAGGCATGAGCCATGGTGTCTGGCCTATTTTGCTTTTAATTATGAAAACTTTCAGACATACCCAAAAGCAGGGAGAATAATACAGTAAACCCCCATCAGCCAACTGCAACATTTACCAACTATTGCAAGTGATTAGCGACTATTTGGGCCAGTAGCACGGGCAGTAAGAAGAATTTACCAAAACAGTTATAGGTATAGAAAGGTAGATTTATTAGAGAAGGTAGGAAAGTATGTTGCAAGGAAGCAATGGGCAGGTCAGCAAGAGAGGAGCTGACTGCAAGGAGACAAAGGCTTGCTGGGGATTTTATAGGACGGTGTCTGTGCTATGTGTTGAAGAGGGCTTTGTGCAGTACTGATAATGCCACAGTTGCAGTGAGCTCACTTGCATTTTTCTATCAGCTGAGGGTCTAGTGATAGCTGGGTGCAGGAAGATTTTAAGTTATTTGTGCAGGAGGACTATGCATTCTGGATCATGAAGAAAGGCAGACTTACAGTTTATCTGCTTGCTCTTTTTACTTTCTCCTGGTCCTGCGGGCCTGACTCATTTTCTCTAATTAGGACTCTACACCAACTCTTGAATCTTATTTCATCTGTAATTCCATGCAGGTCCCTCCCCAGACACACATTATTTTGAAGCAAATCCTCAATATCATATGATTTCATCTGTAAACATGTTGGTATATTATGTAGATATGTATATATGTGTTGGTACATATGTATGACTCTATTTTTAGGTATGATCACAATCCCCTTATTTTAACAAAGAACATTCATATTCAAATTTCCCCACTTGTCTCATAAATGTTTTGTACAGTTGGTTTGAGGCAGGATCCAAATAAGGTCTAAACATTGTGTTTGATTAATATATCTATTAAGTCTCTCTTTTTTTTTCTTCTTTTGAGACAGAGTCTCACTCTGTCACCCAGGCTGGAGTGCAGTGGTGCGATCTCGGCTCACTGCAATCTCCGCCTTCCAGGTTCACACCATTCTCCTGCCTCAGCCTCCTGAGTAGCTGGGACTACAGGTGCTCGCCACCATGCCTGGCTAATTTTTTGTATTTTTAGTAGAGACGGGGTTTCACAGTGTTAGCCAGGATGGTCTCGATCTCCTGACCTTGTGATCCACCTGCCTTGGCCTCCCAAAGCGCTGGGATTACAGGCGTGAGCCACCGCACCCAGCCTGTTAAGTCTCTTTATGTATAGATTTTTGTTCCCATTTTTTTTTCCTTGCAATCTTTTGTTGTGGAAGAAATCTGGTCATTTGCCTTGTATAGTTTCCCACATTCTGGAGTTTCCTGACTATATCCTTATGGTATTTACGTGTTCTGCTGACTCTAGCATTTCCTGTAACTGGCAATTAGATTTAAAGTCTTGACTCATGCAGTTCAATTTTTTGTGGGGGTAGGGGGTAGGAAGACTTTATAAGAGGATATTTTAAACTCCCAACAGGATGTGGGTAATATTTGGTCTCTTTTTAGGCAGTTTGTGCCCATTAATGATCCTTACGTAAACTCTTTAATTCATTTGCAAACATTTGAATGCTGATTGGATATTTTTAGATGTGGTAATTAAATCATGGTTATATGTCTTAAGAAAGAACCTTTATCTTTAGAGATACATACTGAAATAGTTACAGATACTCTAATTCTATCATTTCTTCTTCCTTTGCTGGATCTGAAGCTCAAAGAAATGTCTAGAGAAACACAGTTTATATTAGCAAGGCAAACTAAATGATTTATTCTTTCCCCTTATTTACCAGTTTTCAAAATAATCTTTTGGTTCCTTAGAACTCTCCAGGAGTTATTTTTTTAATGTAGTTGCAATATGGACTCAAGAATTTTAACATGTTTGATGTGTGACATGGTCTCTTTTGTCCAAAAACTTTACGGTTCTGCACAGAAAACTACACATCTGTAGAAGTAACTTTCTTATCCTAATTATTTTCAAAGAAACAACAGTGAAAAATAAGGGGAAGCAGGGGAAGAGATAGGAAGAATGATTTTTTAAATACTGCATAATGAGGAGGTCCAGCAGAGAAAAGAAAGCAGTAGAGAAAAGGAATTTCAAAACAAGAAAATGGAATGCGTGATTTCCCAAATGGTGGGGCTGGAAGCTTGAGAAGAATGAGAAAATGTGAATCTCAACCCCAGTAATCCAGGCTCCAACTGTGTGGGGGCTGGACTAAGGCATCTTACGTGAATATCCGTTCTTTTTTGCCCCCTTCATGCAAGTGGTTATGTGGGATAACAAAACTAAGCCTCACAGCCCTTGCTTTCTTGACTAAAATCCAGGGGACAGGTAGATTTACTCATAAGCTACCACCCAACGTCTAACAAGCATGAGTGATGCAATGGTGGACCTTCTTTGGTGACCTACCATCCTCTGGCAGTTCAATAACCAATACACCACGCCAGAAGTAACACGTCTGCTTTACAGATGGGTACGCAGACGTGATCAACTTCACAGCAAGCCGGAAAACTGACTCCAGCAATGGAAATCACTGGTGTTGCCACCATATTCATGGCTCTCAAAACTCAGGGACTCAGCAGGGCGTGGTGGTTCATATGCGTAATCCCAGTGCTTTGGGAAGCTGAAGCAAGAGGATTGGTTGAGGCCAGGAGTTTGAGACCAGCCTGGGCAACACAGAAATTACCTCATCTCTATAAAAATTGTTTAAAACTTAACCAAGCATGGTGGTATGCACCTATAGTTCCCAGATGAGGGAGGAGGCTGAGGGGAGAGGATCACTTGAACCCAGGAATTTGAAGCTGCAGTGAGCTACATTCACACTACTACACTCCAGCCTGGGCGACAGAGCCAGACCCTGTCTCAAAACAACAACTACCATAAAAATTCAGGGACTCAAAGACCTTAAGAAACCTCACCATGGCCTCTGCAGAAAGATGAGCAGATCCTTATTAAAGGGTTAATTAGTCCTGAAACCTACGATAATAATTCATAGGCAGCCATGCCCCTACTTCCTGGGAGATGGCTTCATGTGTCCTTAACGACACATCCTGAGCAAGGCCACAGCTAAGCAGCTGGTCCAGGGAGAGCCAGGCAGTATCCTTGAGCCTGGCCATGGGAAAGCGGCAGAAATCCAAGAGCCCAGTGGGACTGGCTGGTTTGACCTCTGAATTAACTATGTTTTTTATTTTCTGTATCTTGTGATGTTTTAACATCCCCTGGGGCCCTTGCAGAACCATGAAAAGACTCCTTCTCCCAGGGCTGGCTCATTCCTAGCGCTGGTGTAAAGCTTTCCTGTTTAGAGGAAAAACTCCTTTCTACCCTGTTGAGTTCCGTGGCTGGGCCTAACAAGTAAACGGACTGAGACAGATTAACAAGGGAAAAGCGCACAATTTACTTAAGATTTGGGCTGAGTGCGGTGGCTCATGCCTGTAATCCCAGCACTTTGGGAAGCCAACGCGGGCAGATCACCTGAGGTCAGGAGTTCAAGACCAGCCTGGCCAACATGGTAAAACCCTGTCTCCACTAAAAATACAAAAAAATTAGCTGGGCATGGTGGCTGGCGCCTGTAATCCCAGCTACTCGGGAGGCTGAGGCAGGAGAATCACTTGAACCCCAGAGGCAGAAGTTACAGTGAGCCAAGATCACAACACTGCACTCCAGCCTGGGTGACAGAACAAGGCTCCATGTCAAAAAAAAAAAAAAAAAGGCTCAGAGCTGGGCTTTCCCCTCCCTGTCTTCCACTGTGGCTTCCCCAATGGCCCTGCTTGGTGTGGCATGTCTGTTTCTCAGCAAATGTAATACCTTCTTCTTCCAATGGCATTGGCCTCTATAAATTAAATCCTGAGTATAATTTTAGAACAGGTCCCACAGGAAGAAGGGGTCAAAGGGAGAAGTATGAGAAAAGTAGGCAGGAAATCAAGAAGAAACAGCAGGAGAAACCAAATGAGCAAAATCTGAGTGATAAAGAAGGGAGTAGCAGACTCTGGGGATGTCCTTCCCTTCCCTAGTGTAGGTAGGGACAGTGAGAGCAGGTGCACTGAAGGAAATGTGGGCTGGAAAAGGCCACCATAATCCATCACAGGACCGCCTGGATTTTTACATGGACGTTTGGCATTTTCAAATGATCTCATCTGAGCCTAAATCATCTCCTTTAGGCAGGTATGGTTGTCTGTTTTTCAGACCCATTTGTTCAACAAAATTTTTACTTTACGCGGGGGCCAAATCTCTAACACAGATATCACGTGTTTTCTCTTCTAGCTCCTGGTTGTAGAAACCCGGGCTGCATGAATAATTAAATAATGTAAGGTTGTTACTAATTATGGAGTACATTTCTTAATAATAATGTGCACACACCATGTTCATAGCAGCATTATTCACAAATAGCCAAGCAGCAGAAGCAGCCCAGCATCTGTGGATGGATGAATGAATAAATGAACTAAATGTGGTGTATATATACAAATAATATGATTCAGCCTTAGGCAGGAAAAAGGTGACCACGCACGGTGGCTCATGCCTGTAATCCCAGCACTTTGGGAGGCTGAGGCCAGTGGATCATGAGGTCAGGAGGTCGAGACCATTCTAGCTAACACGGTGAAACCCCGTCTCTACTAAAAATACAAAAATTAGCCAGGTGTGGTGGTGCATGCCTGTAGTCCCAGCTACTTGGGAGACTGAGGCAGAAGAATCGTGTCAACCAGGGAGGCAGAGGTTGCAGTGAGCTAAGATCACATCACTGTACTCCAGCCTGGGTGACAGAGTGAGACCATCTCTCAAATACACACATACACACACAATTAAAATAAAATAAAATAAAATAAAATAAGATGAGATGAGATAAAATAAAATAATAAAATAAAATAAAATGCTAATATCTGAACCCTGCCTCAGACCTAGTGAATCAGGTGAACCCACTCTAACTAAGGGGTTGCGGGGCACAGCCTCTTTTATGAAGTCCTCTGCTAATGCTGGGCATTGCAGTTTGAGACCCACTGGAATACATGTTGCCTAAGGCCACACATCTAATTATTAGCAGAACGAGGAGTTGAGCCCAAGGGTCAGGCTATGAGCTGATTCTGTCTTCATTACATTACACAACCACAAGATAGAAAGCTGAGCCAGAAAAACAGTCAATTCCTCAGTAAAGCCTATGGTGACTCTATGGTACATACTTCCCTGGTCCACAGAGCTCACAAAGAGACAAACCAAGCCCTCCAGCCCCCGAGGACCACTGTGTGACGTACAGGTGCACCCGCTGACAGGGACAGGCTGTGGGGCTGCTGAGCAGCCACCACCAGAGAGGAGCATTTCCTGAAGGTGTAACTGTGGCCACAGCTGAGCATCTGCATTGGTGTTCAATGTGCCAACTAGCTCATTCAACAAAACACGGAAGTGGGCTAAAATGGGAGAAGGTGCTGTGAGTTGAATCATGTCCCCCAGGAAGATAGGTTCAAGTCCTCACTCTTGGTACCTGTAAACGTGACCTTATTTGGAAATATGGTCGGCTTGGTGCAGTGGCCCATGCCTGTAATCCCAGCACTTTGAGAGGTTGAGGCAGGTGAATTGCTTGAGGTCAGGAGTTCAAGACCAGCCTGGCCAACATGGCGAAACTCTGTCTCTACTAAAAATTTAAAAATTGGCCGGGTGTGGTGGTGATCACCTCTAATCTCAACTACTCAGGAGGCTGAGGCAAGAGAATCGCTTGAATGTGGGAGGCAGAGGGTGTAGTGAGCCAACATTGCACCACTGCACTCCAGCCTGGGTGGCAGAGCGAGACCCTATCTCAAAAAAAAGAAAAAAAAAAAAGGGTCTTTGCAAATGTAATCATGTTATGATGAGGTCACACTGCAGTAGGGTTGGCCCTAATCCAATATGCCTTGTGTCCTTATAAGAAGAGGACAAGAGACAGACACATAAATAGAGAGAACCTGTGGGAAGAGAGAGGCATTGATTGGCACAATCCATCTACAAGTCAAAGAATGCCAATGATTGCCAGCAAAGCACAGTAGCTAGGATAAAGGCCTGGGCAGATTCTCCCTCAGAACCTCCTGAGGGAGCCAGCCCTTGATTTCAGACTTCTGGTTTCCAGAGCTGGGAGAGGATAAACTTCTGTTGTGTAAGACACCCTGTTTGGGGCAGTTGGTTATGGCACTATGTTGAGTTTTCCCAAGCAAACTTCCAAGCGTAGAATGTGTTTTAGAAAAGAAACAAGGGGCTGGGCGCAGTGGCTCACACTTGTAATGCCAGCACTTTGGGAGGCAGAGGCAGGTGGATCACCTGCTGTCAGGAGTTTGAGACCAGCCTGGTCAACATGATAAAACCCTGTCTCTACTAAACATAGAAAAAATTAGCTGGGCATGGTGGTGAGTGCCTGTAATCTTAGCTACTCGGGAGGCTGAGGCACAAGAATTGCTTGAACCCAGGAGGTGGAGGTTGCAGTGAGCCAAGATCACGCCACTGCACTCCAGCCTGGGCTACAAGAGCGAAACTCCATCTCAAAAAAACAAAAAAAAGAAAAGAAACGAGGCAAAGGAGCAGAAAGGAAGAGGCTGTAAGAGCAAGAGCTGGAGAGAGACCGTAGCTCAGGCACGCATCCATGCCTTTGACCCAGGTCAGCCCTTGATGTTTGGGGGTACAGGGCACCAGATGGACCCCCATTCCACAGGGTTGAATCCTTAAGACTTAGAACCACAAGCAAACAAAGAGCTAAGTATGTCCTGCCTGCCTACCTTGACAAATACTCCTTTATAGTAATCTGAAGGCCAGGCTCTAATTGAGAGTTGTTGGACTCTCTAGAATCTAGAATCCTCAGGGACTGATATCGTTTGGCTGCATCTGACCCAAATCTCATCTTGAATTCTCACGTGTCATGGGAGGGACCCAGTGAGGGGTAACTGAATCATGGGGGCAGGACTTTCCTATGCTGTTCTCATGCTAGCAAGTAAGTGTCACGAGATCTGATGGTATTATAAGGGGGAGTTTCCCTGCCCAATCTCTCTGTTTACCTGCTGCCATCCCTGTAAGATGTGACTTGCTCCTCTTTGCCTTCCACCATGATTGTGAGGCCTCCCAGCCATGTAGAACTGTAAATCCAATTAAACCTCTTTTGTAAATTGGCCAGTTTCAGGTGTATCAGCAGCATGAAAACGGACTAATGCAGGGACCTTGGAGGAATTAACCTGCTAACTGAAAATACCTCACCTTGTTAAGGGTTAATTACTTCTCTCTGGAGAACTTAAAAATGACAATGGACAATAAGCAACAGTAAGAACCAGGGACCCCAAACTTGCCATTAGTTTGCTGCTTTTCCCTCCAGAGAAATAAATACAACACAATTTTCCCTGAAGGAAGGTGCAGAAAAAAATCTCTAGTTTTCAATTAACAAGGGACCCAAGGCTGTTTTCACTGGTTTAACTATACCTCTGGGTCAGATTCCTTCTTTTGAAATAATTAGATTGTGCTGAGATGTTGAAACTAGCGTTCTTCAATCACATTTTTATTTTTTAACAGTTTTAATAGAATTCAAATGTTCATTACTACCTATTTCTATAAACAAGCTCATTTACCCAGTTCAAATGAAAATGAGAATAGGCTAGTCAGTAGGGGGTCCTTTAAGACATTTGGTGTTTTGGGAAATAATTTAACAAATATTCATATTTGAATGAGTTTTTGTTCATAAGGCATATATTAATACATAGCCGGGACGTAAACCAGGCACTTTCCTGTTACTTTCAATTAATAGATCAGTTTCTTCCTCTAAAGGATATATAAAATGTGGCCCAGCACGTTGGGTCAGGCCTGTCATCCCAGCACTTTGGGAGGCCGAGGTGGGTGGATCACTTGAGGTCAGGAGTTCAAGACCAGCCTGGCCAACATGGCAACATGGTGAAACCCTGTCGCTACCAAAAAATACAAAAATCAACCAGGTGGCCGGGCTCGGTGGCTCAAGCCTGTAATCCCAGCACTTTGGGAGGCCGAGATGGGCGGATCACGAGGTCAGGAGATGGAGACCATCTTGGCTAACACAGTGAAATCCCGTCTCTACTAAAAAAATACAAAAAACTAGCCGGGCGAGGTGGCGGGCACCTGTAGTCCCAGCTACTCGGGAGGCTGAGGCAGGAGAATGGCGTGAACCCAGGAGGCGGAGCTTGCAGTGAGCTGAGATCCGGCCACTGCACTCCAGCCTGGGCGACAGAGCGAGACTCCGTCTCAAAAAAAAAAAAAAAAAAAAAATCAACCAAGTGTGGTGGTGCACACCTTGTAATCCCAGCTACTCTGGAGCTGAGGCATGAGAATTGCTTGAATCTGGGAAGTGGAGGTTGCAGTGAGCCGAGATCGTGCCACTGCACTACAGCCTGGGCAACAGAGGGAGACTTCATCTCAAAAAAATAAATAAATAAAAATAAAGGATACATAAAATGTAATACTGTTGAGAAGTAGAATAATGAAAGAATAAACTTTTCCCCAAAGGAATAGCTGAGAAAGTTGAGGATGTCACAGATTTTTGTTAATATTATTTTAAATACAATGAGTTTGATAACTCTTACAACTGTTACCTAAATTAACTTAATGTTGGACGACTAGGGTGTGCCTGAGTCATAGCCTGGTTGCATGCTTCCACTACTTTTAAGATTGCTAGTAAAACATAATGGTAACTTCACAGTCTGTTTGAAAAAAATTTAATGTCATCCAGGGTAGATAATTAGCATGGTATAACTTTCCTCTTTTATTTTGCTTGCAGACTGTGTCCTGGAAAGGGGACTGAAAACTAAGAAGAAGAAAGAGAAATGCAATCCAATTGTTATAAACTGCTTATATTTTTTCAAAAGAAGCCATTTCTTGGAAAGGTTAGACAGACCTATGACCTCATGTGACAGTAGTGAAGGATGAAAGAAAATCCAAGGCCGGGCGCGGTGGCTCACACCTGTAATCCTGGAACTTTTGGGGGCTGAGGCGGGCGGATCACGAGGTCAGGAGATCGAGACTATCCTGGCTAACACGGTGAAACCCCGTCTCTACTAAAAAAATACAAGAAAATTAGCTTGGCTTGGTGGCGAACACCTGTAGTCCCAGCTACTTGGGAGGCTGAGGCAGGAGAATGGCGTGAACCTGGGAGGCAGAGCTTGCAGTGAGCCGAGATCGCAACACTGCACTCCAGCCTGGGCGACAGTGAGATTCCCATCTCAAAAAAAAAAAAAAAGAAAAGAAAATCCAAGAAACCATTTGTTTTTCGTTCATTTTAAAGTAATTTACAGAGCAGTCCCTTTGTAAGGCAACATTGGACTGTTTCTAAAGGAGAGGCAGGTGAAACAATGGCTGAATTTTGAAACAAGCTCGGGAAGAGATGGGGCTATGGCCAGGAGAAGTCTGGCTGTGCATCCTACATGATCAGTAGGAACTGATCAGAATCCAGAATCCCATCCTCCATTTTATATAAGTGCACAAACTTTGCATTTTTTTGAGAAGCACAATCTTGTCATGTTCCGCAGTTGGTCAGATTGGTGCGAATCCACCATCTAGTTTGCCTGTTTTGTCTTTATATAAATGGAATCGTACCATATGGATACTTTGCCTCTGGAGATCCTGCTTTCACTACACATTATGTTTGTGAAACCCATCCATGTTGATGTGATCCCCAACACAGAATTTTCATGACCCTTTTATTGTATACCAATGCAACATCAAATCTGTGTGCATGACTATCTGCTTATCCACTTAAGACAATAGGTAAAAGGGGATCTGAGAAATTATTTAATAGGGAGTGGGACTAAAGCTACTTAATTCCTGGGGGCAGGTTATATTTTAAGTTCAAATGCATTGCTTTAACCTTTGGTTACTTTTATTGTAATTGAGGAAAGAGTATTATACCAGAATATAGTAGGCTAGGGTGACTGTAAGAACTCAGTAATAGAATATCATTGCGAATGTTATCTTTTTCACATCCAAACATATAAAAAGTAGCCTGTATATTTTTTTAAAACACATCTAAACTCCACATTTTATGACATTATAAAAGTTGAATGGTTCCTCTTGGTAAGGATATTGCTTACAAGTGCTAGGAAATAGCTTATTGATACCTGCGTTAATAGACTTTGTTTTGCCTACAGAAAGGCAATAAAAATGAACCAAAGGATGTTTCCAGAAAGGATTAAGAAAGCTGTTTAAGAAGGCCATGACTCTTCAAGTGCATGTGTGTACCTTTCAGTATCCTAGGAATTTTTATATCAAAAGCAAAACGTTTTTCCAATTACAGTCTACTTCAAGGAATTACTATTGTTCCTTTTGTCACAGGTAAAATCAGTGTTGGGAATTATAATTTGAGAAAAATATTACCCAGTAACATTGAATGTAGACGACTAAATGATTCTTACTGAGTGTGATGTATAATGCAACAGGGACCCTTGTAAATTGTCATACGCCAATAAAATGTCACTAGTAAAAAAAAAAAAAGAAACCCATCATGTTGTTGCATGTAGTAATTCATTCTTTTTTACTGTCATGTATGCTATTGAATACGTGTACCAATTTTATTGTTTTATGTAACATTAGTACATAAATGTACCAATTTTATTTTATCACAATAAAAAATCATTTTTTAAAGGTACTGAGTAAAAATTAAGTTTCTCTTCCATTTCATCCCACCCAGTTCTAATGCTGCATGAGTGAGGGTTTCATTGTAGGTACTTCCAGTAGAAAGGGATTTGATGTTTACAAGGAATTTGATGTTTACAAAATCTAGGGAAGGACTAGAAGAGGGACTGTCAAAAGGCTACCCCTGGAGTTATGCAGTTCAAGAGCAGCCACCATGGCTGTGACCCAGAGGTCAAGAAACCAATTCAGCCACCATCACCACAACTGCCTCTCAGCAACCATGATGTAGGCACTGGCACAGGAACGTAGAATTCAGCTGCTCATGCCCCATGGCCTTGCCTAGCAGCAAATGCTGCAGCAGGAAGAGGCCCTGTGCCTCTCTTCTCTTTCCCAAATCGCACATGAGCATATCCAACTGAGGGAACTACATTCACTTTCAAGATTCTAGCTGCAAAGGAGTCAGAGAAAGTAGTCTTCATCTTTCTAAACTCTACAGTCAGGATGGCACCTTAAAATGAGGGTAGACTGGAAGTGGAGTCAACTCACAACTCAGCCCACCTTCCCACACGCAACCACTGCTGCCAATGACTTGGGGGTCTTTCTAGAGATAATCCCTGCATAAACAAACATGATTACAGATATACCTTAAAAATACACATACACACACACACACACACACACACACCCACCCCATACTATTCATACTTTCTACATTGTTTTTTTAACCAAACACAATATATGAAGAATATAGTTCTATGTCATTCTATTTGACATAAAAGTACAATTTTGAACACTAAAATTTTTTTGCTGCATACTTTGATTGGATAACATCAGGATGATTTCACTCTATTTGATTGCACTTTCAAATGGTAATGGTTTTTAAATAGAATCGTTTGAAAGAACAGCCTTGACCTCATGATAGAAAGCTCTTGTATGTTCCAAGAACCAAATGATCTTTTTATGCTGCTGTGCACACACTCTCACCTCCCATGCATGGCAGACGATGTCCATTCTAGATCAACTGGCCACCTGCTCTCCTGCACATTCAGTCAGCTATAAGTCACCTTAAGGGAGTCCGTCCTCTGTTGTGGCTAAAATAACTTTTACACTGTGGGAGAAGGTGTCTGTGCTGTGCCCATGTCTCCTGGCAGGAGCCACTTTCGTGAATGCTGGCCTGACTGCCAATTGTCTGCACCTGACACTCTGTTTGGAGGTTCTTTCTGGCTTTGGTGATTTGTTTAACCTGTACAGGGGCAGGATGGAAATGCCAGCAAATGAATGTCCCCAAAGTGCAGCCCTCAACAGTAAAGTGTGTGGAAAATGCCCTTGCTCTTCCACCCCATGGGTGGGGAAACACTGGAGAGCATCTTTCCATGGCCCAGGGGTCCTCAGCAATGACTGCTTTCATAAAGCATGCTTGGTTGCCACCCTTTCCTCTCCTGACTCATCTTCCCATCCCCAACCATTGTTTCCCGGAACCACGCTGCAAATAGATTACTACTTGTGCTGGAATCCTTGTCTAAAGGCCTGTTTCCAGGGGAACCCAGCGTAAGACATGTACACGAGTCAAAATTGGGCTGCAAACGCGGGAGAGACTGGTGGCACCCCAGTGAAGGAAACCCAGTCTGCAAATGTCTGACACAGACACTGGATATTTCCAATGAAGGAGCTGCTATGGGCCAAATTGTGTCCCCTCAAATTCACATGTTGAAACCTTAACCCTCAGTACTCTCAGCATAACCATATTTGGAGATAAAGAGTTAAAGAGGTAATTTAGTTAAAATGAGGTCTTTAGAGTGGGTCCTAATCCAACATGACTGATGTTCTTAAAAGAAGACGAGACTGGTCAGGCAAAGTGGTTCACACCTATAATTTCAGCACTTTCGGAGGCCAAGGTGGGCAGATCACTTGAGCCCAGGAGTTTGAGACCAGCCAGGGCAATATAGTGAGATCCCATCTCTCTATATATATCTTTTATTTTTTTAATTTCAAAATATAATTTAAAAAATATTTTTTTTAAAAAAAGAGGAGATTAGGTCAAAGATGCAGAGAAAAGACCATGTTAGGGCCCAACAAAAGCAACACCTGTAAGCTGAGGAAGGAGGCTGCAGAGGAAACCAACCCTGCTGACACCTTGACCTCAGACTTCCAGCCTCCAGAACTGTGAGGAAATACGGGTGTTTTTTTTTTTTGTTTAAGCCACTCAGTCTGTGGTATTTTGTTACTGAAGCCCCAGCAAACTAACATAGGCACTTACGACTTCTAGCAACAGTCCATCTCACTTTTGGACAGTTCGGATGTCAAAAAATTCTCTGTGTGGATTGAAATCCTCTTTCCCATAACTACTTTTATTTCAGCATTCAGCCCAAAAGAAATCTGCTCCCTCTTTTATGAGACAAGCCCTCACTTATTTATAAACCTAAAGAATTTTAAAGCTGGATGGTATCTGAAAACATCACCTAGGGGGCCTCTTCCAGAATTTATGAGGCTTTTTATATCTGTTTATACTCTGAAAGTACAAACAGGCTGCAACACTTAAACATTCTTCTAGGAAAAAATACACAGTATTAGCTTCTGTCCTGCTGTATTTTGTTTCTTTGATAGAGTGATTGGGAGGGTAAAGTAATTAATAACTATTGGCCAGGTGTGGTGGCTCACGCCTGTAGTCCCAGCACTTTGTGAGGCTGAGGCAGGCGGATCACTTGAGGTCGGGAGTTGAACACCAGCCTGGCCAACATAATGAAGCCATGTCTCTATTAAAAAAAAAAAAAAAAAAAAGAAAAACAAAATTAGCCAGGCTTGGGGGCACACACCTGTAATCCCAGCTACTCGGGAGGCTGAGGCAGGAGAATCGCTTGAACCCGGGAGAGGAAGACTGCAAGGAGCCGAGATTGTGTCACTGCACTCCAGCCTGAGAAAACAAACAACAAAACCCAAAAAAACTATTGATCAAGTCCCTCATTTTACAGATGAAAAGAGCAAGGCCTGGAAAGCTTAGGTGGGGTCATACAGTGTGCGTATTGTGGCAAAGCTCAGATCAACCCCACGATTCTGGGTTCCAGTCTGGAGCCCCTTCTGCTACCTCCAAAAAGTTGTCAGCTTCCTCACTTTTCCCGCTGCCAGGATAAACATCGCCATTCGTCACTGGGCCTCAGTCTCTCTTTTCATTTTTGATCATTGCTTTTCTCTGATGGGTCATCCGAGTTCTTCAGAAAGCGGAAGCTGAGAGGGAGTTAGGAGTGCGAGTGATTTATTAGGGGACAGGGATGGCTGTGAAAGATAAAGGGGAATGAAAAGGAAATGGCTTCAGACCACCATGATCATCTGAGCCCTGGAAAGCACGGGGGAAGGAAGCAGCACTGGGCAGGAAGGGCCTCGGCCTGGGCTGTAGGTGTCACAAAGTCTCGTCCAAGCATCCACTGCTCCAAAATCACCCATTTGCAGAGTCTCACGGTGAGTGGAGCTGGCCTGGCTCCCACTATACTCAGGGACTGGCTGAGAGCTGCCCGGCTAGAGTGTGGCTTCGGTTTCAGAGCTAAGGTCGCATCTGAAGGTACTGCAGCTGGGGGCTGCCGGGACCTGCATCTCTTTCTGCTGAACAGCAAGTTCTTGCAGGAGATCCCAGCTGCATACTCTCATGGTTGCCACATAGGGCCACACTCTGCGCTCTTGGGTTTCCTCTTAAAATGTGCTTGGGTCGGCCGGGCACGGCGGCTCCCATCTGTAATCCCAGCACTTTGGGAGTCCAAGGTGGGTGGATCACGAGGTCAGGAGATCGACACCATCCTGGCTAACATGGTGAAACCCCATCTCTACTAAAAAAATACAAAATACTAGCCGGGCATGGTGGCAGGCGCCTGTAGTCCCAGCTACTTGGGAGGCTGAGGCAGGAGAAAGGACTGAACCCGGCAGGCGGAGCTTGCAGTGAGCCGAGATGGGGCTACTGCACTCCAGCCTGGGCCACAGAGCGAGACTCTGTCTCAAAAAAAAAAAAATATGGTGCTCGGGTCCTAACTTAGCACTCAAGTGTGATGCAAAGTAGAGCAGGTGTGATCGCCTTCCTCTATTCTCTGCACCTTCGCGGATCGAGCACAAGACTGCCTTGAAGCTTCTAGAAGACTTACCACCCTGCTGGCAGATTAGCAATCAGCCACACCCCACGGAACTCATGCCCTCTCCTCTCATACTGATTTTTGTGCAGCTGATTTAAATACCCGAATGCAGGCATGCTATATTTTGGTCAAAACTTCCAAGTCCTTTCTGACTACCTACTAATACATACGTCAAGACTTTTACTCAGAGACCTTTTATTTTTATTTGTAATATTTGTAAAAACAAAAAAAAAAAAAAACAAAAACAAAAAAAAAAGCGCTACAGAGATTTTACAAGTGGATAAATGTCTTCCAGCTGGTTTCCTAAGTTTAGAGAGTTTATTACACAGATCACTATTAATAATAACGCAGTTTGAACACTAGTTTATTCAATATCAGTGGAGGTAGAAATGCAAGCCCTACCTGTCAATCATAGTTATGAAACCTCCGGGAAATGAACTATAAATTCGTGGATTGAGTCGTTTTCTTGAAAACTATATAGCGTACCCTACGCGGACCTTTCTACCGATAGTTGTTAACGACAGAGAATACAACGTGTTTTCTGTTCCACAAAATTCTAAGTGCACCATGTTTCCCACATAACACACTATCTCCTACGACCGATGCCTCACCAATTAAAAGCCACTCTCTTAGATTACCTGAAGAAGTTTATGAGGAAGCTCTTCACTATTTTAACAAAGGATTTAAAACTCAACTTTAAGATAACAAGATGCAGAACAAATATAGATTTAACTTCACTTTTACAGTAACAGGTTTGTAAATATTTGGTAACCTTTTCCTTGTCTATTTAGAGAGCCTAATGGCTGGCTGAAAGCTTGTCGTCTGAAAGAACCATGTCGGCTGCTCCAATTCTTTGAAAATTTTTTTTTGTATTTTTTTTTTTTAGTAGAGTCAGGGTTTCAGCATATTGGCCAGCCTGGTCTTGAACTCCTGACCTCATAATCTGCCCACCTCAGCCTCCCAAAGTGCTGGGATTACAGGAGTGAGCTACCGCGCCCAGCCTGAATTTTTTAAAAAACAAATGGCAACCAGGGTCTGTAGTTACCGGCTTCAGTTATAACCTCTTGGCAAGGTTGAATTAAAGACTATAGGACTTATACTTTTCTGTTTTCATATGGCCAATAATACTGAGGGGGGCCAGGTGTGGTGGCTCACACATGTATTCCCAGCATTTTGGGAGGCTGAGGGGAGAGGATCACCTGAAGTCAGGAGTTAGAGACCAGCCTGGCCAACATGGTGAAATCCCGTGTTACTAAAAATACAAAAATTAGTCAGGCATGGTGGTACATGCCTGTAATCCCAACTACTTAGGAGGCTGAGGCAGGAGAATTGCTTGAACCTGGCAGATGGGGAGGGCAGTGAGTGAGCCAAGATGGTGCCACTGCACTCCAGCCTGGGGGACGAGTGAGACTCCGCCTCAAAACAAAACAAAACAAAACAAAACACAAACAAACAAATACTGAGGAGGTGGTCTCTTCAATTTCATCCCTGTGTTGAGCTGAAATCCATTATATTTATTTGAGGAGGCTGTATCTTTACAATGATATGGTAATAGTCTACCCAGGGTCTCCAACAGAGGCTAAATGGGTACTTGGAAACTGTACATGTGAAATGGTAGTAACTTCCTCCCTTGTCTGAATTTTGATGTCACCCTCATTGGTAGTAGATCAGGCAAAAGCTCTATCTTTTTATTTTTGTCATAACCTCACTTATCTAAGTCAATCTCACACTCATGCATATCCTAAGACATGTCATTTTCTTGTTATGTTTAAAGCTTCTCCTACTTGGTCAATAGCTGTTTTTTGATGTGAGTTCTCTCTCTTGTTGACGCATATCTTTCTGCTTTTTC
Source organism: Rhinopithecus bieti (assembly GCF_001698545.2). NCBI lineage: Eukaryota > Metazoa > Chordata > Mammalia > Primates > Cercopithecidae > Rhinopithecus > Rhinopithecus bieti. Next base: position 5,278,907 of record NW_016803982.1, read on the forward strand.
GTATGTTTCTAGAATCGTCCAGACAATCAATACTAAATTCTTATCACAAATCCTCTCGGCAAGAATGAGAGACAAATCTAAAATGTTAAAATAATAAATACTTAAAAGCTAGGTAGCATAGAATCTGGAGTCAGGAAATCTGGTTTTGAGTTTCCACTATTTTTTCATCTGACCCGGGGCAAGCAATTTAAACTCTCCCAACTTCAATTTCCGCTGTCATAAAACTGTGGAAATATACCTTGTGAAGATCACATAAAATAACAGTGAATATCTGCCAAGTAATTACTAAATGTCAGACTGTGATTTGAGGGCTTAAAAGTATTAACTCATTCAAGCTTCACCACTAACTCCATGAGAGTCCTCTGCTCCCACCATTTTTGTAGATGAAGAAAATGAGGCCCAGAGGATGAAACCAGGAAAATGAGTCCAAGGTCCCGTGGATAGGAAAAAGTGGAGCTGGGATTTGAAGCTAAGCGGCCTGACTCCAGAACCTTGAGCACTACACTGTATAGCCTCTATTACAACATCTGCAAATACTTTTTTTTTTTTTTGAGACGGAGTCTCGCTCCGTCATCCTGCCTGGAGTGCAGTGGCATGATCTCGGCTCACTGAAACCTCTACCTCCCAGGTTGAGGCAATTCTCCTGCCTCAGCTTCCCAAAGTGTTAGGATTACAGACTTGCGCCACCACGCCTGGCTAATTTTTGTATTATTTTAGTAGAGACAGAGTGTCACCATGTTGGTCAGGCTGGTCTTGAACTCCTGACCTCAAGTCATCCACTCGCCTCTACCTCCCAAAGTGCTGGGAATGCAGGATGAGCCACAATGCCCAGCCTTGCAAATACCTTTTATTAACTAGAAGTTGATAAACCTGTGAATCATTATTTCCTATTTTGTAATTCATGTAGTCTATTTCAATGCAGCAGGATATGTCCTTAAAAGTGTTATAGGGCATTTCATTATTCACTGTCTACCCAGGTCATTCACAACTGCACAATGAGATGAGTTACAACTTTATTAGTAAATAGATAAACCAGACCAGCACTTCCCAAATGTGCAGAAATCAACTGCAATGGATTGCAAATGCTTGGGTCCACCCCAGAGCTGCTAAACTTTCTGGGGAGAACCCAGCAATCTGTATTAGAAACAACAACAGCAACAACAACAACAACAAGACCCCCAGGCGATTCTGAGGGCCTGTTAGACCTGAGAATGAGTAGACTGGCAGATGGCTGGAGAGCTCTTTCAACAATCTCATTCCACGAATTCCTGAGAAACTTCTTGGCTCAGTGGTCAGTTTGAAACAATTTTCTACTGCTAAATTGTCACATCATTCAGGCAGCTGGCTTCATGAGCAACTTTTAACATTCTCTAGGGAGTCTATAAGCCACTTAATGAATTTTTCATACCAAACACTCGAGGCAGGATTGACTCATCTGTGATTTGTTACAACCATAGTTCTATGAATTAGAAGGACTGTCGGTCACGTTGCAGATTTTCCACTGGGTCACATTATAGACAAAAAAGTAATGTGTAGGCCGGGCCCAGTGACTCATGTCTGTAATCCCAGCACTGTGGGAGGCCGAGGTGGGTGGATTACCTGAGGTCAGGAGTTTGAGACCATCCTGGCCAACATGGTGAAACCCCATCTCTACTAAAAATGCAAAATTAGCTGGGCCTGGTGGCACATGCCTGTAATCCCAGCTACTATAGAGGCTGAGGCAGGGGAATCACTCGAACCTGGGAGGCAGAGGTTGTAGTGAGCCAAGATTGCGCCATTGCACTCCAGCCTGGGCAACAAGGGCAAAACTCCATCTCAAAAACAAAAGTAATGTATATACTTACTACATGCAATGCTTTTGTGCTATGCCAGGCACAAGGAAATATTGAAAATCTTTCTTGACACTGGTAAATCTGGGCTTAATAACTGGTTTGTAGAACAAGTGTAATTATTATTAGAGGGGAATTATTTTGTTTATCATACAAATGTTATTAAAGCTATTCTCATGCTATAATTTTAAAAAGATGACATTACAGCTAAATATAATAGTTCATTTTCAAGAAATTTTTATGTTTTAGTGATTTGTCTTAATTGTTCAGGCTGCTAAACAGAATGTCATAGAATGGATGACTTATAAACAGCAGAAATTAATTTCTCACAGTTCCGGAGGCTGGGAAATCCAAGATCAAGGCGTTCACAGACACCTTCTAGCTGTGTCCTCATATGGTAGAAGGGGTAAGGTAGCCCTCTGGGGCCTCTTCTGTAAGGGCACAAGTCCCATTCATGAGGGCTTTGCCAACATGACTCAATCACTCACCAAAGTCCCCACCTCCTAATACTGCCACCCTGGGAGGAATCTGGGATATGAATTTGGGAGGGACACAAATGTTCAATCTATATTAGGATTTAAGGTCAATGGCAAGCTGGCTAGGAGTTTTAGGTAAAAAGTGAGGGACAAGAAAAGAGAAATATTCTGTGCATAAGACTCATGGATGTGATATGTGACTGCTCCTGTCTTATTCTTTACACCATGTGACTTTTTAAAATGTACTAAAAACCTGTTATTTTTTTAAAAAGGATACATGATAAATACCAAAAGGTGTTCAATTATAAATATTTTGTTCTTATTTAAGTCACCCACTCCCTAAGACCACCCTCCCTCAAGGTAGCCACTGATACCATACCACTGATACTTACATCCTTCCAGAAATGTTCTATGCATGTGAGTGTGCATGTGTGTGTGTGTGTGTGTGTGTGCTCAGTGGTTCGATGCAGGGCTCTGTGTCAGGGCTGGGTTTGAATCCTGGCTCAGTCACTATCAGTGCAACATTGACCAAGTTCCATTTGCTCGTTTGTAAAAAAGGGATATTAATATCTATTAAATATCTTATAACTGGCCAGGCGTGGTGGCTCATGCCTGTAATCCCAGCACTTTGGGAGGCCAAGGTGGGTGGATCACGAGGTCAAGAGTTCAAGACCAGCCTGGTCAACATGGTAAAACCCTGTCTTTACTAAGAATACAAAAATTAGCCGGGGCTGGTGGCAGGCGCCTGTAATCCCAGCTACTCAGGAGGCTGAGGCAGGAAAATAGCTTGAACCCAGGAGGTGGAGCTTACAGTGAGCTGAGATCACGCCATTGCACTCCAGCCTGGGCGACAGAACGAGACTCTGTCTCAAAACAGAAAACACAAAAACACCTCATAGCTCTCAGCAAAATAAGAGAAATACAGGAAAAATGAAAAATTCTACCTCATAGGGTTGTGGGAAGATGAATTAGATGAGTTAATACATATAAAGTGCTTGGAACTGAGTCTTGCATATTATAAGTACTAATAAATATTAGATATTTGTATTATTATACCTGAGTCCTTGTGTTTACACAATAGAAGCTCACTTCACCTCGCCTCACTCAATACATCCATGTTTACAGCAGCCCCTGCACTTCAAGCAGCACAAGACCACAGTGTGAGTGGACCCATGTTATTTACCATTTCCCTGTGGGTGGAAATCAACTCTGTGATTTTGCTTTTACCAATAACATTGTGCTAAACCTTTCTGCACGTGGGTGGGTCCTTTGCCACAGGCGCCAGTTTATGCAGAGGTAAATTCTAGAAGAATGGCTGTGTCTGGCACCCAACATCAAATGGGGCTCTAGACTAGGCTCTAAGTGAGTAGGTACAGAACACACTTCAAGCTCCTCTCTGGGGAAGAAGGAAAAGAAATCAGTGAACAGATGCCAGAGAGACAGTGCAGGTAGACCTGTGATGGGACTCTAAACACTTTGAGGCTTTGTTTTTTGTTTTATTTTTATTGAGACAGGGTCTTGCTCTGTCACCCAGGCTGGAGTCCAGTGACACGATCACAGCTCACTGCAGCCTGGATCTCCCAGGTTCAAGCAATCTTCCCACCTCAACCTCCCAAGTAGCTGAGACCACAGGTGCACACCACCACGCCTGGCTAATTTTTTATTTTTTGTAGAGACAGGGTCTCACTATGTTGCCCATGCTGGTCTCAAACTCCTGGGCTCAAGTGATCCTCCCATCTTGCTTGGCCTCCCAAAGTGCTGGGATTACAGGCATGAGCCACCACACCCAACCATTTGAGGCTTTCTTAATTCTTAGTGGCAGTATTTTCAGAAGACCATCATTGCCATCACAGACATTCACAAAATCACCAAGGAAGGCATCCCTTGATCAAGCCCTCTCCGTTCCCATCACTGCACCTGGCACATTCTCTTGGTCCACTTGTCCAGCCTCATGTCAAACAATGTGCTCTAGCCTGTGGCCAACTGTGAAGAGCAAGATGCAAATAAGACCAAGGGCCACAGCCCCAGCAGGTCATTTAACCAGAGGATCATGGGAGAAATACTTAGTCCTTATGGCAATGAACCCTCTTTCAGATGCAGAAACGGAGGACTGGGGAAGACAGGATTTGCCAAAGATCTTAGTGCATGTACTTCCTGCCTGTGCTTCTAGTCCTCTCTCTGCCATGCCAGAGAACTCCCACAGTGTCTAAAAGGACACCCTGACGGCGGTAGTGCAGTGGGGAGGTGTGAGTGTGTGTGACTGACTGAGTATATGTGTATAGTGTGTGCACACAAGTGTGAAATGGCAGAGGTGAGTTTTGCCACACAGAAAATTTACCCCGGACTGGCTGAATATTTTTGGCCAACATGAGGAGTTTAAGACAGTTAATTACTAAATAATTCCTAATGGTGAGGCTGATAAGTGAAGCAGAACACTTGGATGAAGCTTTCTTACCTCCTCCCACTTCAAACTTTTTTTTTTTTTACCTATAAAAAATTTTGAAACTTATGTAGAGAAAAATTACTTAATAAACTCTCATGTACCCGTCACCCATCTAATTTATCAATACTTAACTGGCCGGGCGCGGTGGCTCACGCCTGTAATCCTAGCATCTTGGGAGGCAGAGGCAGGCAGATCATTTGAGATCAGGAGTTTGAGACCGGCCTGGCCAACATGGTAATATCCCACCTCTACTAAAAATATAAAAGTTGGCTGGGCATGGTGGCTCATGCCTGTAATCCCAGCACTTTGGGAGGCCAAGGTGGGTGGATCACTTGAGCTCAGGAGTTTGAGACCAGCCTGGCCAGTACGGTGAAACCCCATCTCTACTAAAAATACAAAAATCAGCCTGGCATGGTGGTATGTGCCTGTAGTCCCAGCTACTCAGGAGGCTGGGGCAAGAGAATCGCTTGAACCTGGGAGGCGGAGGTTGCAATGAGCTGAGATCTCACTGTTGTACTCCAGCCTGGACATTGCAGAGAGACTCTGTCTCAAAAAAAAAAAAAAAAAAAAAAAGGAAAAATCAGTTTGCCGGGTGTGGTGACACACACCTATAATCCCAGCTACTTGGGAGGCTGAGGCAGGAGAACTGCTTGAACCCGGGAGGCCGAGTTTTCAGTGAACCGAGATCGTGCCACTGCACTGTAGCCTGGGCAAAGAGAGTGAAACTCCATCTCAGAAAACAAGCAAACAAACAAACAAACAAAACTGCAACCAATCTTGCTTCATGTATATCAGGTGAGGCTTTCTTGAGACATTTCCAAGCCCACTCTTGAGGGGCTCTGTCCTGCCTGGCTGTCTACAGTTGATACTGTAGGATTCTCATTCTTTAAGCATTTTGTTGTTGCTCTATGTCAAATAAATGGAACTCTGAATTCTAAGAACTGAATCCATGTAAAAATGTTGTCATGTCTAGAAAATTCCTGATCCACTGGCCCATAGCTATGGGGACATAATCCCTTTTTTTTTTTGCACACAGAGAAAACATGTGATTAATGATGCTTATTTATGATGATGTTGTGCATTTGTTCCTATGCTTAGGTGTCTTCTGTGAATGAGAATACCACCCCTGGCCTCTCTGCATCTCCCAACAGTGCTGGGTACACAGCAAACTTCTCGTCTCACTGCAGTGCAATGGTTTATTTGGCTTCAGTGACAAACATCATTGTTTATATCTTCAGTGCAAAAACAGTGATAAATTAGGTGAGGGGAAGGAAGATAAAAGAATGAGAAGGGTTGTGAAATGATCACTTTCCTCTGATGGTATTTATTCCACAACTCTAGGCAAAGAATGAAGTGATTTCAGGTTTCTAAACAAGATTTTAGAAGCTCTTACCTAGCTCAACTATCAACCAAGCAGGGAGGACTAAATCTACATATTTTTAGGCCTCAAACAATTACCTTCCATAAAAGTTACTCACAAAGCTCATGGAAGATGCACTCTATCAAAATAATAGCAAACCCAGAAAAGAGAAAATGTGGGGTTCCAGCCCAAGAGAAAAATAAAAGAACTCCCAGGATGATGGTCAAAAGAGAGCCTATGATGGCAGTTGGCCCAGACATCTCCTGGTGTGGTTTGGAGTACATCAGAAGACTCCCACTGAGATTTTTTTATTTTATTTTATTTTGGAGAAAGAAAGGGAAGGGCTGGGCATGGTGGCTCACGCCTGTAATCCCAGCACTTTGGGAGGCTGAGAAAGGTGGATCACCTGAGGTCAAGAGTTTGAGGCCAGCCTGACCAACATGGCAAAACTCTGTCTCTACTAAGAATACAAAAAATTAGCCAGGTGTGGTGGCACGTGCCTGTAATCCCAGTTACTCAGGAGCCTGAGGCAGGAGAATTACTTGAACCTGGGAAGCGGAGGCTGCAGTGAGCCGAGATTGTGCCATTGTACTCCAGCCTGGGCAACAGAGCAAGACTCTGTCAAAAGAAAAAAAAAAAAAGAAAGGGAGGAAGGAAAGGAAAAAGGAAGACAAAGAAAAATGGAAATGTTCAGAGGAGATTTATACAAACTGGGGAGAGTTTGGAGATAAATCAGTGGTAAGAATAAAGAAAATTCAGCATATTAAAGAAGATAATTATTAGTTCCAGAGAAAATACAACGTTGGGTCAGAAAGGAAAATTTCTAAGTATATTATATAGCTATCTACCAATGGTATTTACATAGTCCTAGTAATGGAACACTGGCTATTGTTCTAACCAAAATTACAATATTGCTCAACTAGAAGGATGGGGGCACGGGGATGTGAGGGAGAAAAAGCTATCTCCTCATACTCCACAGCAGAAAGCCATTAGGTAATACCTAAAGTTTAAAAAAACAAGGAGGAGCAATAGAAGTGTGTTCTTTAAGGAAACAGGGAAAAATACAAATAAAAATCATCAAAATTAGTTAAAAGAGTTAAAAGTAGTGGCACCTACACAGTGAAAAATTGGTGGTAGAATGGGATGATGGTTGTTTTTCTTTTCTTCTTTCTTTCTTTTCTGTTTTTTAGAGACAGTATCTTGTTCTGCCACCCAGGATGTAGTGTGGTAGCACAATGAGAGCTCACTGCAGCCTCAGCACCCTGGGTTCAAGTGATCCTCCTGCCTCAGCTTCCCGAGTAAGCTCATGGGTGCATACCACCCCACCCAGCTAATTTTTTATATTTTGTAGAGATGGCATCTTGCTCTGTTGCCCAGGCTGGTCTTGAACTCCTGGGCTCAAACAGTCATCCCGCCTCAATCTCCCAAAGCGGTGGGACTACAGGCAGGAGCCACTGTGCCTGGCCATTCTGTAGATCAAGCTTCACAGGATTATTCAACTGAGGAAATTCTATTCATTTTAATGAGGATAACAAATGGAAATAAAACTATTAAAACTAGGAACAAATAGAAGGGTTCAAGAATAGTCAGATAAGCAGAATCTCTCATACAAATGGGCATGTGAGTCTCCGACTTGTTTTTATTTCCCACAAATTCTTGGATTTAAGGTTCTAGGTAAACACTTTCCATATCGGCATTTGCACAGGTCAATATGCAAACTGCAGTGGATTTTATGTGACGTATGTCATGAGTTATAACATGCTTATATTGGGAAGGGTCTTCACAGGCATTGAGCCCAGGGATTCTTAAGTAGAGGGACATGGAGGTGGGAGCCAGAGTTATTTTTTATATGTAATACTACTAATTTATCTGTTTAGAAACATAGCTTCATACTCGCACAATGGAAAATCTCCTCCGGCAAGATACAGCAACTCTGGTGGAATTTAGAGCAGATTTCTGTGATTTTTGCCTTGTGCTGTTTTCTGCTGTACTTACTCAGAAAGACTGTTAGTCAAATTAAGCGTTCAAATTTAGGATTTACTTATACCTTTTTGTCAAAGCACTTCTGGAATAACAGAGTTAGTTATTCCAGAATAACTTCCCTAAAAGCGATGAGGACACAGGCCAAAAATGTCAAAATTAACTTTCTCAGAACTCTGGAAATTAATCAAAGGCTTGCGACGATCCAAGGAGTATTTATTCAAGAAAACCAGTTGAATGTTGTTAAGAACTATGATCTTTGTGACAGTTTAATTTACACTATTCCCACCCCTTCTCTGTAACTGTAGTAGTCTTGAAAACCAAGTCTGGGGCTCCCAGTAGCTGTGAAAGCTAGCAGTCTATCAGCTTCTGGAGGGAGAAGATGGCCTTGGGGTTCTCCAAAAGTCGCGCTTCCAGACAATTGTCATGATTTGATCTGTCTGGCAGCTCCCCTGTCCCCACACAAGATGGACATGGACACAGAAGAACTAGACTTGACCAGGAAGTATAATCAGCACTCAAGATCCAAAGACCTTGTGGCACAAAATGATACTCACCAGAGGGACCCAGACAAGGCAAGCTCTGACCCATGGGGTCCCGATGAGGAATGCTCACAAACTGCATGTCTCTGTAGACGCCTATGAATACATTCCAGTGAGCAGATCTCAGTAGGTCCTCCCAAAATAACTGTCAAAGAATAATTTAGATGAGTGAGCTTAGTGAGAAGCCCAGCTGAAACTTACTTCTATACTAGGGCAATCAATCACCTATAAATCAAATGTCACTGAACAATGGCAAAGGAAGGTTTATGGAACAAAAACTGCAGACTATCTGTGGACCAACCAGAGATTGCCCTTATTTTTTTGTCTTGGGACAAGTTGATTGGCTGAAAACTATCAAAGAAGGCAGTCTGCCCTAGAGCTGACTGAATACTTATGATGGAAGGCAATTGAAGTTATTTACGTTTCATCCAAGAAAACGTGCGACTTCAGCTGTGGATGAAAGTGGCATGTTCATCTCTGCCTAATGGAGACTACACCCATGCACTGGCATTTACATGTTAGTTAGGTCAAGATTGCATTGCTTTTTTTTTTTTTTTTTTTTTGAGATGGAGTCTTGCTCTGTCGCCCAGGCTAGAGTGCAGTGGCACCATCTTGGCTCACTGCAAGCTCTGCCTTCCGGGTTCACGCCATTCTCCTGCCTAAGCCTCTCGAGTAGCTGGAACTACAGGCACCCGCCACCACGCCCGGCTAATTTTGTTTTTGTGTTTTTAGTAGAGATAGGGTTTCACCATGTTAGCCAGGATGGTCTCGATCTCTTGACCTCATGATCCGCCTGCCTCGGCCTCCCAAAATGGTGAGATTACAGGCGTGAGCCACCACGCCCGGCCTGCATTGCCTACTTAATGGTAATTCTTCAGAGTACAGTGGTTAACAGCACGGGCCTTGAGTCCATTAGACCAGGTCTCTCATTTCTTACTTGGGCAACACTGAACCTGAATTTCCTCATCTGAAAATGGAGATAATGATATTTACATTGTAGTGCTATTGGTATGATTAAATCAGATGTTTGTAACGTGCTTAACACAGTGTCATCATATAAGAAACCCTCACCAGGTACAGTGGCTCACGCCTGTAATCCCAGCACTTTGGGAGGCCGAGGCGGGTGGATCACGAGGTCAGGAAATCAAGACCATCCTGATCAACATGGCGAAACCCCGTCTCTACTAAAAACACAAAAATTAGCTGGGCGTGGTGGCGCACCCCTGAAGTCCCAGCTACTCGGGAGGTTGAGGCAGAAGAATCGCTTGAACCCAGGAGGCAGAGGTTGCAGTGAACTGAGATCGTGCCACTACACTCCAGCCTAGAGACAGAGCAAGACTCCATCTCAAAAAAAAAGAAAAAAAGAAAAGAAAAAGAAACCCTCAATAAATGATGTCCTTTATCCTTTACCATGAATTATTAGGGGTATAGCTCACTGGGTCAGTCAGGATCCAGTCAGGATAAATAAACCACCATGTACATTTAATGAGGAGTTCAATATATAGAATGATTCAGTGTAACAGAGGATTACCTCCTAAGGGATAGAGAGAACCCTGAAGAATATAGGTAAAGGAAGTGGCAGGAACAGCCACTACCTCTAGGGTCGGGGTGGAGCACCCAAGAAAGAACGAAACCCAGAAGAGGGAACTCATTCCCAGCCAGGGCTGGGATCCAGACGCTGTTGAAGACAGTATAGCCATGCCCACTGGGTGATGGAGAAATTTGCTAAGGTTTGCTGGTGGAACCCAGTGAGTCTCTGCCCACTGGAGAACCAGGGAAAAGATGACTGCCCACAGGGAGATGCTGAAATGTGGAAATCACTGGGAATCCACTGGAGGGGTAGTGACTCTGAAACTCACTAGGGTGAGCACCACTGGGTGTCTAGAACAAACAGAAGATCCTTGGTTTAGTCCATTCAGGCTGCAATAACAAAATATGCTAGACTGTGTAATTTATAAACAATAGGAATTTACTGCCTATATGCTGGAGGCTGTGAAGTCCAAGATCAAAGCACCAGCAGGTTCAGCATCTTGTGAGGGTTGGCTCTTGGCTTCAAAGATGGCACCTTCCCATTGCATCCTCACATAACAGAAGGCTTACCTGAGCCTCTTTCATAAGGGCACCAATCCCATCCTCGAGGGTGGAGCCCTCATGGCTTCATCACTCCCCAAAGGCCTCACCTCTTAATTCTCTCACATTGGGTATTACGTTCCAACATATGAATCTGGGGAGTACACTCAGACCATAGCAAGTGCCTTCCTTCTGCAGTGTTCCTCCAGCCCTCTGGACTGACAAGACTTAAGCTCATGCCAGCTGGCCAGAGAGAAATGTTCCAGTATCACAAACAGGGCAATGAAAGGTGGATTCAGAGCTCAGGGGCAGTGAGAGTTGGCACGCCCACTAAGAGCATTAACACCTCTGGTAGCTCATCCTAGTCCAGCAATGGTGGAAAGGGATGATCTGAAGGGAGCAATGTCACCCTCCCTCCTGGAACAGCTCCTTCAATTTGCACCTAGACTGTAGGTCAGAATTGCATGGTTTTCCTAATTGTAATTCCTCATGGTACAGTGGAATCACAAAGATTTTATTTTATTTTGAACAGTCTTGCTCTGTCTCCTAGGCTGGAGTGCAGTGGCTCGATCTCGACTCACTGCAACCTCCACCTCCCGAGTTAAGTGATTCTCATGCCTCCGCCTCCGCTGTGACTACAGGTGTGACTACACCACGCCCTGCTAATTTTTGTATATTTAGTAGAGATGGGGTTTTACCATGTCGGCCAGGCTGGTCTTAAACTCCTGTCCTCAAGCAATCCACCCACCTTGGCCTCCCAAAGTGCTGGGATTACAGGCGTGAGCCACTGCTCCCGGCCACAAAGATATATTTTTAAAGAATTTTAATTACAATTATAATTCTTGGACTTCACAAGATGTAATTACTTTGGAGTCTTAATTATGGACATACAGTGAGGCAAGCAGCTATTACGAGGAAGAAATCTAACTGGACCCCTGCAAAATTTCATCTGTCAATCTTTGCTTCTAACAAAGATTTGTTGGAATCTTTGTTGGAATCTACCTTTCTGCATGTTTGTTTATGATTCTGTTTTTTAAAAGGCCAAGGTGGGAGGATCACTTGAGGTCAGAATTTCAAGACCAACCCAGTCAACATAGCAAGACTCCCTCCCTACATAAAAAAGCAAAACAAACAAACAAAACACTTTTCTGCCTCTAGGAAAGCATTTAAAAGTTGTAGTAAAACAGCAAAAC
>NW_016803982.1:5291029-5298562 GCF_001698545.2 Rhinopithecus bieti
TCACTTGAGGTCAGAATTTCAAGACCAACCCAGTCAACATAGCAAGACTCCCTCCCTACATAAAAAAGCAAAACAAACAAACAAAACACTTTTCTGCCTCTAGGAAAGCATTTAAAAGTTGTAGTAAAAACAGCAAAAACAGGCCGGGCGCGGTGGCTCAAGCCTGTAATCCCAGCACTTTGGGAGGCCGAGACGGGCGGATCACGAGGTCAGGAGTTCGAGACCATCCTGGCTAACACGGTGAAACCCCGTCTCTACTAAAAAATACAAAAGCTAGCCGGGCGAGGTGGCGGGTGCCTGTAGTCCCAGCTACTCGGGAGGCTGAGGCAGAAGAATGGCATAAACCCGGGAGGCGGAGCTTGCAGTGAGCTGAGATCTGGCCACTGCACTCCAGTCCGGGTGACAGAGCGAGACTCCGTCTCAAAAAAAAAAAAAAACAGCAAAAACAAAATCCTTGACATTAGTCTTGCTAAGTCCTGGCCCTTAAATGTCATCTCTCTCCCTGTGACTGTGAAATAAGCAACCTGAAACTGACAGTTTGAAATTCATTTTCATTATTCCAACTAGAAGTAATTGTTTTTACAAATACCATTTACCAGAAAAGAAGATAGAATTTTGGCTCTCTATTATTTCACACAGACACAAATGGCTTTTCCTGGCTCTTACTTCATGAGATAATCACCCATCTCATTACTGGTATCATCTCTTGGAAACACTGACCTGTTTCACCAACCTTCAGATAAATGTGATGGTTCCACACAGACACGTTTATGCTGGTGTCAGGGTTTGACCAGTTCTGTGTGTCTTAGAAGAGTAGATCCGTTCCATATTGCGGCCATCTAGTAAAATAGGTGAAAATTCTCAGAAGTGGAGGAAGTGTGCCATTTAAGGCAACTGCAGGATAGTGGGTAGTGCAATGGACTTGAAATCAGAAAATCTGCATCCAAACTTTTATCTCTTGGTGTACAAAGTAGCATATTTGGTGCTGGACAAAATATTCAGCCTATTTGAGCCTATTTCCTCACTTATAAAATTGGAATAATACTAAACTCTCTGCTTGTCATAACAACTAACCACACAAAAGAGGCTACTAGAGAGCCAAGGACATATTAGGTACTTAGTAAAGTTTACAAATATTTAAATTTTTTTTTTTTTTTTTTGAGATGGAGTCTGGCTCTGTTGCCCAGGCTGGAGTGCAGTGGCATGATCTCTGCTCACTGCAACCTGTGCCTCCCGGATTCAAGTGATTCTCCTGCCTCAGTCTCCTGAGTAACTGGGATTACAGGCACGCGTCACCATTCCCAGCCAATTTTTTTTTTTTTTTTTTTTGAGACGGAGTCTCGCTCTGTCACCCAGACTGGAGTGCGGTGGCCAGATCTCAGCTCACTGCAAGCTCCGCCTCCCGGGTTCACGCCATTCTCCTGCCTCAGCCTCCCGAGTAGCTGGGACTACAGGCGCCGCCACCTCGCCCGGCTAGTTTTTTTGTATTTTTAGTAGAGACGAGGTTTCACCGTGTTAGCCAGGATGGTCTCGATCTCCTGACCTCGTGATCCGCCCGTCTCGGCCTCCCAAAGTGCTGGGATTACAGGCTTGAGCCACCGCGCCCGGCCCAATTTTTTGTTTGTATTTTTAGTAGAGATGGGGTTTTACTATGTTGGTCAGGCTGTTCTTGAACTCCTGACCTCAAGTGATCTGACTGCCTTAGCCTCCCAAAGTGCTGGGATTATAGGCATGAGCCACTGCGCCCAGCCACAAATATCTAAATCTATTATAGAAAATATTTATATAAAATTCTTTTTTTTTTTTTAATTTTTTGAGACAGGGTTTTGCTCTGTCACCCAGCCTGGAGCACAGTGGTGCCATCGTAGCTCATGGCAGCCTCAATCTTCTGGGCTCAAGTTATCTTCCCACCTCAACCTCCCAAGTAGCTTGGGCCACAGGTGCACACCACTACACCCAGCCAATTTGTTTATATTTTCTTTTTTGTAGAGATGGTTTCTCACCATATTGCCCAAGCTGAACTTGAACTCCCGGGTTCAAGCGATCCTCCGGCCTCAGCCTCCCAAAGTGCTGGAATTACACCCAGCTAAAACATGTTCTTTCTTACATTAATTGGTAATCTTATTAACTATCGTTGTGTTACTGGATATGGTTACTTATTGAACACCTAATCAAATTATGGGCTTTCTATTTATAGCACGTGCCCTAAGAAAATAGTGTGTGAATATCACATTAAACTAATGGAAAGGGTAAATGCTAAATAAGCCCATCTGCTACTATTTTTATTCATGCTAAACCTCCTAGCCCAATTTAGCAGAGACAAGGTAATTAGATCTACAGTCTTTGCTGTGCATGGCTGTCCATTTTCATTTGCTCTGAGTAACCATTTGCAAGACCGTAACAGATGTATTTAAGATCTCCTCCTCTTCCCCTGCTTGTTTGCTTATTCATTCAGCAATCACTTATCAAGCTGCTCCCACCTGCCCTGCAACAGGCTTAGACACTGTGGATTCAAAAATAAATTAAAAAGTGGCCTCAAGGAACTTATAGTTTAGTGGTAGAACAGACACCTAAACCCAATAAGTACAATACACTGTAACAAGGGCTGTAGAAAGAGCTCTGGGGACAAAGAAGATGATGTGACTGATTTTACCTGGAGTATCCATTTAAAAAGGCTTCACGGACGGGCGCGGTGGCTCCGGCCTGTAATCCCATCACTTTGGGAGGCTGAGGAGGATGAACCACCTGAGGTCATCAGGGGTTCGAGACCAACCTGGCCAACATGGAGAAACCCCCGTCCACTAAAAACACAAAATTAACCGGGCATGCTGCCTGTAATCCCAGCTACCCGGGAGGCTGAGGCAGGAGAACCGCTTGAACCCGGGAAGGAGAGGTTGCGGTGAGCCAAGATCGCGCCATTGCACTCCAGCCTGGGCAACAGACAGAACGAGACTTCGTCTAAAAAAAAAATAAATTTTTAAAAAGGCTTCACAAGAATTAAGGCTCTTGAAGAGTGAGAAGGCGGTCCATTTTCACACTGCTGATAAAAACATATCTGAGACCAGGTAATTTATAAAGTAAAAGAGGTTTTGTGGACTCACAGTTACACGTGGCTGGGGAAGCCTCAAAATCATGAGAGAAGGCGAAAGACACATCTTGCCAGGTGATGACAAGAAAGACTGATAAGGTGTTTCTCCTTATGAAAGAAGATAGTCTCGCGAGACTTACTACCACGAGAACAGTATGGGGAACCGCCCCATGATTCAATTATCTCCGGCTGATTCCCTCCCACAACACCTGGGAATTACAGGCGCTACAAATTCAAGATGAGATTTCGGTGGGGACACAGCCAAACCGTATCAGGACGAGAAAGGCATTTAAGGCAGAGAATAAAACCTGTGCATAACTATGGTATCCTAAATATTCTGACGTCATCAAGGAATTGCAGGATGCTCCACGTTCCTGAAGAACAGGTTACGTGGTGGGAAGGCAGGTGCTGGCAAGTCCATGTTGAGTGGGCAGGGCAAACACCCTGCAGGTACCTGAGTGTGGACTCTGTTCCTTCCCTGTGAAGAGCCGTCTGAGGTTCTCAGTCTGAGGGGAGTCCAGTCTGTTTCAGGAAGCTCATTGTGAACTGTGAAATAGAAACAATTACAAATTTGTAATGATTTGCCATTTCCTATGAACTCTGAAATGCACATAAAGCTTGTGTTACAAAGATCTATTTTTAAAAGTATATTTATTGCAGTATTATTGATAACAATAAAACCTAAAACACGATCTATATGTCCACCACGAGTGACCTGATAAAAATAAAATAAATACTCTACTGATACGCACAGTGAAATACTGTTCAGCTCTTTATTTATCTATGTAGTTGAGACAAGGTCTTATTCTGTCGCCCAGGCAGGCTGGAGTACAGGGACGCAATCACAGCTCACTGCAGCCTCCACCTCCCAGGCTTATGCAATCCTCCCATCTCTGCCTCCCCAGGAGCCAAAACTACAGATGCAAGTCACCACACCTGGCTAATTTTTAAAATTTTTTTGTAGAGACAGGGTCTCATTATGTTGCCCAGACTGGTCTCAAACTCCTGGGCTGAAACAATCCACCCACCTCAGCCTCCCAAAGTGCTGGGATTATGGGCATAAGCCACCGCCTGTTCTACTACACAGCTTTTTAAAGGAATAAATTAGATCTAAATTTTTTGTTTGGAAAGCTGGCCCAGATATGCTAAGATTTGTTTTGTACAGTTGTAGAACATTATGAGTAATATACCATTTATGTAAAAATAACATAATAACCTAGTTACACTTAAACTTACATTTATGTAAATGCATGTATATGCCTGAAACCTCACTGCATAGATAGAAAAGAATCTGTTTGCAAGATGGGGTAGATCATAATGGTACTTTAATATTTTGCTGAATACCTTTTTGCAAAGTATTAAACTTTTTTTTTTTTTGCCAGTAGCATATATTGCACATTTAATATTTTAAAAATTAGTTTAAAAAATTTTAGAGAGGCCGGGTGGGGTGGCTTATGCCTGTAATCTCAGCACATTGGGAGGCCAAAGCGGGTGGATTGCTTGAGGTCAGGAGTTTGAGACCAACTTGGCCAACATGGTGAAACCCTGTCTCTACTAAAAATGCAAAAATTAGCCTGGTGGTGGGCACCTATAATCCCAGCTACTTGGGAGGCTGAGACAGGTGAATCGCTTGAACTCTGGAGGTGGAGGTTGCAGTGAGCCAAGATCACGCCACTGCACTTCAGCCTAGGTGACAAAGCGAAACTCCATCCCCCCCCAAAAAAAAAATTTTAGATAAATGTGCAATCTTTTGGTGGACTCTCATTGGGAGAATAGCCTCTCTAGGTGTGGAATTATGATCCCAGGAAGCAGAGTGACTACCCAAAAACACAACACAGCACAGTGATGTGAGTGTGGGCTCCCACGTCAGACTGCCTGGCTTCCCAACCTGGCTTGGCCACCTAGTAGCTGTCTGCCACCTAGTCCATTTCAGCTTTCAGTCTCCTCCCCGCCACAGAGATAACCACCATGGCCGTCCCCTAAGGCACTGGAGGATTAAGTGCTATAACACCTGCAAGTGTGAATGGCGTGCTGAGCATATAGGGAATGTTCCGACTGTTAGCTGTTATTTCCTGTAAATGACGTTAATTCGGTTTCTCCTTCTCAATATTGATGTCTCTTATTTCTGTTCCTTCTCATCTTATACTGTGCAGAGTTCCTGTTTTAGTTGGCTTATCTTCATTGGAAGAAACAGATTCAAGTGACTTCCAAAAGAATAGAGTTTACTATGAGGATGCAGGTAAGTAATGAGTATTTTCACTTCCACACGGGAAGGCAGTGAAGGAGGCTCTGCCAGAAGGAAAGAGGGTCTGGGAGTCTTTCCTGCACAGGTGACTAATACCAACAGCCAAACACAGCCTCCCTCACAAGTGGTGGGTTCCTGCTAAACTTGGGCTATGTGCCTTAGAAAGGAGGGTATATGTATTAGTCTGTTTTCACGCTGCTGATAAAGACATACTCGAGATTGGGTAATTTATAAAGAAAAAGAGGTTTAATGCACTCACAGTTCCACGTGGCTGGATTCAATTACCTCCCACTGGGTCCCTCTCTCAATGCGTGGGAATTATGGGAACTACCATTCAAGATGAGATTTGGGTGGAGACACAGCCAAGCCGTATCAGTGTGGTTTATGAGCCTGGGAGCTTTGTAGGAAAGGCAACTGTTCAACTACAAGGTGAAACACCCTCAAACTTGACTTGGAAGTTTGAATATTAGAAGTTTGTCCAACAGAGCTTTTCTGTGACATGTTTCAATACAAATAACTTTCTTCCTTGACTTGGATGTAAAAGAGCATTTGTGGGGCCAGGCTCGGTGTCTCACGCCTGTAATGCCAGCACTTTGGGAGGCCAAGGCAGGTGGATCACAAGGTCAGGAGTTCAAGACCAGCCTGGCCAACATGGTAAAACCTTGTCTCTACTAAAACTACAAAAAATTAGCCAGGCATGGTGGCACACACCTGTAATCCCAGCTACTCAGGAGGCTGAGGCATGAGAATTGCTTGAACCTGGGAGGCAGAGGTTGCAGTGAGCCGAGATTGTATCATTGCACTCCAGCCTGGGCAACAGGGCAAGACTCCCTCTCCAAAAAAAAAAAAAGCATTTATGACTACTCAGATTCTCCCCAGGTTAGTCAGTGCCACCAGGTCCTCAACATTGCTGGCATATTGGCCAAATGCAATAGAGTTGCCAGCAGATCACAGCCTGTGGCCAGGCTTCTGGTCCCAGCCAAGATGGAGTGAGCCTGTATGGCCTATCTGTGCCACCAACAATAGCAAAAAGTCTGGACAGAGTACAAAAGCTGTAAACCAAAATAAAATTCTAAGACCCCCTCCCCCCAAACCATTTGAACAGACCGCTCCTCTTGGCCAAGGGCATTCTAAAGTTAACCTGAAAAACTAGTTCAGCCCATGATGGGAAAGGGGAGCTGGACATGTCTCGTGATACCCTCTTCCCTTTTGGAAATACTGACAGAACAGACTCTAAGTCTGATAAGAAATATTTACAGTCTATTCTCTCTGAAGCCTGCCATCTGGAGGCTTCGCCTGCATGAGAAAACCTTGGTCTCCACAACCCCATATCATAAGCCAAACAATCCTTTTTATTGATAGAAAGTCCTTCAGCCAATTGCCAATCAGAAAATCTTTAATCTGCCTATGACCTGGAAGCCCCACCTCCCTTCTAGACTCCGTCTCAAAAAAAAAAAGAAAACAAAAGGCAGGCAGATGGAGATTGTGGAGGGGCTGGAAACGTGGAGATGGGTTTGCCAGATTTTTTTTTCTCTTCCTCTCTTTGTTTCATTTCTCTCATGGCTTTGCCTTGAAGGTGAGTTCCAGTCATGGAGCTGTGGGACTAAACTCAGATGGCCTCCCGGTATTTCGGCCAAAGTCATCTAGGAAAATAGCCCCTGCTGTCTGAAGAGTGTGTGTATGTGTGTGAGACAGGGAAGGGGGCTGGAATCTCCATTTTGTTTTTTTCCTTTCTCCATGGCTTTGCCCCAGGGGCAAACATCTGTGGCAGAACTCTGTTAGGGGCAGAACGAGCAGTCAACACTCAGAAAAATCCCACGTTTCTGGGCACCAGAGTTGGGGGCAGGAGGATAAGGGATCCTGTCAGCTGAAGAACGTGGAGACAATCATAGAAGAAAGTGGGTAAAAGGGGTTCCCTTATCCCGCATATGAAACCACACAGGCCTGAGCTCCCCTCAGAGCTACCCAGGCATGTGGCAGACCCCAAACAATACTGCAGACTTTGAAAACTGAAAGGAGACAGGAACCACTATCCACAGAAAGCCAGACAGAATTTCTATGTGAGCCTAACTGGGTTGGGTTGATTGCCTGATGAAAGAGGGAGAGAGGCAGGAGAGGGAAGAGGAGGGAAGGGGAGGGGAGGGGAGATTATAGACTAGGGAGACAGGGGGAGAGGGAGGGGAGGGAGGGAAAGGAGAGG
>NW_016803982.1:5299338-5300774 GCF_001698545.2 Rhinopithecus bieti
TATCCTATGATTAGGTCTCTGCCTTTTGGTGAGCCTCTGCTACTGGACTACAAACATAACTAGTGTATCCCAATCATTTTTGTTTCCCTTTAGGTGGAACATAATGTCCAGAGGGGGCTGGAGTTTTGTATTTTTCTCCCCCTAGGTAGGTTAGATTCTAATAAAATCCCAACAAGTTAGTAGCTTAGTCTTCTAAGCTTACCAGAAACTGGAAGTCCTACTTAGGCTTTTTTAATTTTTTGAGACGGAGTCTCACTGTGTTTCCCAGGCTGGAGTGCAGTGGTGCGATCTCGGCTCACTGCAAGCTCCACCTCCAGGGTTCCCGCCATTCTCCTGCCTCAACCTCCCGAGTAGCTGGGACTACAGGCGCCCGCCACCACGCCCGGCTAATTTTTTGTATTTTTAGTAGAGACGGGGTTTCACCTTGTTAGCCAGGATGGTCTGGATCTCCTGACCTTGTGATCCACCCGCCTCGGCCTCCCAAAGTGCTGGGATTACAGGCGTGAGCCACCACGCCCGGCTGACTTATTCTTTAAAATATACTTTCTTTCTTTCTTTTTTTTTTTTTTCTGAGACAGAGTTTCATTCTTGTTGCCCAGGCTGGCATTCAATGGCGCAATCTCGGCTCACTGCAGCCTCTGCCTCCCGGGTTCAAGCGATACTCCTGCCTTAGCCTCCCAAGTAGCTGGGATTACAGGCATGCACCACCACGCCTGGCTAGTATTTGTATTTTTAGTAGAGATGGGGTTTCACCATGTTGGCCAGGCTGATCTTGAACTTCAGCCTCAGGTAATCTGCCCACCTCGGCCTCCCAAAGTGCTGGGATTACAGGCGTGAGGCACTGCGCCCAGCCTGTACTTATTTTATTTAAAAAATAGAAAAAATATATTTGTCTTTAGGCTGGTATATTTACTGACCTCTTAAAAACTATATTTTTCTTCTTACAGAGAACATGCAAGAATGGCAACCATGCTGTCAGGGGTTCCAGCACCTCTCTCTGTGGCCAGCTCTCCTGGCTCCTTTCTAGAACCTGCCTTCTCGGTTGACACCCAAAGATCACTCCTGACAGCTTCGCGTCAACAGGTCGTTCTCACGGAGCTTAGGGATCCTCCTGGCAACCCTTTAGTACCACACCAGGATAATTTACAGCAATTTTAATTTGTGTTGGTCTCTTGCTGCTGTGTTTTTCCTTCTTTCTGTTCCAAGGAAGTGTCGACGAAAAGAGTCAAACTCTGTAAAATAATTTAAGAGATTTATTCTGAGCCAAATATGAGTGACCACAGCACATGACACAGCCCTCAGGAGGTCCTGAGGACATGTGCCCAAGGTGGTTGGGATACAGGTTGGTTTTATATATTTTAGGGAGGCATGAGATATCAATCAAATACATTTAAGAAATACATTGGTTTGGTTCAGAAAGGCGGGACAACTCAAAG
>NW_016803982.1:5300801-5321972 GCF_001698545.2 Rhinopithecus bieti
TCAGGTTGTAGGAAATTTAAACATTTTCTGGTTGAGTTTGTCTAAAGTCCTGGGATCTACAGAAAGGAAAGTTCAGGGTAAGATGAAAGATTGTGGAGACCAAGTTTCTTCTGAAGTTTTATAGTGGCTGCCCTTAGAGACAAGAGATGACAAATGTTTCCTATTCAGATATTTAAAAGGTGCTAGACTTTTAGTTCATTTCTTCAGGATTGGGAGGGCCTGGAAGAAAAAGATCTAGCTATGTTAATAGACATTCTTTACAGATGCAGATTTTCCCCCCCACAAAGGACGGCTTTGCAGGGCCATTTCAAGATACGGCAGAGAAACATGTTTTGGGGTTAAATGTTTTGATTTTTTTTCCTTGTCTCATAATGTTATTCCAGAGTCAGATTGGAAAGTAGGTCACGATATAACGGGTCAAATAAAACCCATCTGATGAGAATTTATGGTTTGTAGGGCATGACTCCCCCAGACCCCGTAGGTAGGAATTTGGGAAAGATAAAAAAATTAGAGCTTAGTCCTCAGAAGCAAGATTTTGCCTTTCATTGCTTCAGGGGTTCATGAAAGGCTTTGGGGACCCTGAGCCAAGAGCAGAAATCCGGTGTCCAGGGGAGAACACCCACCCCATCATGGTTGGGAAAGCCACAGGCTCTCAAAAGATGGCAGCGAGTGGAGTGAGGCTTGGGAGAGCCAGAAGCTAGAGAGGTGCCTTGGGATTCCCCTGAGACAGGGTAGCGTGGAGGTTTGCGGATTTCTGCCTTTAGCAGACAGCCCAGTAGCACCAGCATCACAGGATGGGACTCCACGTGACAGCAGCGTGATGCCATAGGCAGTGGTCTGGGTGGTGGTGAAGGCCTCTCACCCCAGGCCCTTGGCCAGTGGGCACAGCTGTGTCGCTGTGTGGCCCGAGCTGAGCTGTTTCCGTCCTCTGAGATTTGAGTACTCTGATTTCTCATTGCTGGCAGGTTTCTTTAGCCAGGCACTGAAAAAAAAAAAAAAAAAAAAAAAACACCCACAAAAAACAAAGGAATTAGCTGGTAAGAAGCAAAGATACAGCGAGGCTTAAGGATACACAGAGTTAATAAATGTGTAATTTAAGCATATAAGCACAGCTAATCCACACATTCGTATTACACAGTTGTGGGCTTAGGTTTACTGCCAATTTCCTCTTGTGGAATTAATTACCTTCTTACTTTCTTAATTTTTTTCCTGTCTTGTTAAAAAGTTGATTCGATTATTTATTATTTTGCTTGATCTTTTGGTTTGTTTCTATTTTCTATGTTTTGTTAGTTTCTATTTTGTTCAATGCTATTCTATTGAACAACAGCCATTACTTTGTTCCTTTTCTAAATCTTGTAATGAGATCTAGTTTATATCCTCCCTTTACCTTCTTATCAGTATATGTAGCTAGAGAAACCTATTTTTGGCCGGGCGCGGTGGCTCAAGCCTGTAATCCCAGCACTTTGGGAGGCCGAGACGCGCGGATCACGAGGTCATGAGATCGAGACCATCCTGGCTAACATGGTGAAACCCCGTCTCTACTAAAATACAAAAAACTAGCCGGGCGAGGTGGCGGGCGCCTGTAGTCCCAGCTACTCGGGAGGCTGAGGCAGGAGAATGGTGTGAGCCCGGGAGGCGGAGCTTGCAGTGAGCCGAGATTGCGCCACTGCACTCCAGTCTGGGAGACAGAGCAAGACCCCGCCTCAAAAGAAGAAAAGAAAAAAAGAAACCTATTTTCTTCTGGATAAAACTTTGCACTCAGGAATTTTGATAGGTGGAGTTTGCTTCTTAAACGGTATGTTATTAATGTTTGTGAATCTTCTCTGTGATTTCATTGCTATTGGAGACGTGTTTTTAAATTTAGTGTGAGTATTAAGGCTTTTTGGATCACTGGGTAACTTAGGCAAAACTAGGAAGTATTGGAAGGATCCCTGGGCAGCTCCCAACAGGAAAGGAAGAGCCCAACAATGGCTCAGGACGCAGGTGTCTGGCTGCCCGAGGCCCGAGTGCACTAGAGTTTGTGGCTTTCAAGGCCTCTGCTGGAGACTTGTGAAGCCTCAGGGGCTCTCTGGGCCAGGGTTAAGCTCCTGGAGATGAAATCTGATTGGCCCAGCTTGGGTCAGATGTCCACTTCTGGGTCCAGTGGAAAGAGAGAGTCTTACAACACAGACATGGCCTGCCTCTGAGAGTCACTGGGGTCACAGGGTGGAGCACTGTGAACTGGGTGGCTATACCTGTTCACCGTGTAGTGACTGTCACTTTCCCAGGGAGGCCTCTGGACAGTTAACTTCTGTCTGCTTCTGTTCTCTCACCTCTAAAATGAGGCTAATAAAAATAGTACCTACTTTGTGAGGTTATAGTGAAGATTAAATGAGTTAATATTTGTAAACACAGAGAAGAATGCCTGTTACATGATATGCTCCTTGTGTTTGCTGTTCTGTTTCTAATTTTACCAACATATGGCCTGTCTGTATATTCTGTTTTATTTCCTTGACTTTTTTTTTTTTTTTTTTTTTTTTTTTTTTTTTCTTTTTTTTTTTTTTTTTTTTTTTTTTTGCAACAGCATCTCACTCCGTTGCCCAGGTTGGAGTGCAGTGGTGTGATCACAGCATATTGCAGCCTTGATCTCCTGGGTTCAAGTGATCTTCTTGCCTCAGCCACTTGAGTAGCTGGGACTACAGACATCTGCCACCACACTGGGCTAATGTTTTAAAATTTTTTGTAAAGGTGGAATCTCACTTTGTTGCCCAGGCTGGTCTCAAATCCTGGGCTCAATCTAAAATCAAGCAATCCTCCTGCCTCAGCCTCCTAAAGTGCTGGGATTACAGGCGTGAGCCACTGTGTCCAGCCCCTTGAAAATTCTTAACCTAAAATATAATTATTTGGGGGGTGAGAGTATACATTTTAAAAGGGTACATTCTCTAATTATTTATTTTTTTAATTTTTATTATTTATTTATTTATTGAGACAGAGTCTTGCTTTGTTGCCTAGGCTGGAGTGCAGTGGCTCGATCTTGGCTCACTGCAACCTCCGCCTCCCAGGTTCAAGCTATTCTCCTGCCTCAGCCTCCCGAGTAGCTGGAATTACAGATGCATGCCACCATGCCCGGCTAATTTTTTGTATTTTTAGTAGAGACGGGGGTTTCACCATGTTGGCCATACTGTTCTTGAACTCCTGACCTTAAGTGATCCACCTGTCTTGGCCTCTCAAAGTGCTGGGATTACAAATATGAGCCGCCATGCCTGGCCATTCTCTAATTTTTAAAATGGAATTCTCTGTAGCTGTTAATTTGTTAATTCTACCTTATTAATTATGGTGTTCAGCTCTGTAATTTTTTACCATTCTTTTATATGATTTGCTATATTCTGAAGGCAGGGTACTAAGGAATCCAAGTAGAGTTTCATTCTATTTCTTCTCAGATATCTGTCATCTTTTCATCATTTTTTCTTTTCTTTTGCTACCAAATGTGTGGCATTAAATGCTGTGTTTTCATTATTTGCTGTGCCTTTGATCATTCCGATGTGTCATTGTTGATAGCTCCCCACGCTTTAGTGTTAAGTCTGTTATGTCAGAGATCATGATTAAACCTCCTCTTAGGAAAGTCAAATACTGCACTTATAAGTGGGAGCTAAACAATGGGGTACACATGGACACACAGAGTGAAATAATAGACATTGGAGACTCCAGAAGGTGGGAGGGAGGTGAGGGTTCAAAAACTACCTATTGTGTACAGTGTTCACTGTTCGGACGATGGGGACACTAAAAGCTCAGACTTCTCCATGATGCGATATATGCTTGTAAGAAGCCTGCACTTGGCCGGGCGCAGTGGTTCACCCCAGCACTTTGGGAAGCCGAAGCGGGCGGATCATGAGGTCAGGAGATCGAGACCATCCTGGCTAACATGGTGAAACCCCGTCTCTACCAAAAACACAAAAAACTAGCCGGGCGTTGTGGCAAGCGCCTGTAGTCTCAGCTACTCGGCAGGAGAATAGAGTGAACCCGGGAGGCGGAGGTTGCAGTGAGTCGAGAACGCACCACTGCACTCCAGCCTGGGCGACAGATCGAGACTCCGTCTAAAAACAAAAAAACAAAACAAAACAAAAAAAACACCTGCACTTGTACTGCCTAAATATGTACAAAGAAAAATTCAATTGTAAAAGCTACTGTTTCTTACATTTGCTCGGGGTAACTTTAGTCTGCCTTTTTTTTTTTAAACTTGTCTTTGGATCCATCACATCCTTGGGTTTGGGTTTTAAAGTCACTCAGGGACTCTTCCTTTTCAGAGAATTTGGTTCCTGTTTAACTGTGACATGGTGCTATCCATCACCATCAAGGATGTTTTGCTTTGTTGAGATATTCTTTATGGAACTCAGAGGTCACCGGGCCCTTTGTCCCTGTTGCTGGATCTGTGTTTGGCTATGCACTACCTGGATGCAGAACTCAGCCTTGCCTCAAACACACACACACATGCACACACACACACACACTCATGCACACACATAAACATGCACACACTCATGCACACATATGCACACACATGCATACACACAATCATGCACATGCACACACATGTCCCCTGTCTCCCCACCACCCAACAAGACCACTAGGGATCCATGCATCCTCCCTGATGATCAGGAGAATGCGAGGATGGCCCCCAGGCTCTGTCCACAGCACCACACCACCGTACTCCCCTTTCCCAGTGGGTATCCCCCAGCAAAGCCTGCACCCCAGTTCCTTACCTGCTTCTTCTAGACTCACCTCCCACCCCAAGCATTTATGGAACCATTTCTCCCAAAGCAATTCTTCGAGTTTATTCTTCTTCCTCTCATTTTAATCTGTATTACATTTCAGATGTTATAAATTAGGTATCTACTCATGTCTTTCAGGTGAGATCAAGAAGCACATACAAGTTTGAGAACCACTGGTCTAGTGAACTTTTTAGCACTTCCAAGTTTAATAAACTCAGCACATGACAAATACATTTAACCATCTTCTTTGCTCCCTCAAACCTCAGCTACCCAAGTCAAAAAACTTTGGGACAATCTTCCTCCACCCCTGTGGGGCCTCACCTTTCACGTCTAGCCAATGACCATGTCTTGTTGCATCTTTTTCCTTAAAACAACCCATCTCTGTCCCATTGTCTGGTCTCCAACCCCTCTGCCTCCAGGCCCTGGAATCTTTTTTTCTAGACTGCTGTATCATCTTCCTGTTTGCCCTCCCTGCCCCTCTCAATGAAGCTGGAGGACTTTTCCAAAACTCCAAATCTGATCCTGTCTCCCCCTGCTGAGAATCCTTCCATGCTCCTCATTGCCTTCAGAATTGGATCCCAAGTCTTCCCATGAAATGCAAGATCCTTCTTATGCAAATCCTGCCCACCTGCCCAGCCACACCTTCCTTCTGTACTAAGCCCCCGCCGCTCGCCTCACTTCCCATGTCCCTGAATGCTGACCGTCTTCCCTTTGCCAGGAATTCCCTTCCCCTCTTTCATTGCCTGGATACCTCCTCTTTACCCTTGAAATTTTGGTTAAAATCTCCTCCACCCACTGAGAAGTCTTTTCTTCCTGACCCCTTCCTCACCTCTTCCTGTAGCTCAAGTAGAGCCCTATGGCACCTGTTACCTGTAACGTGTGTTTGCTGGTTCATCTTCCCTGTAAGTCCTGTGAGCCACCTGAGGGTCAGGATTATAATCTTGACCTCCAAATGCCAGCTCCTAGAAAGAACACTGGCTGCTAGAAGGCACTCAATAAATGGTTGCTGAATAAATAAATGAATGAGACATTCGTGTTGCTATTTATGGATTTTAAAAAATGGTTTGAAGTTCCTTTTGAGGGATAGTTGGTTTCATTGTCTTCTCCCTGATCTTTGTTAAATCATTTAGGTGGGTGCTTTTAAATCTTTTCAGTTCCCTTTCTATATCTTGTTGCTATATACCATATTTTCCATGAAGACGAAAGATAATTTGCACCATGAAACTTTCCCCATTAGTCATCCTGACAAATTTATCTTTTCTGAGTCTACTTTTGAAATGCAAATTAAATTGTCCATTTTTAATGATCCTTGAAATGAATGATTTTTAATGGTAGCCCTTTCTGTTCCTGAGGATTTATAAAGGTTGCTCTTCTACTTTCAAAGCAGAACAGCTTGACAAGGGAGCTGACCTGGGTTGGCAATGCTTGGTCCTAATTGCTCCGTAAATATCTTGTCTGATTTTTCAGCTGTAAAATTGAGGTTTTCTTGTCTTCGTATTTCTGAATGGTAGCTGCTTTACTCTGCAGCCTGTGTTAACCTTTTACAAATATTGTTTAGCCACGGAACATAACAGCAAAAACAACCTCTTTTATAAAGCTGCAAATAGGAGAAACAACTTAGGAATAAATTTAACAAGACATTGCATGTAGGACTGCAATTCCACACTACCTTGAGATCTTTGGTTCTCAAGGGCCTCAAAGGCTCCACCATGAGTTCCCCTTATCTTGCAAAGGCTCCCCATCTTCACCCAAACAAGCTGATCACACCCTCCTGTGGGAACCAGGGGGCACCTCAACCCTTTGTTACTATGAAGTCTGCCTCCCACAGTCTCTGCTGGTTCGCTGTTCCCGCGGGCAGCTCCGGGTGCCTCTACATGGCAGGCAGTGTCTTCTTCCCCTGGGCTGTGAGCGTAGGTGACTAATAAGCTGCTCCTCTGTCCAGTGTCAGGGTGGCATGTTTGGTGATCACAGGCTATTTAAGGCAGGGAATCCCTTCTTCACCAATGGGGTAAACAGGAGGAGAGCAGAACAGATATGTGCACAGCTTATATGACAAAATTTTTAAAATACTCCTGAAAGACACAAAATAGATGAACAAAAGAAAGATGTCCCCTGTGCTTGGATAGGATGACTCCACATTTTCAAAACATCAGTTCTGCCTAAGTTAATTTACAAATTCAATGCAAGCCCTCCCAATGAAAATACCAACAAGCTATTTTATAGAGTTGAACGATGTGATTCGAGTTCTATGGAAAACAAACGTGCAAGAATAGCAGGAAATCAGTGACAAATAAAGGATAGATTCACTCTATCAGACATTAAAGTATATGTTAAAACCTCTATAATTAAAACAGTGTGGTACTGATGCATAAATAGGTAAGTAGACAATTGGAATAGAATGGAAAGTCCAGAATTAGTCTCAAATACACAGGGAAATTTAGTGTACGACAAAAGTGGCATCTCAAATCATGGGGGGAAGAATGGACTTTTCAACAAATGGTGCTGGGACTATTACATAACCATTTGGAGGAAGAAAAAATTAAGCTTGCATTTCACTCCATACACAAACACAAACTCCAAATGGATCAGGACTCTAAATGTAAAATATGAAAACATATAAAGTCTAGGTGGAAAAAATGGAGTGAATTTCTCTTTAAATTTGGTATAAGGAAAGCCTTTCTAATTATGACCCCAAATCCATAGGCAATAAGTAAAGATTAAAAAACTTGGCTATATTTTAAAAAATTGAATAACAATAATAACAAAACATAAACAAAGTCAAAAGACAACTGACAAGCCTGGGTGCCATGGCTCACACCTGTAATCCCAGCACTTTGGGAGGTCAAGGCAGGAGGGCTGCTTGAGCCCAGGAGTTCAAGCCCAGCCTGGGCAACATGGTGAGGCTCAGTCTCTATGAAAAATACAAAAATTAACCAGGCATGGTGGCGTGCGCCTGTGGTCCCAGCTACTTGAGAGGCAGGCTGAGGTGGGAGGATCGCTTGAGCCCAGGAGGTAGAGGCTGCAGTAAGCCATGTTCTCACCATTGTACTTCAGCCTGGGTGATGGAGCGAGACCCTATCTCAAAAAAAGCGAAAAAAAAAAAAAAAAAGACTGCTGACCAACTGGGAGAAAATATTTGTAACATATTAAAGAAAAGGCCAATATCCCAATATATTATATTAAAAACAACTTAAAAATTAAGGGACAAAGGACTGAAAACACAACAGAAAGAAGTGGAAAGGATACGTGCAGACAATCCATAAAAAAGGGGATATAAAATTTTCCCTCAAGCATATGAAAAAATGTCCAAATTCACTCAAATTAAAATAACACTGAAATAGTACTTCTTAGCTATCCAAGTGATAAAAATCTTAAAATGTAGCAACACATTCTATTATCAAGGTTGTAGAGAAACAGGGACTCTTACTTATTGCTGGTGGGCCTGCACTCGGGCATTCTCCTTCTGTCTGACAGTATCTGACAAAACAACATATGCATTTCTACTTTTCTGACCCAGCGATCCAGCAACTCCACTCCTAGGAACCCACACTGCAGATACACCTCCAACAGTGTGAAAATACATATGCACATGATTATTCACTGCAGCACTGTTGGTAATTGTAAAGCCTCAGGAACAACCTAAGTGCCCATCCACAGAGGAGCAGGTGAGTATAGCAGATTACATATGGAGTACCGTACAGCTGTGAAAAAGAGAGCAGAAGCTCTCTATGAACCGGTAGGGAGTAACTTCCAGGACATATTGTCAAGTGGAAAAATCAAAGAGTAAAAGAATACCTTTAGAATGCTACGCTTCATGCAAGAAGGAAGGGAATATGGCCAGGCGCAGTGGGTCATGCCTGTAATCCCAGCACTTTGGGAGGCTGAGGCAGGTGGATTACCTGAGGTCAGGAGTTCAAGACCAGCCTGGCTAACATGGTGAAACCCCGTCTCTACTAAAAAAACAAAATACAAAAATTACCTAGGTGTGGTGGCAGGCGCTTGTAATCCCAGCTACTCAGGAGGCTGAAGCAAGAGAATCACTTGAACCTGGGAGGAGGAGGTGGCAGTGAGCCAAGATCATGCCGTTGCACTCCAGCCTGAGTGACAGAGCAAGACTCTGTCTCAAAAAAAAAAAAAGAAAGAAAGAAAGAAAGAAAGAAGGGAATACAAGAAAGTACACACATATCTGCTCATTTGTTCAAGGGAAATATAAGAGGAATAAATTACTAAAGACACTGCCTGGCCGGGCGCGGTGGCTCAAGCCTGTAATCCCAGCACTTTGGGAGGCCAAGACGGGCAGATCATGAGGTCAGGAGATCGAGACCATCCTGGCTAACACAGTGAAACCCCATCTCTACTAAAAAATACAAAAAACTAGCCGGGCGAGGTGGCGGGCGCCTGTAGTCCCAGCTATTTGGGAGGCTGAGGCAGGAGAATGGCGTAAACGCGGGAGCGGAGCTTGCAGTGAGCTGAGATCCGGCCACTGCACTCCAGCCTGGGCGACACAGCGAGACTCCATCTCAAAAAAAAAAAAAAAAAGACACTGCCTGATGACCTATGAGGGAGAAGGGTGGGGTAGGAAAAAGGGGTAAATGAAATGGGGATATCAGAATAAAAAAGGAGTGACATTTCTCAGTGTATGTTTTCTGTAGGTCTGACTCTTAGAACTATAGTAATATTTCACACATCCTTCAAATACCCCAAATGAAGTATGAACACCAACAAATGAACCTTAACTGTGTCACTAATGAGTTGCTTAATAACACTAAATGGGGATGGTTGGGCAAGAAAAGAACTAACCCGTGTAGCTTTGGTAAATCATATCCTTACTGGTTACCACAAGAATCACACACATAAATGCTGTGCTCTCATCAGTAAATGTAAAATATGAAAACATAGAAAGTCTAAGAAAAGAATGGAGTTAATTTCTCTTTAAATTTGGTACAAGGAAAGACTTTCTAATTATGACCCCAAATCCAGAGGCAATAAGTAAAGATTAATATACTTCACTATATTAAAAAAACTGAGTAACAACAACAACAAAATGTAAAAAAAGTCAAAAGACAACTGACAAAGTGGGATACAGTGGCTCACAACTGTAATCCCAGCACTTTGGGAGGCCGAGGCAGGATTGCTTGAGCCCAGGAGTTCAAGCCTAGCCTGGGCAATACGACGAGACCTCATCTGTACAAAAAATTTAGAAATTAGCTGGGTTTGGTGGAACACATAATAAATGTGTTCTCACAGGGCTAGAACTTCTGAAATTACTAAGGGTGTACTAGGATTGAGCAATTAAGCAGGTTTACTGCAGATAATGAAAGCCAGGTTTCTTCCTGTTAGAGAAAGAATTTCCAAATAAAAGAAAGGTTAAAATGAACCCAGGGGTAATGGATTAGAATCAGAGATACCAGTTAAAAATTTATGGTTTTAAATATGTACACAGACACAGGTGTGTGTGTGTGTGTGAACGTGTGGATTTGTATACACACATTTCCTAATTCCATCTATTTAGAGTACTTAGAAGCAATGACACTTCCGTAACAAAGAGCACACCTAGCATCTAGATCTTGGTTTCTAAACACCTTTCTCTGATAAAAACCAGGGCTCTTTAGAGAATTGGTTAGTCCCAAGGCTGGAGCAGGGAAAACACAAGATGATACTGGGACTAGAAGTAGGAAGAGCTCGAAAAAGAATGGGGGCTTCTTGAAAGAAAACAGGACTCCACCTGAAGGAGTTCCTAATGTCCAAAGCTGGAACAAGTTGAGCAAAAAATAAATAAAGACTGTACTTAAATTTTAATCCATAGAACAAAATAATTTCTATGATTCCATATTGATAGAAATAATCAAATAAATACATGGGGTGGAAGGACAGTTCTTTCTTACGAAAGAATTGCAACTATTAAACGTAGAAAAAAAGAGGGAATTAGAAAATCGCCATTAGGCTAACACATACAGGCATACCTTGGAGATATTGTGGGTTCAGTTCCAGAACACTGCAATAAAGCAAATATTGTAATAAAGTGAGTCACACAAATTTTTTGGTTTCCCAGTGCATATAAAAGTTATGTTTATCTTACACTGTAGTCTATTAAGTGTGAAATAGCATTATGTCTAAAAACACAATGTAAGGACCTTGACCCGTTTCCCGTTGGCCCCGAGAAGTCTCTTGTCTCTAATCCTAATGTAACATCATATACATTTCTGTTACATTAGGATTACAGACAAGTTCTGTTTAAAAATAAATCCAAGAGGGCCGGGCGAGGTGGCTCAAGCCTGTAATCCCAGCACTTTGGGAGGCTGAGACGGGCAGACCACGATGTCAGGAGATCAAGACCATCCTGGCTAACACGGTGAAACCCCGTCTCTACTAAAAAATACAAAAAACTAGCCAGGCGAGGTGGCGGGCGCCTGTAGTCCCAGTACTCAGGAGGCTGAGGCAGGAGAACAGCGTAAACTCGGGAGGCGGAGCTTGCAGTGAGCTGAGATCCGGCCACTGCACTCCAGCCTGGGCGACAGAGCAAGACTCTGTCTCAAAAATAAATAAATAAATAAATAAGTCCAAGAATAGTTTTTACATTTTATTTTACATTTTAATATACATTTCTGTTACATTAGGATTGGAGACAAGTTCTGTTTAAAAATAAATCCAAGATAGTTTTTATATTTTATTTTCACGTTGAAAATCAGTCAGATTTGCTTTAGCCATAAAGTGTATGTTTATGTCAAATTAAACGAGCACTGGCGGTGAGCTGCAATTTTTTTTTCTAAACAGGAAATAAGTTAATTAAAATATTTTATGGTTAAAAAATGCTAATGATCATCTGAGTTTTTAGTGAGTCATAATTTTCTTTTTCTGGTGGAGGGTCTTGCCTCCATGTTGATGGCTGCTGACTGATCAGGGTGGTGGTTGCTGAAGTTTGGGGTGGCTGTGGCAATTTCTTTCTTTCTTTCTTTCTTTTTTTTTTTTTTTATTGAGATGGAGTTCTGCTCTTGTTGCCCAGGCCAGAGTGCAATGGTGCAATCTCAACTCACTGCAACCTCTGCCTCCTGGGTTCAAGCGATTCTCCTGCCTCAGCCTCCCAACTAGCTGGGATTATAGGCATGTGCCACCACGTCTGGCAAATGTTTGTATTTTTAGTAGAGATGGGTTTTTTACATGTTGGTCAGGCTGGTTGAACTGGTTAAACTCCCAACCTCAGGTGATCCGCCCGCTTCAGCTACCCAAAGTGCTGGGATTACAGGCATGAGCCTCCGCGCCCGGCCTGGCTGTAGCAATTGCTTAAAATCCATATAACGAATGACATAGTAGATTTTTGCACCTGTATGGTGCGGTGCTTGGAATGTGTTTTGTTTGTCTGTTTGTTTTGTTTTGCTTTGTTTTGTTTTGGAGACAGAGTCTCACTCTGTTGCCCAGGCTGGAATGCAGTGGCACAATCTCTGCTCACTGCAACCTTTGCCTTCTGGGTTCAAGCAATTCTCCCGACTCAGCCTCCCAAGTAGCTGGGATTACAGGTGTGCACCACTACACCTGGCTGATTTTCCTGTTTTTAGTAGAGATGGGGTTTCACCATGTTCGCCATTGTTGGCCAGGCTGGTTTTGAACTCCTGATCTCAGGCAATCTGCCCACATTGGCCTCCCAAAGTGCTGGGATTATAGGCGTAAGCCACCACACCGAATGTGTGTTTTTTTAAAAAACAGGCCTGGCACAGTGGCTCACGCCTGTAATCCCAATACTTTGGGAGGCAGAGGTGGGTGGACTGCTTAAGCCCAGGAGTTTGAGACCAACCTGGGCAACCTAGCAAAACCCCGACTCTACTAAAAATACAAAAATTAGCTGGGCATGGTGACACGTGCCTGTAATCCCAGCTACTCATGAGGCTGAGGCAGGAGAATCACTTGAACCTGGGAGGTGGAGTTTGCAGTGAGCTGAGATGGCACCACTGCACTTCAGCCTGGGCGACAGAGTCAGACTCTAATAAATAAATAAATAAATAAATAAATAAATAGAAAAGAAAGAAATCAAAATTCAAAACAAAATTTGGCCGGGGATGGTGGCTCACACCTGTAATCTCAGCACTTTGGGAGGCTGAGGTGGGTGGATCACCCGAGGCCAGGAGTTCAAGACCAGCCTGGCCAACATAGCGAAACCCTGTCTCTACTAAAAAACACAAAAATTAACCAGGCGTGGTGGTGTGTGCGCCTATAATCCCAGCTACTAGGGAGGCTGAGGCAGGAGAATCACTTGAACCTGGGAGGTGGAGGTTGCCATGAGTCAAGATTGCGCCATTGCACTCTAGCCAGGGTGACAGAGCGAGACTTTGTCTCAACAACAACAACATCATCCACATTAGCAATCCTCTCGAGCCTAATTTATGTGAAAGTTCCATTTTGGATCTGGGTCCACTCGGATTACATCATTCTGGATCATGCACAGCCCTAAGCAGAGGGAAATCCTTTGCCCTCCAGGTGCCAGTGACCTCTCTAATTCCCAAGCACGAAATTGACAATGGGGTGTGGGATGGTGTTTCCTAGCCTTGCCCCACTCATCTGCTGCTAGCTGTGTGAACTTATAGGCTTTTTCTGTCCATCGTGCATAGCTTTAGTTGCTCTATGGCAGCTGCTCATGTCTTCACGGTCCATCTCTACCAAGCCCTCCATGCTGTCCACTCGACATGGGCAGTGACTTGTGTCTTCTGGCTCCCAGGACCTGGCACAGTGCCAGCACACAGCAGTCACGGAAAACAGTATTTGATGCTTAAATAAGTATCCTGCCAGGGTTACAGTCCAACACAGATTGGATCTGTCTGTATGTCAAGGCTTCACTTTGTATCTTGTGTTTGTTTTTGGTGACCAACTTTTGCCACTAATTGGTAAATATTTATCCTCAAAGAAGAAAAGCAATCTCTCAAGAATGACTTTTTAATGGTGTGATGTACTAAAGTATCACAAGTAAACTGTTTCATCTCTGGGATTTGCTTTTGAATACTCAAGAAAAAGTGGGGGAAAACAAAGTGGCAGAATGTTGATATTGTGGAATCTAGGTGGCAGTTACACAGGGGTTCATTAGCCTCTTTTCTCTATTTCAGGGAGTCTTTGAATTCTCTATTTTGGGGAGTCTTTGAAATTTTCTATAATAAAATGTTAAATGCAGCCGGGTGCAGTGGCTCATGCCTGTAATCCCAACACTTTGGGAGGGCAAGACGGGTGGATCACTTGAGGTCAGGAGTTCAAGACCAACCTAGCCAACGTGGTGAAACTCCGTCTCTACTAAAAACACAAAAATTAACTGGGCGTGGTGGCACACACCTGTAGCCGGAGCTACTCAGGGGGCTGACACAGGAGAATTGTTTGAACCCAGGAGGTGGAGGTTGCAGTGAGCTGAGATTATGCCACTGGACTCTTGCCTTGGTAACAGAGCAGGACTCCATCTCAAAAAAAAAAAAAAAAAAAAAAGTTAAATGCAGGCAGGGCACAATGGCTCACACCTGTAATCCCAGCACTGTGGGAGGCCGAGGCAGGTGGATCACTTGAGGTCAGGAGTCGAGACTAGCTTGGTCAACATGGTGAAACCCCGTCTCTACTAAAAACACAAAAATTAGCCAGGCGTGGTGGTGCAGGCCTGTACCAGCTACTGGTGGTGCAGGCCTGTACCAGCTACTCAGGAGGTGGAGGCAGGAGAATCACTTAAGCCTGGGAAGGTTGAGGCTGCAGTAAATTGGGATGGTGCCAATCTACTCCAGTCTGGGTGACAAAGTGAGACCCTGTCTCAAAAAACAACAAACAACAAACAAACAAACAACAGATACATTGCCAGGCGCGGTGGCTCACGCCTGTAATCCCAGCACTTTGGGAGGCTAAGGTGGGTGGATCGCTTGAGTCCAGGAGTTTGAGACCAGCCTGGGCAACATACTGAGACCTAGTCTCTACTTAAAAAAAAAAAAAAAGAACACTTCCCAGGCGGGGTGGCAGCCGGGTGGGGTGCTCCTCACTTCCCAGAGGGTGTGGGGGCCG
Source organism: Rhinopithecus bieti (assembly GCF_001698545.2). Lineage (NCBI taxonomy): Eukaryota > Metazoa > Chordata > Mammalia > Primates > Cercopithecidae > Rhinopithecus > Rhinopithecus bieti. The sequence continues at coordinate 5,315,564 of NW_016803982.1, forward strand.
GGCGAGGTGCTCCTCACTTCCCAGACAGTTGGGCAGCCGGGCAGAGGCTCTCTTCACTTCCCAGACAGTTGGGCAGCCGGGCAGAGGCTCTCTTCACTTCCCAGAAGAATCCAGGCAACTTACCGTGAGCAAGTCCATGCAGCCATGCAGGGAGACCCGCGTAAGGAGGGACTGAGGACCCAAAGTCCCTGGCTCACAGACTCAGCTGAACTCCGTCCGAGTCAGCTCCAACTTGCCAGACAATTGATTGAACAACTTGAAGTGGAAGATTACAGTTAAAATCCAATATTAAATAAGTCAAAGATTGGATAAAATGACTTTAAATTTCGTATGAAAGAGTAAACATCTGAGAATAATCGTTATTTTTCAAAAAGCTGCACTTATTTCCACACAATGAAAGAGAATGTATATAGTTTCTGAATTTAAAAAAGCTAACATTTATTTTTAATAATTAAACTATGAAAAGTGTGCATAGTATTTATCAGTTACAGTGATGGACATTGTTACCATTCACAAACACCTGGTTTTCTACATCCTGGCACACAGGAGTACTGCACCCATCCAACTGAAGTTAGACATGGCCGGGTGAACAGCTTCAGCCAATGATGTTTGAGAGTTCATTGTCCAGTAGAAGTATTTAATTGCTTTTACTCAGCTCCCCACCTTGCCCTTCCACTACCCTGGTGACTCTGGAAATGCCTGTAGAGCTGGAAATGTCATAAGATTAAGGAAACTTGTTATGGTAGGGCAATATTTAGCAAAGCATTGCCCTGGAGAGTCATCGGGACCCTCAGTAGACTTGGCGTGTTTTAAGCTTCTAAGATACTAAGATTGTTGGTTCACTGAGCTTGACCTAGCCTTACTTGACTATTTCAATAACATTACATCTTGGAAATAAAGTTACTTTTATCTAGTATAATTTATTTTCTCTCTCACATTTTTGTGAGAAATGCTTGGCTTTAAATATTAACTTTTTGAACAATTGGCTCTGAAAAAAAGATGCAAAATGCTTTTAGTCTTCGTACTGGCAAAGGTACAAAGACGAAAAGAATTTGTATATAGAAAGTATACTTTAGACTGTTAAGTAATTATAAAATTGACACCAATTCAAAAGCATAAGTTGAAAAATGTCAATGTTTTAGAAGCAGAAATATAGAATAAAATTTAGAAGAAAAGATGTGACAATATTATAAACATAGTAAATTGAAACAGATAAAAGAACTATCAAAATATAATGTTTTTAGCACTTGGCTACCACATAAATTACATGTGTTATTTAGTACAGAAGCAATTCATGAAAACTAGTATCGTTTGGAATTTTAGGTAGTTTTCTTTCCTTTTTTATGTATTAAAATAAAATACGTATTTTAAAAGAAAAGAAAGAAAATGCAAATAATTCATAAAAATATAAAGAAGAAGAGAAAGTGAAAAGAAAAGTGAGTAATTTTCTCAACACCCTGAAAACATGGAGGTGCTAATACCAACATCACAAGATTGCTGGGAGAGTGTGATGAAGTACACGTGAAAATCTTTAGTACATAGTAGGTCCTCAAAAGCCAGGGTGCATTTACACTAAAGCCTATGGAGCAGAAGCGACAGGGGTCCCTCCCAGCAGTTCTTTCCAAGACTCCTGCCAATGTGTTCCCCTGTCATCAATTTTTGTAAAATCTGCAAAGGCAATATATTTTGTATTTTATTTCAAAAGATCCCCCTTGAATTGTATAACTTGAAAACCCCAGAAAATCTGGAAGTTCTCCTGCTAAAACATTGTCGTTACTTTCCTGCCTTTGATAAATAGCAACATCATGTTTTCCATCTACTGGGAGAAGCCTGTGGAACATCTGAGGCCGAGGTGACCTTGCAAGGCTCAGCCTGAGGCCACATCTCATTTTATCTCCCCCTTGAGGATGACAGACTTAACTGGCACATGGCTCCATCTTCATTAGCGAAGACCACTCATTTATTCCTCGGAGCAATCACCATGGCTGGCACCTTCCTGGGATGAAGGCAGCCCGCTGTGCTGGATGCGCTCTGAGAATCTAAGAAGAAAGCATCCCTGCTTGCCTTCTCTGTGCCTGCAGTTCAAAGGAAGTGAAAACGGTTTCCACTGACAGCAAGTCAAATGACAAAATCAGGGATTCTTTCTTCTGTTTTTTTTTTTTTTTTCTAAACCACTTGTGCGACTAACCTAAGCAATCCTTATTAGTAAGTCTTATATTGGAGTAAGCTGAGGAAAATAATTCCATTCCAACACAGAAAAAGAATCTGTGTTTGTTTAGTTTGCTTCAGAAGATTGTTTTGGTTATTACAGACCCATGGGAAGAGAGAGGCTGCACCACAAATTATTTTCAGCCACTGACTGTTTCCTTAGCTCAAGCATGGCAATAATGAGGCGGAAGTGCTGGGTTCAGTCCCTGTGTAGACAAGTGACCTTTGCTCCTGACACAAACTGTACCTCGACCTTGGTCATCTTAAAAATGTATGTTGGCCGGGCGCAGTGCCTCACGCCTGTAATCCTAGCACTTTGGGAGGCCGAGATGGGCAGATCACCTGAGGTCAGGAGTTTGAAACCAGCCTGGCCAACATGACGAAACCCCACCTCTACTAAATATACAAAAATTAGCCGGGGTGGTGGTGGGTGCCTGAAATCCCAACTACTCAGGAAGCTGAGGCAGGATAATCACTTGAACCCCGGACGGGGAGGCTGCAGGGAGCCGAGATTGCACCAGTGCACTCCAACCTGGGAGACAGAGCGAGACTCGGTCTCTAAATAAATAAATAAATAAATAAATAAATAAATAAATAAAGCCTGTCTAGCTGGACGTGGTGGCGTCTGCCTGTAATCCCAGCTACTCAGGAGGCTGAGGCAGAATTGCTTGAACCTGGGAGGCAGAGGTTATAGTGAGCCAAGATCGTGCCGCTGCATTCCAGCCTGGGGACATAGCGAGACTCTTTTTAAAAAAAAAAAAATGTATGTCACCGGTCCCTGGAGGGCCAGAATGGGACACCATGGGCATGTTCATTGCACTATCAGAAAACCAGTTTACAAGAACATGACTCATCGATCTTGGGTTTTCGGAGCCCTTTTGTAGATGTGCGAGATTAGATGACTTTTAAGGAGCTGCCAGGGGAGAATAAAATAAGGACTAACAGTAAACACTTGATTGGATGCGGGTCTTAAGTGTTTGTTAGAAAGGCAATATACAGACATTAGAAAGAGCAAATTAGGCGGAGGCTGAAGTGGGCAGATCACTGGAGGACTGGAGTTTAAAACCAGCCTAACCAACATGGTGAAACCGCATCTCTACAAAAGATAAAATAATTAGTTGGGTGTGGTGCTGCACGCCTGTAGCTACTGGGAGGCCTGTAGCTATTGGGAGGCTAAGGTGGAAGGAAGGCTTAAACCCAGGAATTCGAGGCTGCAGTGAGCTATGATTGTATCACTGCACTCCAGCTTGGGGCAACAGAGTGAGATTCTATCTTTAAAATAAAATAAAAGGTCAAAGGCCAGGTGTGGTGGCCCATTCCTATAATTCCAGCGCTTTGGGAGGCCAAAGTGAGTGGATCACTTGAGCCCAGGAGTTCGAGACCAGTCTGGGTAACATAGTGAGCACTGCCTCTACAGTAGGTACAAAGAATTAGTAGGGTGTGGTGGTGTACACTGTGATCCCAGCTACTCAGGAGGCTGAGGAACAAGAATCGCTTGAATCCTGGAGGCAGAGGTTGCAGTGAGCTGAGATCACGTCAGTGCACTCCAGCCTGGGCGACACAGCAAGACTCTGTTTGAAAAAACAAAAACAAAACAAACAAAAGAAGATGGGCATAGAAATTTTGGTGAGATCCAATTTAAAAAATGTTTCTTTTATGGTCGATATTTTTGTTGTCATGTCAAAGAGCTCTCTGCCTAGCCCTAAGTCCTAAACACATTTTCCTATGCCTTCTTCTAAAAGTGTTTTATGTATTCCATTAACATTCATGACTTTCTTTTTTTTTTTTTGAGACAAGGTGTCCTTACGTTGTCTAGTAGGCTGGCCTAGAACTCCTGAACTCAAGGGATCCTCCTGCCTGAGTATCCCCAGTAGCTGCTCAAAGCCACGATGCCTGACCATGGACCATTTTAAAATTAATTTTTTAAAATTTTATTTTTTTTTTGAGACGGAGTCTGGCTCAGTTGCCCAGGCTGGAGTGCAGTGGCGCGATCTCAGCTCACTGCAAGCTCCACCTCCCGGGTTCACACCATTCTCCTGCCTCAGCCTCCTGAGTAGCTGGGACTACAGGCACCTACCACACCCAGCTAATTTTTTTGATTTTAGTAGAGATGGGATTTCACCATGTTAGTCAGGATGGTCTCGATCTCCTGACCTCGTGATCAGCCCACCTCGGCCTCCCAAAGTGCTGGGATTACAGGTGTGAACCACCGTGCCTGGCCTAAAATTTATTTTTGAATCCACTATGAGGTTTGAGTCAAACTTCACTTATACCTAAAGATGTTCAATTTTCCAGCATCATTTGTTGAGGTATCTTTCCTCTATTGAATTGATTTGCACCTTTCCTAGAAATTCGTTGGGCCTATTGCACTGGTCTGTTTCCAGGTTCTCCATTCTGTTCCACTGATCTATGTTCTGTCCCTCTTCTGCTGCCATGCTGTTTTTTTTCTGAAACAGAGTCTTGCTCTGTTGCCCTGGCTGGAGTACAGTGGCTCACCATCTCGGCTCACTGCAACCTACATCCACTGGGTTCAAGCGATTCTCCTGCCTCGGCCTCCTAAGTAGCTGGGATTACAGGCGCATGCCACCATGCCTGGCTAATTTTTGTATTTTTAGTAGAGTTGGGGTTTCACCATGTTGGCCAGGCTGGTCTTAAACTCCTGACTCAAGTGATCCACCCGCCTAGGCCTCCCAAAGTGCTAGGATCACAGGTGTTAGCCACTGCACCCAGCCATGCAGTCTTGATTACTATAGCTATATTATAAGTCTTAATATCAGGTAGTATTTCTTCTCATTTCATTCTTCTTTCTCAAAATTATTTTAGCTATTCTAGTTCCTTTGCCTTTCTATACAAATTTTAGAATGCCTATATCTACAAAAAATCTTGCCGGGATTTTGACAGGAACTGTGTTGGATCTATAGATCAATTTGAGGAAAACTGGCATCATTACTACATTGAGTCTTCCAATTCATGAGCACAGAAGATGTCTCCATTTATTTAGATCTTTGATTTATTTCATTTTTTTGTTGTGCTTTTTAGCACATAGAGCCTGTAGTGTCTTGGGTTGCACAAGATCCTGGTAAGAGGATGAAAAACACGCTACCAGCTGAGAAAGTATTTGCAAATCATGTATCTGACAATGACTTTATATCTCTAATATATAAAGAATTTTCAAAACCTGACACTAAAACATAAAAACAAAAACAAAAAAACTAGCAATTCAAATGTAAAATGGGCAAAAGATATGAACAGATACCTCACCAAACAGGAGACACAGAGGGCAAATTTGCATATGAAAAGATGTTCAACATCATTAATCACCCCAGCAATGAAGTTAAAACCACAATATTACTACACAATTACTAGAACAGCTAAAATAAAAACCCGTGATGACACCAAATGCTGGTGAGGATGCCAAGAAACGGGATCTTTCATACTTTGCTTTTGGGAGCATGAAATAGTCCAGCTGCTCAGAAACAATTTGATAGTTCGTAACACAGCAAAACGTGCACTTCCCGTGCACCCTGGCCATCACATTATTGAGCATGCTTTTTTCTGGAGAAGGAAAGACAGGTTTACTAAAAATCCTGTACATGGGTGGTCACATCAGCCTTACTCATTATAGCCAACAACTCAAGTGTCCTTCCGTGGATGAGTGGTTAAACCAACTCTGTTACATCCCTACCACAGAACACTAGAGGATGAACCAGCAGCAACCTGGATAGACTTGAGGACATTATGCTGTGTGAAAAAAGTCAGTTTCAAAAGGTTACTAACTGTATGATTTTATTTCTACAACATTCTTGAAATGACAATACTATATAGATATAAATTTTTTTGGGGGGGGTGTTGGATAGAGTCTCTGTCACCCACGCTAGAGTACAGTGGTGCCATCTGGACTTGCTGCAGCCTCCGCCTCCCGGGTTTAAGCGATTCTCGTACCTTAGCCTCCCACCTAGCTGGGACTACAGGCACGCGCCAACACATCGGCTAATTTTTGTATTTTTAGTAGAGATGGGGTTTTGCCACGTTGGCCAGGCTGGTCTCAAACTCCTGACCTCAAGTGATCCACCCACCTTGGCCTCCCAAAGTGCTGGGATTACAGGTGTGAGCCACCGACCCGGGCAAATGAAAATACTATAGAGGGCCGGGCGCGGTGTCTCAAGCCTGTAATCCCAGCACTCTGGGAGGCCGAGACGGG
>NW_016803982.1:5322274-5330601 GCF_001698545.2 Rhinopithecus bieti
AAAAAAAAAAAAAAAAAAAAAAAAAAAAAAGAAAATACTATAGAGATGAGATGAAAACAGATTACTGGTTGCCAGGGGCTATGGGGCTGAGCGGAAGCTAGTGTGACTACAAAGAGGGGGCCCAAGGGAGTTCCTCGGTGCTGATGGAATGTTCAGAATGGATTATGGTTGTAGTTAAGCCACAACCTATGCAGGTACAAAATTGCATAGCCTACACACACGAATGAAGATGATTTTTGAAGGAGGTGAAGACTGAATAAGGTCTAGTTACTAGCAATGCACCCATGTCAATTTCCAGGTTTTGCTACTGTCCTGTAGATATGTAAGGCATCACCATCGCGAGCAGCTGGGTGAAAGCTGCCTGTATTGGAAAATGCTCCATCTAGGGGCAAGTGTGCACAGCAATGAGGAGGATAAGGTACAGCCAACTGGCTGGAAAGGAGAGGGTGAGAAACCCCTACAGGTGGTCTAGGGCTGCTGACATGGGGAGAACCATGAGGATGAGCTCCTGGGGGCAAGAAGGGAACCAAGGGCTTTGGGACAAAGAGGACAAGAGAAGAAGGTGGTTAAAGGCTGGTGTGCATGAGAGTTTCACTGAACCCACCGGAAGAAGGGAATTCAGTTAGAGGGACTTCTCAGGTTTTGTTTTGTTTTGTTTTGTTTTGTTTTGTTTTGTTTTGTTTTTGAGACAGAGTCTCGCCTCTATAGCCCAGGCTGGAGTGCAGTGTCGCAATCTCGGCTCATTTCAGCCTCTGCCTCCCAGGTTCAGGCGATTCTCCAGCCTCAGCCTTCGGAGTAGCTGGGACTACAGGTGCCCACCACCATACCCAGCTTTTTTTTTTTCCTATTTTTAGTAGAGACGGGGTTTCACCATGTCGGCCTGGCTGGTCTCCAACTCCTTAGCTCAAGTGATCTGCCCACCTCAGCCTCCTCCCAAAGTACTAGGATTATAGGTGGGAGCCACTGTGCCCAGCCCAGAGGTAACCACTTTATTTTATTATTATTATTATTATTATTTTTGAGATGGAGTCTCGCTCTTGTCACCCAGGCTGGAGTGCAACGGTGTGATCTCGGCTTACTGCCACCTCCATCTCCTGGGTTCAAGCAATTCTCTGCCTCAGCCTCCTGAGAAGCTGGGATTACAGCCTCCCGCCACCATGCCCAGCTAATTTTTGTATTTTTAGTAGAGACGGGGTTTCACCATCTTGGCCAGGCTGGTCTTGAACTCCTGACCTCGTGATCCACCCACTTTGGCCTCCCAAAGTGCTGGGATTACAGGTGTGAGTCACCACACCTAGCCCGGAGGTAACCACTTTAAACAAATTACTTTGAATTTTGTTTAGGTAGAATAAGGCACTCAAAAATAGCACTGTACAATAGAACTATAATGTTAGGGCTGTGTGTGGTGGCTCATGCCTATAATACCAATACTTTGGGAGGCCGAGGCAGGCGGATCACTTGAGGTCAGGATTTTGAGACCAGCCTGGCCAACATGGTGAAACCCTGTTTCTACTAAAATTACAAAAATTAGCTGGGCGTGTTGGCACATGCTTGTAATCCCAGCTACTTGGGATGCTGGGGTAGAAGGATCACTTGAACCTGGGAGGTGGAGGTTGCAGTGAGCTGAGATCGCATTGCTGCACTCCAACCTGGGCAACAGAGTGAGATTCCATCTCAAAAAAAAAAAAGAAAGAAATATAATGGTTAGCCATGCGTGTAATTAAAAACGTTCTGGTAGCCACACTTAAAAAAGTAAGAAGAAAGGGGTAAAATTAATTTTAACAATGTATTTTGTTGAATTGGATATATTCAAAATAGTATCATTTCAACATGGAATCTATATATTCCATTATTACTGAGATTCCTTTTTTCCCCATGCTCTGTCTCCTGCAGTCAGGTACGTATTTCACACCTGCAGCACATCCCATCCAAAGTGCTGGCCACGTCTCAAGCTCAAGGCCAAATATGCTGGTGGCCGCCGGGTTGGACAGCTCAGCGATAGAACCTCACCTTCACGTCAGAAACCTTTCAAGGGGTTCCCCTCTTTGAAGAGAGAGAAGCTATCCATCATCTCTCAATTTGTTAGCTTTCCCCTCTGCGTGGAGGTCATTTTTCACTCACTCTGTAAATATTAAAATACCAAGCTTGCCACAGTTTCTCAGTACTGAATCTATCTCAAAGAGAAAAACCATCATGTCTTTTGAATCTCCCTACCCATGACTTCTCTTTGTCCAGCTGGAAACAGAAACACCTGCCCTGACGTTACTGTTCTGTGCAGCTCCTACACCAGTTCAGCTCTTGGAGCACACCACATGGTCCCACTGCCAGGCCTCTGCCTGTGCAGTTCCTTCCACCTGGAGCACCCTCCCCACCTGCCTTAGTCCATTCTGGCTGCTATATCAAAACTACTATAGGCCAGGCGTGGTGGCTCACGCCTGCAATCCAAGCACTTTGGAAGGCCAAGGTGGGCAAATCACTTGAGGTCAGGACTTCTAGACCAGCCTGGGCAACACGGTGAAACCCTGTCTCTACTAAAATACAAAAATTAGCCAGGCATGGTCGTGGGTGCCTGTAATCCCAGCTACTCGGGAGGATGAGGTGGGAGAATCACTTCAACCTGCAAGGCAGAGGTTGCAGTGAGCAGAGATGCACCACTGCACTCCAGCCTGGGCAACAGAGCAAGGCTCTGTCTCAAAACAATAACAACAACAACAACAACAACAAACCTACCATAGACTGGGTGACTTGTCAACAACAGAAATTTAGTTCTCATGGTTCTGGATGCTGAGAGGTCCAAAGGTCCAAAACCAAGGCACCGGTGGACTCAGTATTTGCAGAGGGCCTGCTTCCTGCTTCCTAGAACTGTTTTCTTGCTGGCAGGTGGGTGAGGGAGCTCCCTTACAAGCTCTCTTTTATAAGGGCACAAATCCCATCTATAAGGGCTCTGTCCTCGTGACCTAGTCACCTCCTGAAGGCCACACCTCCAATACCATCACGTTTGAGATTAGGTTTCAACATGAATTTTTGGGAGACATAAACAGCCAGCCTATAGCACAACCTCAGGCCTAGATGTAGGCCTTTTTTTTTTTTTTTTTGAGACAGAGCCTCACTCTGTCGCCCAGGCTGGAGTGCAGTGGCACGATCTCGGATCACTACAACCTCCACGTCCTGGGTTCAAGCAATTCTCCTGCCTCAGTCTCCTAAGTAGCTGGGATTACAGGTATGCGCCACCATGCCCAGCTAATTTTTGTACTTTTAGTAGAGATGGGGTCTTGCTACGTTGCCCAGGCTGGTCTTGAACTCCTGGCCTCAAACGATCCATCCCCCTCAGCCTCCCAAAGGGCTGGGATTACAGGTGTGAGCCATGCGCCCAGCCACAGCTAGGTTTTCAGATGGAACGTGGGTTCTACCAATCTGATGCCTTCACACTGGGTTTGAACTGAGAGTGGAAGTGAGTGGGGTGAGAGGCAGCAGCAGGCCAGGTCCACACTTTGTGGGGGCAGAATCTGAATGCAGAACAAGTCTGGAGAGAGCAGTCAGGCTCTCAATATTGCCTTAAGGCTGGGTGCGGTGGCTCATGCCGATAATTCTAGCACTTTGGGGGGCTGAGGTGGGAGCATTGCTTGAGGCCAGGAGTTTGAGACCAATCTGGGCAACACAGCGAGATTCCATCTCTACAAAAAATGAAAAAATTATCTGGGTGTGGTGCTACACGCCTGTAATCCTTGCTACTGGGAGGCTGAGGTGGAAGGATGGCTTGAACCCAGGAGTTTGAGGCTGCAGTGAGCTATAATTGCACCATTCCAGACTTGGGTGACAGAGTGAGATCCTATCTCTTAAAAAAAAAAAAAAAAAGTCTGGGTGTGGTGGCTCACGGCCGCAATCCCAGCACTTTGGGAGACCAAAGTAGGTAGATCACTTGAGTCCAGGAGTTCGAGACCAGCCCGGGTAACAGAGTGAGAAACCCTGTCTCTATAGAAAGTACAAAAAATTAGCAGGGCGTGGTGGTGCACCTGTAGTCTCAGCTATCTGGGAGGCTGAGGTGGGAAGATTACCTGGGCCTGGAAAGTGGAGGCTGCAATGAGCTGTGTTCACGCTACTGCACACCAGCCTGGGTGATAGAGTGAGACCCTGTCTCAGAAGAAAAAAAAGGCATTTAAACAGTAACACTAGATAATCAAATAGCAATTAATTATTTGTCATATATTAATGATGGTGTTTATCTGGCACTGAATGTATAGAAAGGGTTTCTAAAATATCTCCCAATTAAAAATACTTTCAGGCCAGGTGTGGTGGCTCATGCCTGTAATTCCAGCACTTTGGGAGGCTGAGGCGGGTGTATCGCTTGAGCCCAGGAGTTCAAGACCAGCCTGAGCAACATACTGAGACCACCGTCTCTACAAAAAAAAAAAAAAAAAAAAAATTAGACCGGTGCTGTGGCCATGCCTATAGTCCCAGCTACTTGGGAAGCTGAGGTGGGAGGACAGCTTGAGCCCAGGCTGTAGAGGCTGCAGTGAGCAGAGGTCATGCCACTGCACTCCAGCCTGGGTGACAGTGAGATCCTGTTTCAAAAAACAACAAAAATTTCAAAATAACTTTCATTAAATAATAGCTCTGACCTCAAGCCTTACCAATTTCATGTTGTTAGTGAGACTATTTTCCCCAACAAGGGAGGGGGAATCAGAAGAGACAGTACAAACACGCTAATAATTAACCCAGGACTGCTTCCTGGGAGACACACTAATAATTAACCCAGAATGGCTCCGTTAGAGAATCACTTGTACCTTTCTTGCCCCTGGGGTTCCACTGTTCATGAGGAGCTGCATTCGCGCCTATCTGTCCTCTGAATTCAGGTGAGCATGGAAGGATGAAGGCAGGGGCCCTGACCAGCAGCTGAAACGGCAGCCACGCAATACACCTGAAGAGAAGGCCTCAGCTTTGACGTATTTCTCATATAATTGGTATATTCTTTAGAAATGCTTCCACATAAGCATTTTTCCCTCAAACGGTGAAGCTCCAGAAGCCGTCGTTCTCTAACTTTTTAAAGCAGTAAGTGATGCTCCTCTGCTGCCCCCTCAAGGTTCTCAGTTTTCTCCAGAGAGAGGCTTATTTCTTTCTTTCTTTATTTTTTGAGACAGAGTCTCGCTCTGTTGCCCAGGCTGGAATGCAGTGGCACCATCTCAGCTCACTGCAACCTCCAGTTCCTGGGGTTCAAGCAATTCACCTGAGTCAGCCTCCTGAGTAGCTGAGATTACAGGTGGATGGCACCACGCCCAGCTAATTTTTGTAGTTTTAGTAGAGATAGGGTTTCACCATGTTGGCCAGGCTGGTCTCATACTTCTGGGCTCAAGTGATCTGCCCGCCTCAGCCTCCCGAAGTGCTGGGATTACAGGCGTGAGCCACTGTGCCTGGCCAGAGAGACACATTTTTAAATAACCAAAAAGGCCATCCAAAACACAATATGAAAACCATACATAAGCTGCTCAGAATGCAAACTATTGATAGTCTAAATTATGAAAATAACCCAGTAATAAGATTTTCCACAGACTGATTTTGTGGGGTGGCAATTTCCTGTCCTATAGCATAATTCAGGGATGATGAATCCTTAACATATATAATAAAAAACACATGTTGCATGCATTTTCTGATAAAAAAGCAAAACTTTTAAAATATAATGTTATTAGGCTTTAAGATAATCACAGTATAAATCAGTCACCACAAATTCCATTTTATTACTTTACTGTGTACACCATCAACCTTTCTGTTACATTTTTGTTCCAAGATAAAATAATTTAGTAGACACCGTAGACGTTAACTTTTAGAAATTGTGAAACTCTCCTTTTCTTAAGGGAATGGAGATGTGAGGCACAAGGGCCAGGCAGGCCCATTGCTGGCCCAGCACAGCACAGGGCATCTGCCCGTGGTTCCCAGGCCTTCTGCATTCCTGCCCGCACTCAATTCCCTCAGCAACCATGCCAAGGAGGTGTTTCCCCATTTCCCAATGAGCAAACTGAGGCAGAAAATGATGTTAAGTTCACTTGCCAAATCCAGAGATTTGAAAATATAGAGAATATACATGCAATTCAAATTCAGGCTGGGGCCAGGCACGGTGGCTCACGCCTATAATCTATAATCCTAGCACTCTGGAAGGCTGAGGTGGGCAGATAGCCTGAGCTCAGAAGTTCAAGACCAGCCTGGGCAACATGGTGAAACCCCGTCTCTACTAAAATATAAAAAATAAGCTGGGCGTGACAGCATGTGCTTGTAGTTCCAGCTACTCGGAAGGCTGAGGCAGGAGAATCACTTGAACCTGGAAGACGGAGGTTGCAGTGAGCCAAGACTGTGTCACTGCACTCCAGCCTGGGTGATAGAGCGAGACTCCGTGACCAAAAAAAAAGGAACAACAACAAAAGAAATGACTTTTAAGCCAGGCTGGGGTGAAGGAGAATAGTGGGGCAAATTTACCAAAAATCAATTTGCCAAAAGCCATGTTACTAAAAGATCGATTTGCCCACTATCCATGATCTGAATTTACCAAATGAACTGATTAACTAAAACTTGTTATAATGAATGCATTTCTGAAAATATTAAATGAACATTTCCTTCTTGAATACATTGACTGTTTTCTTCTTACCAGTATGTTAAGGAATGTTTACCTTGTCAAAACTGAGGATCACAGAGTAAAAAATGTATTTTCTTATTAATTTACTCCTAAAAACATACACATCGCATACACTAAATACACTGTTGTGTACATTTAGTATCTGTCAAGATTTAATCAGAAAAACAAAAACCATACTAGGTATTTCAAACAGGGATTTAATAGAGCAAACTGGTCATATAGATGTTAGAAGGAGGAGAGAGAGAGAGAGAGAAAAAAAAAGACAACATATTCAGCCTTAAAAAGAAAGTTCTGACCCATCCTGTAACAGGATGAACCTTGAGGACATAATGCTCTGCGAATAAGGCAGACACAAAGAGACAAATACTGTATGCTTCCACTTAACGTGAGGTATCTGGAGTAGGCAAACTCACAGAGACAGAAAGTAGAATGGGGGCTGCCAGGGGCCTGGGTGGAGCAGGGAGGTTACTGTTTAATGGGGAGAGTTGGCTGAGCCAGATTCTGCTTGCTGACTGAGCCTTGTTCATCCAATCCCACAGAATCATTGTATTTCTTTAAACTAAGTAGAACAAAACTTCTCAAAGATATATTTACATGGCTACCCTCTGCAAGAAAAAGGATTTCCTGAGCTTCCATCATCAGTACCATCTGCATGATTTTTGCCATATCCTCAGAACAACTGTAACTCTGTTTACATTAACATTAAAATAAATCAACTCACTGACTTTTAGTTTTGAAGTGTTTGAAAAGAAAATTTTAAATCATTACTACAAATGAAAAACTGGTATTTGTTTTGTTTTTGTTTTGGAGACAGTCTCACTCTGTCACCCAGGCTGGAGTGCAGTGGTACAATCATAGCTTACTATAGCCTGGAACTCCTGGGCTCAAGCAATCCTTCCACCCCAGCCTCCCAAAATGCCAGGACTACAGGGATAAGCCACCAAGCCTGACCCATTTGTCATAAATAGAAGGTAACCATAAAATAAATGTTAAAAACAGAACAATGTTATTAAATTTTAAAAAATGTGATCGTTATAATTTACAAAAATGCATACTTGAAAATATGCTCCCCAATGAGAATAGAACTTCATATGCTGAATTGTAGTAAAGGAGACTTAGTCCAATACCACTTAGTTTAAGATGAAATGAGGTTCTAATTCAGTATGGTGATGCTGTTTTTAACATTTTGATGATAACCAGCACTGGGCATACTAATTTATAGGTTGTCATTTATTGAAAAGGGCAAAGGGTATTTAACTTTTTTTAATTTTTTTTTTTTTAATTTTTTGGTATTTTTTTTAGTAGAGATGGAGTTTCACCGTGTTAGCCAGGATGGTCTCGATCTCCTGACCTCGTGATCCACCCACCTGGGCCTCCCAAAGTGCTGGGATTACAGGCGTGAGCGACCGCGCCCGGCCAACTTTCATCTTTAACAGGGTTAAATTTTGAGACTTCCCAGCAAAAATGATTTAACTTTTATTCTGAAAAGTCTCCTAAATATTTATAATCCTAGAACGATAGATAAGAATTGATCATCTTTCCTTCTGGGTTTTTTTTTTTAAAACCCTTTTCAGATAATATAGCTATGAGTGTTATAAATTTACTTATAGCAAATTTCAAAAACTTCTTTTATTGTAGAGATATTTTAGAGGCAAAAAATAAATGTAGTTAATCATTATTGACTTTTTTTTTTTTTTTTTTTTTT
>NW_016803982.1:5330637-5391050 GCF_001698545.2 Rhinopithecus bieti
GGAGTCTTGCTCTGTCGCCCAGGCTGGAGTGCAGTGGTGTGATCTCGGCTCACTGCAATCTCCGCCTCCCGGGTTCATGCCATTCTCCTGCCTCAGCCTCCAGAGTAGCTGGGATTACAAGTGCCCGCCACCACGCCCGGCTAATTTTTTGTATTTTTAGTAGAGATAAGCCAGGATGGTCCCGATCTCCTGACCTTGTGATCCACCCACCTTGGCCTCCCAAAGTGCTGGGATTACAGGCGTGAGCCACCACGCCTGGCCTCACTGTTGACTTATATAATGTTTGGTTAAAGAATTCAGGTTGGGTTACCAGGTGGGCAGGTGGTTTCTTAGAATAGTTCCTACCCATCAGAAAGACATGTAGGCATTTCATTAATTTCCTTCCCGAAGGAGGTTATGAATTACATTAAGCAAAAAGGTTCTGTCAGGATCAAGTTTGTGGACTTTTCCTTTATAAGAGGAGGAAGCTGGGTGGGGATGGCTGAGGAGTAAGAGAAGAGACTTTTCACTGAATAATAATGTTTTAAAAGTCTTGAATTTTGAACTACGTACAGGTGGCCTATTGGGTAAAAAAGTAAAAAAATTGAAAAAAAAAAAAAAAACAAACCCACAAACCGGCAGGGTACAGTGGCTCACACCTGTAATCCCAGCACTTTGGGAGGCCGAGGTGGGTGGATTGCCTGAGCTCAGGAGTTTGAAACCAGTCTTGGCAACATGGCAAAACCTCATCCCCACTAAAAATACAAAAAATTAGCCAGGCGTGGTGGCAGGCGCCTGTAATCCCAGCTACTCAGGAGGCTGAGGCAGGAGAATTGCTTGAACCCAGGAGGCGGAGGTTGCAGTGAGCCGAGATGGTGCCACTGGTGCCACTGCACTCCAGCCCGGGCAAGAGTAAGAACACTCTGTCTCAAACAAAACAAAACAAAACAAAACAAAAACAAAAACAAAACCCACAAACCAACCAATTACCGCTCTCTAGAATTTATCTTAAAATCCTCATATATAGGCTGGTACAGTGGCTCATGCCTGTAGTCCCAGGACTTCAAGAGGCCGAGGTGGGAGGATCTCTTGAGGCTAGCAGTTTGAGACCTGCCTGGGCAACAAAGTAACACACTGTCTCTACCAAAGTGTGTGTGTGTGTGTGTGTGTGTGTGTGTGAGAGAGAGAGAGAGAGAGAGAGAGAGAGATAGAGAATACCCCTATTGTTTAACATGAAAACAAAAGGAAGATGCATTCCTTCTCTATACACCCCTACCAGTGGATTTGAGAAATCTTTTCTCATCTGTTCTCAAGTGATTACAATATTTCCTGCAAAATTTTCAGATGAATTTAGATGTGGGAAGCTCAGATTTCCAGCAGGTTCTCAATCTTGGTTGGCTTTGAGACTGTTCGAATGATTGGGGGCTGGTCCCCGGGTTCTGAGTATAGCTGTCACTGTAACCACTGCCAGTGCTGAGCAGGCACTGCCCTGAGCACGTCAGTTACATCCTTCCATTTAATTCTCACCAGCACCCTCCACCACACACGTAGCAGAGGAAACCAGAGGGACGCCCAGAAGACACTATTTACAAAGAATGCATTCTCTTCTGTATCACTCCCTCGCTGAAGGCAGTGCTGCTAGGACAGCATGTTTTAAAGGGAACAGGCCTGAGGAAGGGGCAAATGTTTTCCTGGTGCCATAAAGTGTAAGCAAGGATCAGGAAAACAGCACCTTACCTGAAGGCTGAGGCAGCAGCTCTGGAAGCAGCAGAAAGCCTGCGGGTGCAGTCTCCATCAGGCGGCAGTCTGTTGGGGAGTTTGGGCGGGAGAGGCTTCAAGTAATGAGTTGGATGACGGGGGATGGAATCAGCCCTGCTTCTGGGAATAGCCTCTTGGTGTTTCCCACTGCATGGGCGGATTGCTGGGGAAAGATAGCAGCTTTGGGCGAGTGGTCGCTCTGAAGGCCAGCGAGGGCCCCTCACGCACCGTGCCACTAAAGTAACTGGACAGATGATTGCAGCCCTGACAACACGGTCCCAAGACTCTTGAGGATCATATCCCTGGAGCAAAGGGCAATCCATTCTATGAAACAGACAGCTTTGGAGTATCCTCAGATCCTCCACGAGGCCTGACTTGGGATCCTTTGTCATTGCCGCTCAGGCCAGTCATTGCACTAAAGACCTGACTGCAGTCATCGTCTCTGCCCATCACCAGTCTCCACATTAGTGTTGCTATTTCATATTTTCACTCTTCTTGAAATATCAGCTACAATGTGAGCCTTTGTCTTTTGGGTATTGACCATTTGTAGTAATGGCAGCCTTTTCCCGTGAGAACCAATTGGAGAACACTCAAGATAGTGATGGGCTATATTTTTCTTCAAACACAACTATCTTCTTTGACCCTTCAGCAATAAACTGTAGATTCTTTTTTAAATTAGAAAATGCAATAGGGTCCTAACTGCTTAAATATTTTCACTTTCAGCTGGGTGCGGTGGCTCACACCTGTAATCCCAGCACTTTGGGAGGCTGAGGCGGGTGGATCACGAGGTCAGCAGATTGAGACCATCCTGGCTAACACAGTGAAACCCGTCTCTACTAAAAAATGCAAAAAATTAGCCGGGCGTGGCGGCGGGCGCCTGTAGTCCCAGCTACTCGGGAGGCTAAAGCAGGAGAATGGCATGAACCCGGGAGGCAGAGCTTGCAGTCAGCTGAGATCGCGCCACTGCACTCCAGCCTGGGAGACAGAGCAAGACTCCATCTCAAAAAAAATTTGACTTTCAATATTTCCTAATCAGAAGGGACTTTATTTTAATGGTTTTTTTTTTTTTGAGACAGGGTCTCACTCTGTTACCCAGGCTGGAATGCAGTGATGCAATCATGGCTCACTGCAGCTTCAGCCTCCTAGGCTGAACCTATCCTTCCATCTTAGCCTCCCAAGTAACTGGGACTACACACCTGAACCACCATGCCTATTTTTTTGCATTTTTAGTAGAGATGGGGTTTCTCCATGTTGCCTAGGCTGGTCTTGAACTCCTGGGCTCAAACGATTCACCTACCTCAGCTTCCCAAAATGTTGCAATTACAGGTGTGAGCCCAGCCTCAATGGCTAAATTCTTTTTTTTTGTTTTGAGATGGGGTCTCGCTCTGTTGTCCAGGCTGGAGTGCAGTGGTGCGATCTTGGCTCACTGCAACCTCCGCCTCCCAGGTTCAAGAAATTCTCCTGCCTTGGCCTCCTGAGTAGCGGGACTACAGGTGCCTGCCACCGCGCCTGGCTAATATTTTTATTTTTAGTAGAGATGGGGTTTCACCATATTGGCCAGGCTGGTCTCAAACTCTTGACCTTGTGATCCACCCACCTTGGTCTCCCAAAGTGCTGGGATTATAGGTGTTAGCCACTGTGCCAGCTGGCTAAATTCTTAAAACTAGATAAAACATGCCAGTTAATCCCTAAATCATAGAAGGTTTGAGAAAATTCAGGAGTGTGATTAAGCAGCAACAGCACACTTGGGACAGAAACAGACACACCAAAAAAGACCACACACCCCATTAGGAGAGTTCTAGGAAGGATGAAACAAGACAGTAACTGCTTTGGGGTTTGGGGCCAACTTTCTAAATGGCTACCGATAATCTGGCAGGTTCTTTCTTCATTGCCAACCCAACTGTCAGTTGATTGAAAGGGGACTATCTCACAGCAATACTGGCCCTAGGAAGGATCTGGGGTTGGGTGTCAGGCAGTTTGGGTGATCAAAACTTCCTGTTTGCCTGTCTGGCTCCCTCACCTTCCAAGGGAGCACATACGGTGACCTGTCTGGTCACAAATGCCACACTCTGGGTCACCTCTGCAGCAGCCCAAGAACAACCAATTTCGAGTAGCAAGGCTGGAAAATGCGTCACCTAGGGAGGGATTTCTCAATGACCAGGAGCACGTGTATTTTTATCTTTGGTGCAGTTTGCTATAATGCTGAAATTGAGGCAGCTCAACGCACATCCTATTTGCAATATTAAGTGAATTTACTTTGATTTCTTCATCAAAGGGTACACCCAGTGCACCCTTTACTTTTCCTTAATGATGTGCCCCCTATAGCAGAGACCATGTGTTTTACTCAGCCCTTTATCATGCAAGCCTAACAGTTTTGGTCATATAGCTTAACAAAAAATCAAATTCTTGGTTAGCAAGTACTTCCATTTTCCATGGTTTGCATGTTTTATGACATAGGTAACTAATTTGAAAATTGTCAGAATCAAAATGGAGTCACTAGGCCAGACTCGGTGGCTCACCCTGTACTCCCAGCACTTTGGGAGGCCGAGGTGGGTGGATCACCTGAGGTTGGAAGTTCAAGATTAGCCTGGCCATCATAGTGAAACCCCATCTCTACTAAAAATACAAAAATCAGCCAGGCATGGTGGTACATGCCTGTAATCCCAGCTACTCAGGAGGCTGGGGCAGGAGAATTGCTTGAACCCGGGAGGTGGGGGTAGCAGTGAGCCAAGATCACGCCACTGCACTCCAGGCTAGGTGATAGAGCAAGACTCCTCAAAAAAAAAAGAGGAATCACTAATGTTAAGAACACCCGGACAAACAGCTGGAGAAGGTCATAAAGAGAGGGTTCTCATATTTGTATGCATAACAAAGATCACAAAAATCATGACTTTGCACAAAGGCCATTGCAATCTCACACGAAAAATACTTCTGCAAGCACACACATCCAACTGCTTGTCAACCTTGGACTGACATCACCCTTGTTACTGACCTGTGCAGTCAGGGATGATTATCTCAAAACCATGATGTAATCCTCATTTCTTCCTTTATAAACCTTTCTCTTCTCGCCTGTAATCTCAGCACTTTGGGAACCTGAAGCAGGAAGACTACTTAAGCCCAGGAGTTCAAAAGCAGTCTGGGTAACATAGGGACACACTGTCATCACAAAAGTAAACAAAACAAAAAAAACCCCACAAAAACCTTTTTTTTTCCTGAATATACTCACCACCTATGATGGCATGCACATTCCCATTGCAATGCTCTACTCCCAAATAAACATCTTTTCTTCTTAGGGATCCTCTTTTAGGTTGACACTAACAACAAGAAATGCTATCCAAATATACTTCCATCTCTTCAGCATATGTACTCATAATAGCAAATCTACAACGCTAGGCACTGCTCTAGGTGCTTATACATATATTAAGCCTTACAACAACCCTGTGCGGTAGCTGTTAACTTTGTTTTATATGAGATTAAAGAGCTCCCATAAGGGGCCACAGCCAGGCAGGAAGTGTGACCCGGGGGCAAAGCCTTCCAGCTGTCTACTCCTGTACAATGGCCTTCAATAGTGATCTCATCCTACATAGATGCTAGATTCATGTCAGCATGGGGGCAAAAGTCCCTGGTGACCTATAGTTCAGTGTACTGAACAAACCAGCTCTTGCAGCAAACTGTCTGAACGTCTTCTCCAAACAGGGACAGACTGCTGCTTTTTAGGGTGGAGCTCCAGATGAGGCAATGGGTGCATTTAGGGCCACGTCTTACGCAGATCAGGCATCTTCAAACACCAGAATCACAGTGTCAAGAAAGTAAAATAGTCCACACATACCACGTTTATGGCACAACTTCACTGACTTTGCAAAGTTTCCCAGTATTTTCCACAACTTTCTAGGCTTCCTCCCAATGCCAAGGCTGATTAGAGAATTTGAAGAAAAAAAAAAAAAAAAAAAGCTTGCGGTCGGGTGCCCTGGCTCACACCTGTAATCCCATCACTTTGGGGGGCCGAGGCAGGCAGATCACGAGGTCAAGAGACAGAGACCATTTTCGCCAACATGTTGAAACCCTGTCTCTATGAAAAATACAAAAATTAGCTGGACATGGTGGCTCACGCCTGTAGTCCCAGCTACTCAGGAAGCTGTGGCACGAGAATCACTTGAACCTGGGAGGTGGAGGTTGCAGTGATCGGAGATCGTGCCACTGCACTCCGGCCTGGCGACAGAGGGAGATTCCATCTCAAAAAAAAAAAAAAAAAAAAAAAAGTTTGCCTAAATTATCTGCAAGTATTAATAGAACGACGGTGTAATTCTGATAGCCCATGCTTACATGTCGGCTTTCTAAATCCTTCATCCATCTCATTAAGCGGGTATTACTATTATTGTTTCCCATTTTACAGACGAAAGGAAAGCTAAGGCCATACAGGGGAGTTTAGGTAAAGCTGAGTACATGGTCAGACTGGGATTTTTTTTTTTTTTTTTTTTTTTTTTTTTTTTTTTTTTGGAGGACCGGAGTCGTTTGCTCTGCCACCGAGGGCTGAGTGCAGTGGCGGTATCTCGGCTCACAACAAGCTCTGCCTCCCGGGTTTTACGCCATTCTCCTGCCTCAGCCTCCCGAGTAGCTGGGACTACAGGCGCCCGCCACGTCGCCCGGCTAGATTTTTTTTGTATTTTTTAGTAGAGACGGGGGTTTCACTGTGTAAGCCAGGATGGTCTCGATCTCCTGACCTCATGATCCGCCCGCCTCGGCCTCCCAAAGTGCTGGGATTACAGGCTTGAGCCACCGCGCCCGGCCCAGACTGGGATTTTTTAACTGACGCGGTGATTTTATTCAGAGGTCAGCAGCTATGGCTAGCCTGTCTTGGTCAAGTTTCACTGGGATACAGCCAAACCCATTTGTTTACTATGGTCCATGGCTGCTTTTGCACTGCAACGGCTAAGCGGTTTGTGAGACCCTATGGCTTGCAAACACATACTGTTCGGTGATGAGTGCTAAAATATTTACTACTATCTCGAACTTAGAGAACACATTTGCCAACCTCTGGTCATAACCACATAGCACCATGATCTTTTAAGGTGTACCTTAAGATCACAGGAGCGAGTTGTCGGGCTGATCCAAACTCTTACATTTTCTACCCATGTATTACAAAACTTCTAGGGAAACAGGGGAACTAATTTCTGATTCATAGCAAGTGGCACTATTCTGGTTTCCATTACAATCTGAATGCTAGTCAAGAGGACAGAAACAATAGATCAAGAGGAAATACACAATGAAAGATCCTGAATTATGAAAGAACACATTTCAGAATTATACTCTGCTGCCTTAGTGGAATTTAGAAAAAAAATTTTGTAATGTTTTACCAAAAAATCATTATTGTACCACTTCTGGATTCATTCTGAGAAGTGAATAAATTTAGCTAAAATTTATCTTTAAAATGTTTGTATTCATCCATTCAAATATAGTAAATACATAGAAATAATCAGCCCAAATGTTGTCTGGCATAACACTGGAAGGATTACAGCTGTGTGGGGAAAAAGGGTGCAAGTCTAGGGTAGCATGTTGTTAGAATTAACCCCTACTCCCCAGCATCACCCTTCAGAAGTTCCAAGTGCTGGAAGTAAATATCCACGCTTCCTCCCAAGTGTGATGTGCATACATTGTGGGTCATTCACTTTCTTCTTCTAAAATAGTGGTACTCATACTTTTAGGGCTGAGAAAGAAAATCTGGTTAGGAATAGCAAACATGGCAGGTTTTGGCTGTTAATCTTTTGTGGCAAAGAAGGTTAAGAGAAGCAAAGTGATTTCAGGTTTTTAAAAAAATTTTTATTTGAGATGGGAGTCTCACCCAGTTGCCCAGGCTGGAGTGCAGTGGCACAATCTTGGCTCAATGCACACCTCCCGGGTTCAAGTGATTCTCCTGCCTCAGCCTCCTGAGTAGCTGGGATTACAGGCACCTGCCACCACACCTGGCTACTTTTGTATTTTAGTAGAGATGGGGTTTCACCATGTTGGCCAGGCTGGTCTCCAACTCCCGACCTCAGGTGATCCACCTGCCTTGGCCTCCCAAAGTGCTGGGATTACAGGCGTGAGCCACCGACCCCGGCCGGCAAGGTGATTTCTGTGCAACACAGAAAACTGATGCAACAATACTCCTAGGCAGAATGAAGCAATTAAGTAAAACATTTACTTAGCTCCTTAGCCTTTCAAGTTGCTTGAACAGGCACCCACTCAAAAGATTAGATCATAAAAATATAATGCTTGCAAGACTGTAAGCTCCCCCCCCCCCTTTTTTAATCATCAGACCAGGTGCACCAAGGCCATTTATTTGGTTATGTCTTTACTGATGGTTCTGTCAAACTGTAACTCCAGAATTATAAGGTTGCCTCTGATTACAGAAGTGTCAAATTAGCTTTAAGACAATTTTACTTTTCTTTAAAGATACAGCATTTTAAAAATACTCCAAATTGAGTTATGCGAAAGATTCTAACACTTGTGCGTGTAACTTGTTACAAAATTCCCAGAAAATCTAAGAGCCACACACATTTTTTTCCCTCCAGAAACAGCTTGCATTTATAAACAATATATATCACTTGCTGACATCAAGACCCCTAAATTTGGTACAAAAGCCAAGAAAAAAACTCCACGAATTTTCATCTTGCATAGACAGAATGAGGTATTAAAAATGTTTCTCCAGGTCCTTTCAAAGAATTGTTAGTTCATGGTACATCCTGCAGTTAGTTCTGAGCTCTGGATTTCAGAATCATGTCACACTAACAGCATTTACTACCAACCTTCCCTATTAACTTGATTGAACTCCAATTACCTCTTTGCTTTTCTGCTTTCATCAAGGAGGACGTTGCCAGTCTGCATTGAACAGAGCACTTCTTTCAGAGTTCTTAGAACCTTGCTCTACGTCCATCTCAGGTGTGAGCGGTATGTGACAATACCACTAGTGTTTAAACTGGAAGGTAGGAGGTTCTTGCTCCCAAAGCACTTAGCGCAGTGCCCAGCAAACACTAGGTTCTCCCAAACACATCCTCTGACCACACTGTCATCTCAACTCCTGCAGGTGTGCCATGTTTCCAACATGTTTCTTTTCTGAAAGTGTAGTAATAAAGTGTAGTCATAATTTAAATTTTAAAAACCTACATTGCTCTAGCTGACTGGCATCAGTACATGAAATGGCTTTGCAGATGCTACACAAGAAAGCAGAAATGGGTTGTCTTGACACATTTTTTACTCCAATTCCCATCTTTTTCTCCCAAGGAATACAGGCTATAAAGTTCCAAATATTACCACACACATTACAAGAGCCCACAGGTATCCATCCAGTGAAACCAAGGACTGCGCAGGTGAAGTCATTTAATATTTTGTTTTGCTAGATTCGGAAGCCTCCAGGCAATGGTGTTGTGCTGCAAATGGAAAATATATTTGAAGGGCATCTGCTAACAAGTAAACCATCTGTATGTAATCCATTCCATTTTCTATTCCATTTCAGATTTAGTTTTAATAAAGTAATACAAATCATTTAAAGAAAAAACCTTTAATTTAAAATTCTGATCTATGCATAAAATTCATTTTATATCACGGTTAAATTTAGTACAAACTATAAAAATGTTAACACTGAAGTTTTCAACAGAAGTCTATTAAGATGCCTTAGAAAAATTAAACAACAGCAAGTCATTTACTGCTATGAGGTTAATACATAAAGAAACATTCACACATTTTACTGAAATTTTCAGCAAATAACTTTAGCCATAATACTTATAAGTTCAAAAGTTGTGTGTGGCTCTACAGCAATTATAATTTGCAATGAAAACACTAAGCCAAATCTTTTTGAGCTAATCAGAACAATCCTAGCTACAAAATTGGTTGGAATTTGCAAACCTTAAAAAGAACACCAATTGTGAATGGAATAGGTATCATAACTTAGCTTACAGTGGAAGATGGTAAAAACTCGATGCTTAAGTCTGAATTGCACAAGGAAAATATTAGGGGAAAAAACACTCAGCTATTACTGATAGCTATTACTTTAAAAAAATATTAGATCATTCTTATATTAAAAACATGAAATGAATCCAAGCCAGACAGTACTGAGTTTTTACACAAGCCTCTTTTGTATTCAATGTTGTTTATTGAGGAGTGAATAAGAGACTACTGCCAGACATGCCAATGACACTTCACATTCAAGGGCTGGAAGCTGGAAAGCTTCCCGACTGAGTCACTGTATAAGCCTTCTGGGAAAAAGAACCAAAGTGACATCAAATATGCCATCTTCATGCTTGTTGTCTGTCATCAGTTTTTTTCAACGTTTGGGTCTACTGGTTTGTTGGGTAGTAGGCTTCTTTCTACCCTACAGAAAGACTCACACGCCAATTAACAATGAACACTGAGTGCAGAGCAATCTGTGTGAACACACATCTGCGCTGAGTAACTGTTCTTAAAGCTGTTTTTCCTTAAATTTCCTTATGTCTAACGAGAAAAATTAATTTGATTTCCCTTTCCCCTTCAGGTGGGTGGGTTATACCAATAGAAAAATACTCTTCAGTGCTACTGCAGGGCTTCCAGGAACTCCTTCACTGGTCTGGTAGAAATCCATGGAAACTCCATTCTGCAACACAGCGCTGCTCTTCCTGCTCATGGCTCTCCAAAATGGCCTACACACAACACTACCGCTCTCTTTTGCTCAAAAACAAAACAAAGAAACCTAAACGAAAGGGTAAGCGTTTATTTGTAGTTAGTTTTCTGGTGGGTGACATTAAGGCCCTTCACGCAGAGTTCAGGAGCTCCTGAATGGCGGCCTGCTGCTCAGGACTGAGCTGTGCTATGCACTCAGTCCACAATCCTCCAGAAGTCTAGGGAAAAAAACATGTTCACAGACTTAGACATGGCAAAATGCTCATTTGGAAGGATTTTAATCATCATCATAGGTAGACTGTAATAATGTCAAAATACCTTCTCCCTAGGTAGTTTATTTTGATGAGTATCATTGTAAAAGCAAGAAATCTGTTTTTTTAAAGTTCATTTCATTTACAGTAAGGTTTCTTCATTTTTGCATTGATAAAGCTACACAAAGCAGGTAACATCTTAAAGTAACCCATATACCACATGAACATAGGAAGTAAAAATCATCTAAAGTTTTTTGGCAGGTGCCAAGTTATTATTAAATCTCGGTTTTTTTTCTTCAGATAGGCAGAAAAACTACACATAATAAGCTTGTGTTAAGCACCAACTGGTAGGCTCAAAATGTCCTAAGATGAAGGTTTTAATTCTAACAAATAATAAGAACATATGGATGGATTACATTAAGTATAATCCATTTGAGGCTTACAGACAAGAGACTATGAAAATATAAAAATAAAATTCCCTTAGCTATTAGATTTCTAGTTTCTTCTCATAGAGGAATATAAAAACAAAAAGGCTTTATCTCCCCTTTCCCAGTTCAACCAAATCAGCTTACCTGTACTTGGCGAACGACATTGGCCAGACGTTTGGCACAAGGATCTTCATGTTTAATTGCCTCGTGCATTTCTCCTTCCGCAATTATACTAAATATTTTGGGCAGATTGGTATTGTTTGGGCCAAGAACAATTGGATGATTACTGACAAATGAGAAGAAAACCTTAGTAAGTGAAATTTGTAAGGAGAAATATGATTATGTGTTCACTAAGAAAACCAGCCATTCTTATATATGAACTCTTCATTTCTTCCTAAATTAGAAAAAAAAAAAAATACTGGACTCATCTCTCAGGATTAAGGGCCAAACACAACAGAATGTTCTAAATACCTTACAAATAATTTGTGATGTCTTAAAAAAATGTATTACTAAGAATAAGTTTCTTAACAAAATAAAATTTTATTTTGCTACTACAAAATTGGTTCTAAAATAACTCTGAAGTTCAAAAAAATTATATAAACATTTCAAGAATAAACTGAGAAATAAACTAAGGCAAGTTTAACAGGAAAAAACCTAAAAGTGAATTTAAGAATTCTAGTCTTTGTCACTAAGAGAATTTCAGAGTAGTCGTTTTCAAGGGAGATGATCAAATAGCATGATTAAGACCTGGTCTGGCCGGGCGCGGTGGCTCAAGCCTGTAATCCCAGCACTTTGGGAGGCCAAGACGGGTGGATCACGAGGTCAGGAGATCGAGACCATCCTGGCCTACGTGGTGAAACCCCGTCTCTATTAAAAAATACAAAAAACTAGCCGGGCGAGATGGCGGGCGCCTGTAGTCCCAGCTACTCGGGAGGCTGAGGCAGGAGAATGGCGTAAACCCGGGAAGCGGAGCTTGTAGTGAGCCGAGATCGCGCCACTGCACTTTAGCCTGGGCGACAGAGCGAGACTCTGTCTCAAAAAAAAAAGACCTGGTCATTTCAGATGCAGGAGCACGTAGACTGCAGGATGGCTGTTACATTCCTTAATGATGTACTCAGTGGAAGACTCAAACCCATTTCTTATGTGAACCTGAACTTAAAACAAGCATGGAGAATATGCCTGTTGGCCTATTGCTATAAACTCCACTCGTTGTAGCCCTTGAGTTTATTCATAACCTAAAAAATAATAATCAATAGTGACAGAGCTTAGATCTGATTATATTATGGGGGGAGCTTGGACTTAGAAAACAGACACTAAACAACATGCCCTTAGGCCAGGTTTGGTGGCTCATGCCTGTAATCCCAGCACTTTGGGAGGCTGAGGTGGGAGGATATCTTGAGGCCAAGAGTTTGAGACCTGCCTGGGCAAAACAGTTAAGACCTTGTCACTACCAAAAAAATTTAAAAATACAGAAATAAATAATTAAAGTGCTTCATCTGTTGAATCTAATTTCATAAAGAATAACTCAAAATTAGACTTTATTATAAGGACAATGTTAACCGTGATATGGTTTCTTAATATGACTTATAAAGACAGCACTATTATAAACCTACCCAACTGAGGACTGTGCAGAGATCATCGGTTAAACCTTAAAAGACTGATGTTAAGCAAGAAAAATCAGGAAGCACTGTGGAGGGGAAGGAAATAAGGTCACAGTCTGCTTTCTTACCTTTCAATCAGGTCACACAGATAATTGAAAGTCTGAACAGCTTCTTCTTTATCTTCATGTAGTGGAAGCCAAGACAACCAGTGTGGAAGGACCTCTTCAACATTTACACAGTCAGGCTTGAACTTCATGATTTTCCCTACTGCTGAGATGCAGTTCTCTGTAGCATTGACATTTTCTTTGGTCTTAGAATCCGCAGACTGAATAACTCTTACCAGGAGGGGAAGTGCTTCTAAAATAAGCATTTGAAAGAAGTTCAGCCAAAACCTCACATTTTCATGCAAATGAATATACATATTTTTGGTTTTGGTCCAGATATTGATTATGGTAAAGAAATGTTAAAATGTATGGGAAGTGTTGTCTTCTTGGCTATGTCATTACAGAATGGTAACAGAGGGGGGACTGCCACAGCATGGACAGGAGCACTAGTCCTCTACTAACTTAAGAGACCCAGAGAGATTAGTGGCCTCCAGATTTATAGTACTCACCACATCACCCAAGCGTACTGCAGCTTTAAAAGCTGCTTAACTATACTCCCCAGTAAGTTTTAAAAGTCCTATTCTGCCGGGCATGGTGGCTCATGCCTGTAATTCCAGCACTTTGGGAGGCTGAGGTGGGCCGATCACGAGGTCAGGAGATTGAGACCATCCTGGCTAACACAGTGAAACCCCGTCTCTACTAAAAACAGAAAAAATTAGCCAGCTGTGGTGGCACGCGCCTGTAGTCCCAGCTACTCAGGAGGCTGAAGCAGGAGAACTGCTTGAACCCGGGAGGCAGAGGTTGCAGTGAGCCGAGATTGTGCCACTGCACTCCAGTCTGGATGACAGAGCAAGACTCTGTCTCAATTAAAACAAAACAAAACAAAACAAAAAACTCCTATTCTAAGGCTATTGTTTATCACCAAAATGCAAAGAGAAATGCACCCCGGAAGGCTGGGGGCAGGGGATGTCTTTGATTCTATTTCTACGAGAATAAATCATATCTTTTTATCATCTAGAATCCTAAATGCTACAGATGAGATGTTTGAAAACAGACTACAGCAGAAATAGGCAAACAATGTTTGGGAGTGTGGTAAAGAGTAAAGTGGGGATACACAGGATGTCTGGAATGCACGTAACTGAATAAGCAAAGGTACCTGTACAAAAAGGGCGATAATTATCTCCACCATACTGTGCCATGACTCCCAGGCCATATGCAGCTGCTTGTCTGACTTCTGGGCTGTTGTCACATACATATTGGAGCATTGGTCTTAAGAAATATTCTGCATATTTAAATGAGGCTGGACTACAGTGTTCTATGACATCATCAAAGATGCATAATCCCCATTGTCTGTCTGGCCATGGTCTATGTGGACACTACAAAAGAAATTCTCTTTTAAGCTTCAAATACTGGTGTACATAAAGAATGTAAAGAAATATTCACTATAGACTATCTGTTTACATTGATATTCCTGATATAGGCAAAAGAAAAAAGAAAACATAGTAACAACCACTTCTTGTGACCAACGATATTCAACAAAATACACAGATTTAATAAAATTTAGGTTTCAAAGACACGTGTGATTTGTTACAGAACTCTACAATCTGACATTATCACACAGAAGGACTGACAGTGGCAGCACTGTATATAAATCTACTTTGTAAAAAAGACAATGGTACTGCTACATTAAAAAAATATAATAATAATAAAAGCTGCAAAGATCTTAACATATAGTATTTATTCAACAGGCTAAGTCATGTGTGCCTGAATCTTTTAAAAAATGTAATGCACTACTTAATACAATAAAATGCAAAATTGAAAGCCAAAAAGAAAAATTCCAAACATCTGATGACAGCTGCTAATTTATAATATATTTTTAAAAAACCCAATACACGGCTGGGTGCGGTGGCTCACGCCTGTAATCCCAGCACTTTGGGAGGCCGAGGCGGGCGGATCACAAGGTCAGGAGTTTGAGACCAGTCTGGCCTATACGACGAAACCCCGTCTCTACTAAAAACCCAACAAAAAAAACACAACTAAAGATACAAAAAAAAAAAAACCCCAAAAAACTGAATAGGCCATTATATGATGTGTTGATGTAGGCCCATAAATGGAAACACATGTATCTACTACCGTGATGGGGGGTGTTAATGGTGCTGAGGCCATACATGCACGGGGGCACAGGCACATGGGAAATCTCTGTACCTCCTGTTCAATTTGGTTGTAAATCTAAAACTGCTTTAAAATAGGAAGTCTAGAGCTGGGAGCAGTGGCTCATGCCTGTAATCCTAGCACTTCGGGAGGCTGAGGCGGGTGGATCACAAGGTCAGGAGTTGGAGACCAGCCCAGTCAACATGGTGAAACCCCATCTCTGAAAATTCGCTGGGCGTGGTGGCGTGAGCCTGTAATCCCAGCTACTCAGGAGGCGGAGGCAGGAGAATTGCTTGAACCCAGAAGTCGGAGGCTGCAGTGAGCCGAGATAGCACCACTGCACTCCAGCCTGGGCGACAGAGCAAGACTCTATCTTGAGAAAAACAAACAAACAAAAGTCTATAAAACATTTTTTAAAACATCAAATATATGGGTGAGAGAAGGTTAAAAAAAAAAAAATATATATATATATATATAAGCCCATTATCCATAATCCATGATTGCTGGTAGTACATAACAAAGATAATTGAATTATTTATGGTCCACTAAAAAAGAAGTAACCATTCTGTTTCCTTTTATTAATTTAGGAGGGCATATATAATCTGAAATAATAAAAATAAATCACTTGTATATCTTTCAGATGTGTTAGAACTGAACTGGCCTATGGAAAACTAAGTTAGGAATCTTCGAGCACACAATGAATAAGAAAACGTCCAGGGTAATGCAGTCAACTTGATAAAATCAAAGATGTACAATGGAAACAATCATTTCTGAGACCCAAGCATTAGATTTTATGCTGCAGTGAAAAGAATTCTAGGTTAACTACCCAAAACAACTACTAAGAAAGGTAACACTTACAATGAGGTTGACAATTAATGGAAGCAGCTGTTCAAACCATGGTAATACCTTTTCTTTGTAGCTACTGAATATTGAATGTAAAATATCTGACACTTTGGTCAGAATATAAACATCATTATCATCCTAAAAAAAAAAACACACACACATACACACCCATATGGATTAAAAAGTATATTTTCTATTACCAATAGTAACATTTATAAAAACCTTAAAAAATGCAGAAAATCAATTTCTCATTCCTGTCTTAAGGGTAAATCAAGAGTCTAGAGACTGAAGTCAAGGGTGGGTTATCATGTCTCTTACTAATCAAAGGCCAGTCTTGGAAAGACAAAGGTGTGTGGCAAGAACTGTATTTACTGCAAAGATTTTCCTCAGAACACAATTAAAATAGATGGGTTGAAAAATTATCTCTAATTTCTACATTCTGAAATGAAGGTGTTTTTACTATTTTTACTTTGTTTTCAGCAGAATAATCCTCATTTCGGGGTGGATGGTGGGGAGAATGGGGTCCCACTGTTAGTGGCAATTTGGGCCTACAAGCATGTGGGCACCTTCAGGAAGCTGGTACTACCTACATGGTAGCACTGGCCCACCAAGTGGCCACAGATGAGATGCTGGACTCTAAACACACAATGAAGTATGCTTGACAGTCCTAGGTGGTTTGATGAGAGAACTAAGTAACCTGGTGAAAAAGGCCCCAGACGGTCAATAGTGTGACTCAGGGCAAT
Source organism: Rhinopithecus bieti (assembly GCF_001698545.2). Taxonomy (NCBI): domain Eukaryota; kingdom Metazoa; phylum Chordata; class Mammalia; order Primates; family Cercopithecidae; genus Rhinopithecus; species Rhinopithecus bieti. The sequence goes on from NW_016803982.1 coordinate 5,347,127, forward strand.
CATTTCACACTGGAATTTCAGGTTACTCATCTTTAAAACAGTGAAAGCACCACAAAAAACAAATGGTTGTTGTGAGCAATATGTAAATGAACTAGGAAAACCTCAAGGTGTTTTGCTGAGTGAGGTATTACAACAAAATGCACAGAGCACCAAAAGACATATCAGTTTAATTTCAAATTACTCATTCATAAATTAAGAGGGGAAATATATCCAATTCCTCTGCTAAAGACTGATAATTACATCAGAATGACAACTCACATAAATCAGAAACTGAGGCATTTACAAGTCTTTCAGATGCAAGTGATCATGTAAGTTCCAAAGGGAAAAATTTACCTCATCTTGTAGTGACTCTTCGACCTGTTCATCATAGTCTTCATCTTGTCTTTTAACTAAAACATACCCAAATAAATGTTTTTAAATGATCACCAAAATGGTCAAGGATTGTATTCAGAAATAAAAGCATGGAAAACTTACCTTGTCGTAATTCTTGATTTTTAAAATGTTCTTCAAGCTTTGCTTTCAATATACCTCCCAGTTCTTCAAAGTGTTCATTATTAAGGCATCCATCTCCCATTACTTCAATGCACTAATGAGGTTGAGAAAAGAAAACAATCCATAAGATTAGGGGTGTTGAGAGTCTAAAGTTAAACTCCACTAAGAATCATACGGAAAAATGAACACAGTTCAGTATCCTGGAAGATTAATTATTTACATATGCTTAGCTTGTATTTGTTAGAATGACAGCATTGTAGAGATTGGAGTTAGAAAAAACATTTTCTTTTAAACATTACTGAGCACACCTAGGTGCCAGGCATCATGCCAGGTACTGAGGATTCAAAGATGGAGCACACACACACCAGCTCCTAAGGAGCACAACTGCTATATCCATACTCGGTACACACAACATAAAAGAACACTGAAGGAAGGGTATTAGAGGTAGAAGAAATAATATAGGCAAAGGTATGGAAGCACGCTTTTTTCGGAAAAACAGAAGGAATTCTGAATTACAAGAGTGTAAATAAGGACACATAAAGATGCTGAGAAACTGTAAATCTTCAATCAAGATTGGAGCAAACTACAGTTGTGCAAAATGGGAGTGACACTGTATGAGAAAGGAAGTGATTCAATGAAGAGCAAGGCAGTGCTTGAGGAAAACAGAATGAACTGAGAGCAAAAGAAAGGAGATATCTGGAGTAGACCAAGGGGGCTATTTCAACGGCATGAAAAAAGCGGCAATGAAAAAAAAACCAGAGAGGAACTGAGGAAAGTAGAAAGAACAGAAACTAGAGATGATACCCAAGCCTCTGTAGTTGGATTATTAAGTACAAGACTAAAATACTATTCAGAATTTCTTCTCTTTTTCCAAAGAATGCATGCTTTCATGCTGTTGCCTGTATCATTCCCTCTAACTATACTGCCCTTCCAAGGCAAATTTACCCTCTTTAAAAGAAACATAATAATACCAAAATATTAAAACAAAAAATTTAACATTTTTATTTTTAAAAAAATCATACACTACAGCACATAAAAATTTATTTAGCTGGCCTACACCTGTAATCCCAGCACTCTGGGAGGCTGAGGTGGATCACCTGAGGCCAGGAGTTCGAGACCAGCCTGGGGAATATCTACCAAAAATACGAAAAGTAGCAGGTGTGGTGGCACATGCCTGTAATCCCGACTACTTGGAAGGATCACGCATGAGAATTGCTTGAACCCAGGAGGCGCAGGTTGCAGTGAGCTGCGACTGTGCCACTGCACTCCAGCCTGGGTAACAGAGTAATACTCTGTCTCAAAAAAATTTTTTAAAAAACTTTTAGCAAGACTAATAAATGAACATACCACCTTATACATATTTTTTAAGAGAAAAATATTCACCTTTGCAAAAGAATGCATTATTTCTGAGAGGACGTCTGAATCTGGTTCTGTACCAATGGCCTTAATTAGAGCATCACACATAAAATGCCACATCTGTGTGAGATACTCAGGACCACGGACTCTTGCACACTCCAGGAGAAGAGGCATGGATTCTGCTGCTGCCACTCGAACACGTTTGATTGTTAAGGAACCTCAAAAGACTGTTTATTATTTCACTTAAATGTTAAAGGGTTCAATGCATTAATAGTAGTGCTAGGCAACTTCTGTTTATCTAAGATATCCAAGAGCTTGTGTTAAATATAAAGCATGTATAAAAATAGAAAAGACATACCTCCCGTCTCCTCTGTCACCTATAATAGTGGCAGGAATGAGTCCAGCAGCAGTGAAGGGCTGCCTACTGCTCAAATGCAAACCAAAATACAAAAATGACTATGAAAGGACCTATGACCATTAGCATGCCTCAAGGTGTACCTACCTCAAAACCTTAGGTAGTATCTGTTTCTAATAAATGCAACTGAAGCATTTCCCTGAAAAAAACCACCGAGGACCTCTTCCTATGCTGGCCTTTTCAGTTTTCAATAAAGATTAAATTGTCTTTCCCTATCTAATCTCATTTACAAAATAAGGTCTTGATAACTTCCTCTTAAAAGCAATTTCGCTTTGTCCTCTGGCATCCTGGGAAGTAGGTCTTTGCTGGGTAAAAGCTGTCTTCTGTAAAGGACACCACTATAAGATATCGTAGGCCAGGCGCGGTGGCTCAAGCCTGTAATCCCAGCACTTTGGGAGGCCGAGACGGGCGGATCACGAGGTCAGGAGATCGAGACCATCCTGGCTAACATGGTGAAACCCTGTCTCTACTAAAAATTACAAAAAAAACTAGCCGGGCGAGGTGGCGGGCGCCTGTAGTCCCAGCTACTCGGGAGGCTGAGGCTGGCGTAAACCCGGGAGGCGGAGCTTGCAGTGAGCTGAGATCCGGCCACTGCACTCCAGCCTGGGTGACAGAGCGAGACTCCGTCTCAAAAAAAAAAAAAAAAAAAAAAAAAAAAAGATATCGTAAGAGGAATGATGACAAAGGGACTTTGGAGTCAGAGAGATCGGGATTTGTGTCTGGGCTCTAACATCCTCTTGTGTGTAAAGACATAACAATGTACCGGAAAATATTAATTTTGACTATTATTATGTTAAGAAGGATATTGGAATGCAGTTGTGGGTGGATCACCTGAGGTCAGGAGTTCGAGACCTGCCTGGCCAAAGTGGTGAAAACCCGTCTCTACTAAAAACAAAAAACAAACAAAAAACAACAACAAACAAAAGTTAGCTGGGCATGGTAGCGCATGTCTGTGATCCCCGCTACTTAGGAGGCTGAGGCAGAAGAATCACTTGAACTTGGGAGGTGGCAGTTGCAGTGAGCTGAGATCGTGCCACTGCACTCCAGCCTGGGCAATAGAGTGAGACTCTGTCTCAAAAGAGAATGCAGATGTATCAAGTGACGTTTCCCCCTAAAGGTGCTATCCACATTGGAAATGGAGGATTCTCACTGCTACAGAAAGTTGACTATCTATCGCTGGTTCTCTAATCTATTAAGACAGGTCTTTGCCAGGCACAGTGGCTCACGCCTTTAATCCCGTAACTTTGTGGGGCCAAGGCAGGATTGCTTGAGCCTAGGAGTTTGAGACCAGCCTGGGCAACATAGGGAGACCTTATCTCTACAAAATAATAATAATAATAATAAAAATCTAGCTGGGCACAGTGTTGTGCACGTAGGTCCCAGCTACCTGGGAGGTTGTGGTTTCAGTGAGTCCTGCTCATGCCACTGCACTCCAGCCTAGGTGACAGAGTGAGACACCATCTTTTAAAATAGAAGTCTTATTTTCTTAACGTTTACCAAAAGATATTTGGGGAAAGTAGCAACTATATATAATTGTAATCATTTGCTAATTATTTATCCTTAAATCCTTAAGTGGGCCACAGAAAGCTGACAAACAGAGGATGTTGACATTTTCTTTTTCATGTTTTGGCACAAGTGGAAACAAAGGCACACGCAGAGGACCGACCTTATCACCTCGAAGTACAGTTAGTGCAAATACAATCATGGTGATGTCTACTTCAGTGAACACTGTCTAATACTCCAAGAGACAACTTTACTAAATCTACACGTTTTGTATTCAAAGGTTGTAGGATATCATCGTGGAAATAAAACTTCAGTAAAGGGACCATCAGTTTGACAACCTGTTCGGTGTACTCCACAAAGCCTTCCTTTAACTCCTTAGCATAGCAAACCTGTAACCAAAGTATTGGGAGGAAATAAAGATTCATGTTAGTTTTCAAGCATTAAAATTAACAAACAGCAAAATCATTAAGGACCATAGGAAGTTGTACTTTGACTAGAACTACATTTAAAGCTGCATGTACAACTGTCAAATTAGTCTTCCAACTAAAAGGAGTATGAAAAGGGTCATGAAATGATTGTAGTATTGGTGAGCGACAAAAAGAAAAAGAAAGGAAATTATTGTCGTATATATTGTCTTTCCAAGGCTGGAATCATTCACACTCTATTCAGCAAGTTTTAGCCAATACATCGAACAAAATGTATCACTTATTGAGGAAAAATCATTCTAAAAGATACAACACCCCTCCCCCAACACATCAGTTAACTGTAGCATTTACTTTGTAAATGTGTAGCAAATAGGCTTCTGATATTTTGGGTTTTTTTTGTTTTTGTTTTGTTTTGTTTTGTTTTTTTTGAGACAGAGTCTCGCTCTGTCTCTCAGGCTGGAGTGCAGTGGCGCGATCTCCGCTCACTGAAAGCTCCATCGCCTCCCAGGTTCACACCATTCTCCTGCCTCAGCCTCCTAAGAAGCTGGGACTACAGGCGCTTGCCACCACGCCCGGCTAATTTTTTTGTATTTTTAGTAGAGACGGGGTTTCACCATGTTCGCCAGCATGGTCTCGATCTCCTGACCTCGTGATCCGCCCGCCTCGGCCTCCCAAAGTGCTGGGATTACAGGCGTAAGCCACCGTGCTCGGCTGGTATTTTGTGTTTTTAAAAAATCATGGCTGGGCATGGTGGCTCATGCTTGTAATCCCAGCACTTTGGGAGGCCGAGGCGGGTAGATCACGAGGTCAGGAGTTCAAGACCAGCCTGGCCAACACAGTGAAACCCCATCTCTACTAAAAATACAAAAATTAGCCAGGCCTGGTGGCGGCCGCCTGTAACGCCAGCTACTTGGGAGGCTGAGGCAGGAGAATCGCTTGAACCCAGGAGGTAGAAGTGGCAGTGAGCTGGGATTGTGCCACTATACTCCAGCCTGGGTGACAGAGTCAGACGGATCACAAGGTCAGGCGTTCGAGACCAGCCAGGCCAATGTGATGAAAACCCGCCTCTACTAAAGATACAAAAAATTAGCCAGGCGTGGTGGTGCACGCCTGTAATCCTAGCTACTCAGAAGGCTGAGGTAGGAGAATCGCTTGAACTCAGGAGGCAGAGGTTGCAGTGAGCTGAGGTCAAGCCATTGCACTCCAGCCTGAGCGACAGAGTAAGACTCCGTCTCAAAAAGCAAAAGAAACCCCAAAAAACCTAATTGTTTCATTCTCTTCTACTACATCTAAAGATTACTCTGTTTTAAGATGTTATTATTTGTATTTGCTCTCCAGTTGAGGGGAAAAAACCCACAAAAATCCAAAGTGTTTATAATTTATAGATACTAAGTATTGTAGATGACAATAAGAAATATACTTTTAAATGAATTAGAACATGTAATATAAATACAAAATAAAATTGAAGCAACTTTTATTTAGGTTTACTTAACTGCTAAATTTGTAATATACCATAATTTCTAAAATCTAACTTTAAAAATAAGTATTGGCCAGGTGCAGTGGCTCACGCCTGTAATCCTAGCACTTTGGGAGGCCGAGGCAGGCAGACCACCTGACGTCAGGAGTTCAAAACCAGCCTGGCCAAAATGGTGAAACCCCATCTCTACTAAAAATACAAAAAGAAGCCAGCTGTGGTGGCAGGCGCCTGTAATCCCAGCTATTCGGGAGGCTGAGGCAGGAGAATCACTTGAATGCCGGAGGTGGAGGTTGCAGTGAGTCGAGATCATGCCACTGCACTCCAGCCTGGGTGAAAAAGAGAGACTCCATCTCAAAAATAAATAAAATAAAATAAGATAAAATAAAATAAAATAAAGTATTATCCTTCACTTTAAAACGCATGCTCATAAAGAAAACTAGGAACTAAATACACATACGCACACCATAAGCACCATAAGGGATAATAACCGAACATTTTGATTTTCCTGCCGTATCCATTTTTTTACACAACTGAAATCAAGCGTTTTGTTTCACATTAAATAGCATGAACACACTTCTGTTAATTTGTTTAAAAAATATTCCATGGCCACCTACTATAGACTAAGAACAAAACAAACAAAAATCCTTCCCTCGTGTAGCTTATATTCTAAAGTCTTTGTAATGGCTGTATATTTATCATTCATCTTCCCGCTAACAGGAATTTGGGCTATTTGCTGTTTTTTGCCTTTTTTTTTTTTTAGACGGAGTCTGGCTGTGTTGCCCAGGCTGGAGTACAGTGGCGCGATCTCGGCTCACTGCAAGCTCCGCCTCCCGGGTTCATGCCATTCTCCCGCCTCAGCCTCCGAGTAGCTGGGACTACAGGCGCCCGCCACCACGCCCGGCTAATTTTTTGTATTTTTAGTAGAGACGGGGTTTCACCATGTTAGCCAAGATGGTCTCGATCTCCTGACCTCGTGATCCACCCGCCTCGGCCTCCCAAAGTGCTGGGATTACAGGCTTGAGCCACCGCTCCCGGCCTGTTTTTTGCTATTTAAAACAGCACTGATAACGAAAGGTTTATCCACACGATTTCTTTAAAATGGAAAGAAAACTTTGCTTTTTAAGGAATATATTCCTGGCTCTCCAAAGTAATTTCTTTAGCAGCTATTAAAAGCACTCATATAAAATGTATATAAATGTAAGATGTAAAATAAAAGTTTAATAAAAATAGTGCTCTCTTACCAACATCTGGCAAGCAGTTGATTTTTCTTCTAGTCCTGCAGTTTTAATACCAAAGCTTTGCTGATCTCCAAGGTTCACAAATTCCCAACCATCATCATCACTCATATTCTCCATGTCTTGGGCTATTAACAGAAAAGAAAACAAATGCATATGACAAATAACAACAAAGAGAGAACTATGACAACCGATAGGTCCTTCTAAAGACACCTACTATCTAAAAGGGCTACTTCGGGCTTAATTGAAGCCGTCTTCATTAAAGGTCCCATAACCACTGGAAGGTACTGCTGAAATTCTTTTCCAAGGATTTTGCACATTCTGGCCCATGCTGAGATCATGTAAGAGATCTGGGGGAAAAATTTAAAATTAAAAAAATAGATTAAAAAGCAATGGGTAAATGTGATAAAGAAAGCCATTTCCTTATTTCATAATGTTTTATTGATATGTTTACAGTACTTAAGCAATAAGAGCATTTCTAAAGGTTATATACTTAAAAGGTTCAGAATCAATAATGAAATCCCTGTGAACTCACCCTACACTGGGATGTGGACAGCAGGTGAGGCAAAAGACAAAGACCAGAACCTTGGATATTTCTTTCTACTTTCAGTAAGTGATTACAGTTTTCTTTCTTAGCATCTGAATCACCTAAATGAAACTAATCACCTGAACAAAACCAAACATTTTGTCAACTCCCAGTCACAAATTTTTTGAAGGCAGAAATGTATTTTATCTGACTCTGTATCCCTATTGCCTGCCACTCCATTCATTAAACATTTATTAAAACCCAAGAAACAAAACATCCTTTTCCCTTAGCTGTTGTAATTTTCTCGTTAAGTGGCTGAGTATCTTTAAAACACCTCTTCTCCTATTACTTTGTTTACACAGACTTCATCATCTGCAAATTACCTAGAGAATCTGGTTCCATTCACCATCCCTGCAACCTAGAAAGTGATTCTTATCCCGGTATCTGTCATCCACCTACCTATTTTTATTTATTAAGCATGGACAGACACATGCCCCACCTCTTAATGATTTCATATGTAAAAGTCCACCCACTCTTCAGATAGGTACTGGGTGTTTCTCACATGCCAGGCATTAAACTATATGCTGGCTGATACAAAGGTGAGCAACATGCCTTGTCCTTACCACTCTCCCCATGGCTTACAGTCCCCTCAGCCTCCCTACTGTTGGCAGCCTGCTAAGTATCCCTCCTGCCTGTTATCTCTGTACATACAAAACATACATGTATATTTGTATGTCATTTTGCAAAGAAAGCAAACAACAACAAAACATGCTTTCTCTGCAAAATGATATGTTTTCCTATTTAAACTAATACAGTGTGACTATGTAAAGTCAAAATTTAATTCAACAATTATTTATGGAGTGCCTTGTTATATGTCAGGCGTTGGGAATACCATCAAGATTATGACAAACATTTATGATGTTACTATAACACAGTGCTGGAACTGCCCACCATTGAGACTGAACAGATCAGGAAAATCTTGTAAAGGATGAGAACTGTGAGCAAGCGTTAGCTGGGCGTGTATACCTATGTGTGTATGTACATGTGTCGAGAGGCAGGGGTTCTTCCTAATGAAATGCCTTTGTCTGCTCATAGGCAGAGAGGCAAGCAGTGTGTCCTGAGATTCTTGGGTTCTGTATTTTCTGCCAGGGGAAGGAGATCATGCAGACTTCAAAAGGCTAGGAGACACCTGAATGGAGATGTCTATTACATGCTGGAGAAATGAAACTTCAATTCTGAAGATCTGAAAGTTGCAAGCATACAGAGGAAACTGGAAGCCATGTCTGTGAGTGACACTGCTCCATGGGAGTAAGAAGATAAGAGAGCCTTGGACAGAACTCACCAACACCAAAACTTGAGAGTCAGAGAAAGCAAGAGCAACCTACAACAGACTACAAAAAGTGGCTTGAGAAACAAAAGGAAAATCAGTGAAGAATGTCTCTGCTAGTAGGGGTTGACAGAATGTCAAGGAACCTATCACTCCTTTTGTTTTAAATATATTGAACCGTGTGCTGTCCATAACTCATTAGCAGATCAAGGCAAATGCATTAAGACCACTTACCTGAGGATCATCATCTTCCATGTCATTGAAGTCTGTCTGGGTCTTTAACAACAGCTGCATCACATCTGATGCATCCTGCATGAACTAGAGGAAAATATGTAGAGAACACTCATTGCTACCGAATTTGTTTCTTAATTAGCAAAGCGTTGCCAAAAAATCAACAACATTGCCCACACAGGTCATAACCTCCATAGATAAAACTATCATATTGAAAAATTCTTAGCTATATTGTGACAGATTTAGTTCACTTTCTAGAAAAATATATTTTCCACTGAAGGGCAGTGGACTACAGTATAAAGGTACTTCTAACGGCATCAGGTATTAGTCTATGGTTTACGCATTTCAAGCAGTAAAACTGAATTCAAATTCAGAAAAAAAATTTTGGATTGTTTATAGAATTCACTACATGAAATTTTGTCTATGATTTTCACTTAACTCTTTGCAGTTCTGGTAATCTCCATTGTATAGACAGGCAGCGTTTTAAAGAGACAATGAACGCCAGATATACAGAGTATGGGACACACAAGTATTTTATTGGTATAAAACATACCAATGTTTTAGTGGTCAGTGTCTCACAAAAACCAGTTCCAAAGATAAATTAATACTGATGCTGGTTTTGAAGAACGCAAGACAGAGGTTCCCTGATGATAATTCTGAGGGTCAGAACATGAGGGTTCAATGACAGAGAAATTTCTTTTGCATTAGCTTGAACAATTCTGAGATGTTGGCTGAGAAACACACTGGCCAATGGTCCTTGGTAATTATTTTCTGAAGATCTATATGCATAGATTTCTCTCTTAGAGAACACTTGACGCATTTTAGATTAATAGGAAAGCAAGTGACATGTTTCCAAGCACATATTTAAAGGGAACTAACATGGATACTGATTTCCACACACCTCCCACGAGATACAGTGTGTGTGGCGGGGAAAGGAGGAGGCGTCAAGAGTACAGCTGAGCTAAAAAGAAACCTTAATATTAACAATGAAAAGACGGGCTGGGAGCGGGGGCTCACACCCATGAGCTGACTGCTTGAGGTGAGGAGATCAAGGCTAGGCCGACCAACATAGTGAAAGCCCACTTCTACTAAAAACAACAAAAATGAGCTGGGAGAGGTGGCGCGTGCCTGTAATCCCAGCTACTTGGGAGGCTGACGCAGGAGAATTGCTTGAACCTGGGAGGCAGAGGTTGCAGTGAGCCAAGATAGTGCCACTGCACTCCAGTCTGGGCGATAAGAGAGAGACTTGGTCTCAAAAACAAAACAAAACAAAAAACACCAAACCAAACAAACAATGAAAAGATGAAGGCAGGAATTCATTTGTATATAAAACAGGAGCAATGTGAAAGGAGTAAGGAAAAAACCAAACATCCAGAAAACCATTTATCAGAAGGAAAAAATCCCTCTAGTACTCTCAATTTATGCTAAATTTTATAGTAAATTTAACATAATAGAAATTACTTACTTTTTCCTTCCCAACAGCCAGACCAATGAGGCTAATGCATTCAATAGTTTTCCTCTCAGAAGTCTCAGTTCTTTTTGAACCGCATTCTCAACGATGTGCTTCAGTGATGGCATAAATAAATCATAGTAGGGGACAAATTTTTCTTCTGCAGTATCTGCAACTGACGCAATGGATGTCACAACTTGTTCCAAAACTAACTTGGTGCCTTTCTGAATCAGCTAGAAGGAAGACACACAAATTATTACTTCAAAGGAAAACTGGAAGAAGTATTTAAATTTACAATTACTACTCCCTTCAAGTTCTTGAATGCTTTTCTGAAACAGCAGAATAAGACCACCTCTCCAGAAGCAGAGACTGTAGGTTTTGGAGGAAATTTTTATAAAAAGAATTTATGTTGAACTATTTATGTTTTTTTTCTGTCTTCTGTTAACACAATACCCCTTACTCATTTTTGTCTTGTCTCAAAGCATAGTTAATTCTTGAGTATAGATACGGACTCAAAATTTTTGTGTTCATCAACTTTAATCTTCATACTCATTTTTTTCTTCACTGATTTCCTCTACTTATATTTTGTGCTGTCTTACTATGTCATAAAGAAAATTCCCTCTTTGGCCCCTTCCTTTATCTTCTAACCACCCCCTCCCCAGAAGATCCCAACAAGGAAACTTGCTGCCTTCTCCTGCATCTGTCTTGCTGAAACAGATGAGATGACCTTTTCCTCTGCACCAAAGATCTGGTGTTCTCTGACCCAGCTAGTAACAAATGCTTACTACCTATCTGCTGCTGGGTCTGTCCTGCCACCAGCAATATTTTAAAATAATTCTTCTGTAATCCCAGCACTTTGGGAGGCTGAGGCGGGCGGATCACTTGAGTCAGGAGTTCAAGACCAGCCTGGCCGACATGGTGAAACCCTGTCTCTAAACAAACAAATAAATAAATAAATAAACAAACAAATAAAAATTAGCCAGGTGTGGTGGTACACCCCAGTAATCCTAGTTACTCGGGAAGCAGAGGCAGGAGAATTGCTTGAACTGGGGAGGCAGAGGTTGCAGTGAGCCAAGATTGTGCTATTGCATCCCAGCTGGGCTGACTAGAGCGAGACACCGTCTCAAAAAAAAAAAAAAAAAAAAAAGGAAGCCAGACATGGTGACTCACACCTGTAATCCCAGCACTTTGGGAGTCCCAGGCAGGTGGATGACTTGAGGTCAGGAGTTCAAGAACAGCCTGGCCAACATGGTGAAACCCCGTCTCCACTCAAAAAACAAAAATTAGCCGGGTGTGGTGGTGCATGCCTGTAATCCCAGCTACCTGGGAGGCTGAGGCAGGAGAATCGCTTGAACCTGGGAGACAGAGGTTGCGGTGAGCAGAGATTGCATTACTGCACTCCAGCCTGGGTGAGACTCCATCTCAAAATAAATTAAAGAATAAAATAAAATATTTATTGACTCATATGAACCTGACCCAATTACTACTTCAGATTTTCGTAATTCCCCCCGTCAACTATACCCACACTGTCAGCAGAGTTCTTTACCTTGTGTTACACATTCAACCATGTCTTGAGGAAGTTATCTCACTTCCTGCTTCTGCATCTCAACCTCTGCTCCACGTTTAGTATGGACTGTGCCGCTGGCCTCAGAGGAATGTCTTTCCTCCTCCGCTAGGCTACCTTCTCTTCATACAACTCTTCCTCATGAACACTGTTCTCCTATCATCCCATTCCCAACAATTCCTTCCACTTATCTTTAAAAACCCACATAGTGCCTCACTGCAGGAAGGAAAGGCAGGGGTACGGTACACAGGGCCTCTCACACCACAGCCACCCACCCAAACCTGTAAAGTCACGCTGGATCCATCCATTACTGATTTAACCAACCAACCTATCTGCCTTCAACTTGGTGTCCACCTCAGTCTGCCTTCGGGCACATGCATGTTTCCTTTATCATATTCTTAGTCTGCTGTCATCTGACAGTGAGCACTTGGGCCTTTGTTTATAAGTCCTCTCTCTTTGGCTTCTGAGACATTCCATTTCTCGTTTGTCTTGCTCTCTGACCAATCACCAGTGCTATGCAAACTGTGGTTTGTTAACTATTTGCTACCAGTTCATATTAAATATAGGAATTGAGGGCATTAGACACTTTTACAGCAATTTGAGAGCAGGTTCCTATCTTTTATTTTCTATGCCTTCTGTTCATTTCATTTTTATAACAGTAATCCATTTTCATTGCATTTGACAATAAACTAGGCTAAAATCCTTGCTTTTCACATCTATATCTCTCATGCACTGTGCTGGACTAACATCCTTCAATTGTTTTCCGGTTGCATCCCTTACTTCAGCTGTAACTATAATCATTTTTACTTGGATACTCAAAAATGATCTTGTTACTACAACTTCTGTGTTTCTGTCACTCTGGTTAGAATAGTCAACATTTTAAAATGTATTCTCTTTTATCTTTTTTTTTGAAACACAATTTTGCTCTTGCTGCCCAGGTTGGAGTACAGTGGTGTCACCTCAGCTCATTGCAAGCTCTGCTTCCCGGGTTCAAGTGATTCTCCTGTCTCAGCCTCCCGAGTAGCTGGAATTATAGGCATGTTCCACCACACCCGGCTAATTTTGTATTTTTAGGAGAGATGGGATTTCCCCATGCTGGCCAGGCTGGTCTCGAACTCCTGACCTCAGGTGATCCACCTGCCTCAGCCTCCCAAAGTGCTGGGATTACAGAGGTGAGCCACCGTGCCTAGCCCTTTCATCTTTTAAAATTCAAACTGCCAGAAATAAACTGTTAATGCTTCCCATGAAATGTCTTTCAGAATCACCTCTTCCACTATTACTATCTAAGCTCCCTGGACAATGACAGTATGATGGTCTTGCCTTAAATCTTCTCCATTATGTGTATGCCTCAACCAATGCCACTACACTAATTTCTTACCATATGATGATTTCTTGCAGCATTTAAGAACATAGAATGGTTTTTCACACTTTACATAAACCAGAGTTCAAAAATTTCTCTGCCTTATTTTCAGGGTGATCCATATGCTGATTTTACCTGACCTTTAGCTGTATCTTTCCCAATTTCGGTTATCAGCCCACATTTTGGTCAAATCTGAATTTTTCTACTCATCACTCCACAACTCCGAACATCCTCCTTGGTTTTTTTACTTTATATTCTTTATGGTCAGACTGCAAGTCCCTCTTTCTCCAGTTCTTACCCATCAAATCAACCCAAATTAATCTACGAAGAGAAGGCAGCCTATAGATCTTAAAACTTACCTCTTGAAGCTTAAGTACCATAATGGAATGCAGATGTTTCACCAAATTATCCAAGTATGGAATAAGTAGTGACTTGGGACAGTCTTCAGTAAAGTTAATGAGGGCAGCAGCTGCATGGGCCTGTACACGTTGATTGCCTTGGTCTTCCATGGTCTGCAGCAGAGCTGCAATAACCTGTGAAATGAAACCAAGTGGGCATATATGGTGAAATGTCCACCCCTCTTCCTAAAGTCTGATTTGAGTGTCTGAGGACTTGTTACTTACCTTCTCATGAAATTTCTTTTGGAAACCAGGTGCAAAATCTGTAGCCATCTGTCCCACGGCATTACAGGCTGCATACCTCACTCTTGGATGCTGGAAAACGTTCCCTTTCATTAGTAAAAGCAATAAGGTTTCCACATGAAGTTACAACACTAATCATTTTCAATGAAATATTTACTGGTACTTACAGGATCCTGAAGAAAAAGTAAAACAAAATTTACTATCTCATTTAGAATTCCTTCCATTTGCTGGTGGCACCCTTCACCAATGGCAGATAAGGCCATCAATCCTGCATGCCGGTATTTCCAGTCAGCTACAGAAAAAAATTACAGATGCAATACCAATTAGACACTATAAACATGTCATGCTGGTAGGGGGAGACGTAAAAAAGTTCTTATTTGGGAAAAAGTAACAAAATTTTTTTGCAAAGCGTGTATGTATATATAATGTAATATAAAACATGTATATTTACTTTTAGAAAAATGAACAGAAAATGTGCCCAACTAGACTACTTGATTCGAAAAGTATGTATCAGGCCAGGCGCGATGGCTCACACCTGTAATCCCAGCACTTTGGGAGGCTGAGGCAGATGGATCACTTAAGGTCAGGAGTTCAAGACCAGCCTGGTCAACATGGTGAAACCTCGTCTCTACTAAATAATACAAAAATTAGCCAGGCGTGGTGGTGGCGGGCACCTGTAATCCCAGATACATGGGAGGTGCAGGTTGCAGTGAGCCAAGACTGAGCCACTACACTCCAGTCTGGGTGACAGGGCGAGACTCTGTCTCAAAACAAAAACAAACAAACAAACAAAATCCTGTATCAATGGTGTGACCTTCATGTCTGCTTTTTAAATCTACTCTATAAAATATTCACACAAGGTAAGCCAGAATTTCTGTAGAAGAGTGTTTACATTATTATTTGTAATCAATAAAAACAATTAGCATGGAATGGGGATTGTGGAATGTATGTGTCAATTAAAAAAAAAGAGGTAGGCTGTTATGTGGTGATACGACAAACTGTTGAGCAAAAGCTTAAAAAATATGATGTGTCCATACAGTATATTCACTTTAAAAAGCCTCTCTGTATATGCATAAATGAGGTCAGAGGAAAGTCTCAGAGAGCTATTAACAACGGTTACCTGTGAATATGAATTTAAAACCTTGCAAGTTGGCCGGGCACAGTGGCACACGCCTATAATCCCAGTACTTTCGGAGGCCGATACAGGCAGATCACTTAAGGTCAGGAGTTCAAGACCAGCCTGGCCAACATACTGAAACCCTGTCTCTACTAAAAATACAAAAATTAGGCCGGGTGCAGTGGCTCATGCCTGTAATCCCAGCATTTTGGGAGGCCCAGGTGGGCGGATCACTTGAGGTTAGGAGTTTGAAACCAGCCTGGCCAACATGGAGAAACTCCGTCTCCACTAAAAGTACAAAAATTAGCTGGGTGTGGTGGTATATGCCTGTAATCCCAGCTACTTGGGAGGCTGAGACAGGAGAATTGCTTGAAACTGGGAGGTGAACATTGTAGTGAGCCAAGACTGCACCACTGCACTCCAGCCTGGTTGACAGTGAGATTCTGTCTCAAAAAAAAAAAAAAAAGAAAAAAAATTAGCTGGGCGTGGTGGCATGTGCCTGTAGTCCCAGTTACTCAGGTGGCAAGGGCAGGAGAATCGCTTGAACCCAGAGGGTGGAGGCTGCAGTGAGCTGAGATCACATCACCCTGGGCAATAGAGTAAGACTCCACCAAAAACCAAACAAACCAACAAACTTCTAACTTAAAACTTCTGCATTTTAATTTAAGAAAAGAACACATTAATTTATAATTAAAAAAAACAAATGAAAAATAAAACATATACAATAATCAACTATGGGATTGAGGATTGATATATATTATAGGTACAAAGGTAAATGACCAAATAGTAGGGAAATATTCACAGAAATAAAAAAGAAGGATGGCCGGGTGTGGTAGCTCATGCCTATAATCCAAGCACTCTGGGAGGCTGAAGCAGGAGGACTGCTTGAGGCCAGGAGTTTGAGACCAGCCTGGGCAACACAGCGAAATCCCGTGTCAACAACAGCAGCAGCAACAGCAATAACAGCAACAGCTGCCCTCCAAGGCAGGTGGGCTTCCACCATCATCTCAGTTAGGGGCAAAAAAAGAAAGAAAGAAGTAGTTTCTTTTTTGATAACATTAGATAGAATTTCTTCTTTTAAAAATAAAAGATACCGGATGAAAGAAGATTATATGATTCAAACATTCTAATACTTCACAAAATTCAAATAATGTCATTTTCAAATTCAAATCTAAATATTTTGGCAAGGAAGTAAATCTGTACATTTTCTTTGGGATTGACAATTTCATCAGTAAAATAAATGAATTGGGTTAAATATGGATGGTAAAAAGACAAGATTATTATTATTATTATTTTTTGACGAAGTCTTGCTCTGTCGCCCAGGCTGGAGTGCAGTGGTGTGATCTCGGCTCACCGCAACCTCTGCCTCCCAGGCTCACGTCATTCTCCTGCCTCAGCCTCACGAGTAGCTGAGACTACAGGCGCACGCCACCACACCTGGCTAATTTTTTCGTAGTTTTACTAGAGACAGGGTTTCATCATGTTAGCCAGGATGGTCACGATCTCCTGACCAGGTGTTCTGCCTGCCTTGGCCTCCCAAAGTACTGGGATTACAGGTGTGAGCCACCATGCCTAGCCAAGATTAATTTTTAACAGTCTAAACATATCTTAGAATTTAAGCTTTAGAAAGGGCATAACTTCACTATTTTAGCATTTGAAGGACATAGCTTACGATTTTGAAGCATTTGCATAATGTGTTCCTTGATCATCGGCAGAACGAGCTTTCCACCAAGTCCACAAGCCATTCGGTCTAGAGCACTCTCGCCTGCAACTGCATTGCTAAACAAATAAACAAAATTATGTATTCAATATATCTGAAATACAAAATAAATAGTAGACTCTACAGACATACTTCTAATCACATTATTATTAAACTAAGACTGAGAAAGAATTCAAGCTGTCTTTAAATGTGGAATTGAAATTAGGGGTTTAAAAACCCTACAGCTTAGTAAAGAAAAAAAGAGTAATTGCTTTATATCATGATCCACCATAATTTAGAAAGTCATGTCTGAATCTTATTTTTCTTTTCTTTTTTTTATTTTTTGAGACAGAGTCTCACTCTGTCGCCCAGGCTGGAGTGCAGTGGCACGATCTCAGTTCACTGCAAACTCCGCCTCCTGGGTTCACGCCATTCTCCTGCCTCAGCCTCCCGAGTAGCTGGGACTACAGGCGCCCGCCACCACGCCTGGCTAATTTTTTTGTATTTTTAGTAGAGATGGGGTTTCACCATGTTAGCCAGGACGGTCTTGATCTCCTGACCTCGTGATCCACCCGCCTCAGCCTCCCAAAGTGCTGGGATTACAGGCGTGAGCCACCGTGCCGGGCCTGAATCTTATTTTTCAAGACCACCCTCACCCCTACTGGCTAAAATTGTTCTCAGAAACAGCTTCTGACACTTGCAACACTCCAGCAAAAGCAGTGTTGAAAAAGCCTCGTGTATTTCATTTCCTAGAAATACAGTCTTCAAACTTGTCAACAAACAGAACACAGAAAACTGAAAAGGGTGCAGAGAATGTATAATTTTCCCCACTGAGTTTATTCACCTTTAAAGGGGTGCAAACTGCACTGCCAGAAACTATGCATAGTTATGTAAACACAATTCTACTGTTTTCTCTGAAAGCTGAAGGGAAGTGGGCATAAAAGCATTTGGACTTATCCTGGCTTACAACTGGAAGATCAGTAGTGAATTTCACGTGCATTATCTTTACTGTTTAAAGACAATACTACAAAAATGAAGCTATAAATTATCTTCAGAACAGGTTTTTAGACTTAAAAAATCTCCCCTTGAAAATATATTTATGCCTTGTTTACTCACAAATTAGAAAATCTTATTCACCTAGTCTAGAAAACAAAGTTTCTTAAACTGTATAAATTTAAGTGCCATTTACAGGGCAAATTAAAGGACAGGTAGCAGCACATTACAGTAACTGAACCAGAAAGGAAATTCGAACTAGCCCTGGTCTTCTCTTCAGCTGTTATCAGGTGATTTCCAGTGAAAGATTACTTTCATATACTTCAAAACAGTATTAAAGCCAGAAATCAGTTATTTTTAATAATGGGATTAAGTCTCAAAAATGCACCATATATTCTAAAGACAAATGTCTTTAATTTTTTTCTTTTATTAACCTATTGGTTTATACTGACTCCAAGTCTTTCGGGCGAATAATTTCAGATCCTTTTTTTTTGCGACAGAGTCTCACTCTGTGGCCCAGGCTGGGGTGCAATGACGTGATCTCAGCTCACTGCAACCTCCGCCTCCCAGGTTCAAGAGATTCGCCTAGCTCAGCCTCCCGAGTAGCTGGGATTACAGGTGTTTGCCACCAGGCCCGGCTAATTTTTGTATTTTTAGTAGAGATGGGGTTTCAACATGTTGGTCAGGCTGGTCTCGAACTCCTGACCTCATGTGATCTGCCCGCCTCTGCCTACTAGAGTGCTGGGATTACAGGCGCGAGCCACCACACCTGGCCAATGTCAGCTTTTTTAAAGAAAAGGTGGTAGTACAATGCACTGGGAAGAATGAAAGAAACAGTAATTAACCCCAGTACATTAACTGGCTACATAACCTCAGACAAATCACTCAATCTTCAATCTCCCTTTCTGCATCTGTAATATACCTCTGGACTACTAATAAAGTTGATTAAAGTAACAGAACTTTGAAGTGCTATGCTTCATATACATTCATTACTACTGCACAGTGAGTATGGATTTTGGTTGACTTTTCCTGTATTCATGGGACTTCCTAAGCTGAAATAAATAAGTACAATAGTAATTCCAGTGTTACTGTCACCCAGTGTGACTTTTAATCTTTTCACCACTGGATCCTGTCTATCCTAAAGTCAAACTACTTTTTAGTAGGAAAAAATGATGTGTATCGCAGGGAATTTTGTTGAAACAATTATTTTTTTTTTTGAGACGGCGTCTCGCTCTGTCGCCCAGGCTAGAGTGCGGTGGCCGGATCTCAGCTCACTGCAAGCTCCGCCTCCCAGGTTCACGCCATTCTCCTGCCTCCGCCTCCCAAGTAGCTGGGACTACAGGCGCCCGCCTCGTCGCCCGGCTAGTTTTTTGTATTCCTTAGTAGAGACGGGGTTTCACCGTATTAGCCAGGATGGTCTCGATCTCCTGACCTTGTGATCCGCCCGTCTCGGCCTCCCAAAGTGCTGGGATTACAGGCTTGAGCCACCGCGCCCGGCCGAAGACAAAACATTTAAAAGACTGAGGCCATCATTCCAAAAATTTTTTTTTTGAGGAGCCTTGCTCTGTCGCCCAGGCTGGAGTGCAGTGGCGCGATCTCAGCTCACAGCAAGCTCCGCCTCCTGGGTTCACACCATTCTCCAGCCTCAGCCTCCCAAGTAGCTGGGATTATAGGCGCCCGCCACCACGCCTGGCTAATTTTATTTATTTATTTATTTATTTTTATTTTTAGTAGAGATGGGGTTTTACTGTGTCAGCCAGGATGGTCTTGATCTCCTGACCTTGTGATCTGCCCGCCTGGGCCTCCTAAAGTGCTGGGATTACAGGTGTGAGCCACTGTGCCACGCCTGGCTAATTTTTATATTTTCAGTAGAGATGGGGTTTTACCATGTTGGCCAGGCTGGTCTTGACCTCCTAACCTCAAGTGATCCGCCCACCTCGGCCTCCCAAAGTACTGGGATTACAGGTATGAGCCACTGCACCTGGCCAAGTTCATCACTTCTTAAGATTTGCTTTTGTTTTTTTTTTGAGATGTAGACTCACTGTATCACCCAGGCTGGATGGAGTTTAGTGGTGTGATCTCGGCTCACTGCAACCCCTGCCTCCTGGGTTCAAGCGATTCTCCTGCCTCAGCTTCCCGAGTAGCTGGGATTACAGGTGCCCGCCACCATGTCCAGCTAATTTTTTTTTTTTTTAGAGATAGGGTTTCACCATGTTGGCCAGGCTGGTCTCGAACTCCTGACCTCCTGTCATCTGCCTGCCTCGGCCTCCCAAAGTACTGGGATTAAGGCGTGAGCCACTGCGCCTGGCCGAGGCTATCACTTCTTAAGATTTGCTTTTTTTTTTTTTTGAGATGTAGTCTCGCTGTATCACCCAGGCTGGATGGAGTTCAGTGGCGTGATCTCGGCTCACTGCAATCCCTGCCTCCTGGGTTCAAGCAATCCTACTGCCTCAGCCTCTCGAGTAGCTGGGATTACAGGTGCCTGCCACCACGTCCAGCTAATTTTTGCTTTTTCAGTAGAGATGGGGTTTCACCATGTTGGCCAGGCTGGTCTCGAACTCCTGACCTCAAATGATCTTGCCTGCCTCGGCCTCCCAAAGTGCTGGGATTACAGGCATGAAACACTTGGCCCAGCCAAGATTTGTTGCTTTCTTAGGGATAGAACATGCATCTTGAAATAACAAATTTGAAAAGATGGTATCGGCCGGGCGCGGTGGCTCAAGTCTGTAATCCCAGCACTTTGGGAGGCCGAGATGGGCAGATCACGAGGTCAGGAGATCGAGACCATCCTGGCTAACACGGTGAAACCCCGTCTCTACTAAAAAAATACAAAAAATTAGCCAGGTGAGGTGGCGGGTGCCTGTAGTCCCAGCTAGTTGGGAGGCTAAGGCAGGAGAATGGCGTGAACCCGGGAAGCGGAGCTTGTAAGTGAGCTGAGATCCAGCCACAGCACTCCAGCCTGGGCGGCAGAGTGAGACTCCGTCTCNCTTTATGTATTAACTATTAAAGTATTTTATGAACTTTCAACAAACATAAATTTTATTAATATATATTATATATGAAAACTAAAGAAAATACTATCTATAAAATGTGACACAGCAATACATACAACAACAAGGCAAAGTGCCCCATATTCCAGGCTTAAAAGTTTACCTTCAGGTTACAGGGTGCAATGGTGAAGAGATGGGCCTTGGAGCCCTAGGGCTCTCACTGTCACCCTGGACACTATGTTTGATTACCTGTCAAAATCATCATCTTCTAGTTCATCTGCATTTGCCCAGTCCTCATCTTCTTCCAAATCAACCATCATTGCTAACATCTGAGGAACTAAAGCAAACAATTATTTCATATCTGAAGACTGTGACTTTATTTTACCCGTATCAGTATTTATAAACAAGAATTTTAATATCTCACTTTGCCTCCAAGAGAGTAAGACAGAACAATTATTTGTTCGTGCCCCCAAAACCTGGTTTGTTAAATTTTAACCTTTTGTCATATTTGCTTTTATCTTTTCTTTAAAAAGTAACATTCATAAGTCAAACCCTCCTATGAAATTCCCAAATCCAATTACAATCTCCCTCCGCCACCAGAGGTAAGAAGCAACATCACAAAACAGATGTTTCACATTCCCCAATTGTTTTTTTCACACTTGAACTACAGATCTATATCTCTATACAAAATTACAGTACTATTTCAAGATTCGATTTTTTATATAATAAATGCTTTTATAATATATGCACCTCGGCAATTTGCTTTTTTCTCAACACATAAGGATTTCAATTTAATTAATAGCATTCCATTACATAAACATACTACCCACTGTCCAGCTGATAAACATTTTAGTTGTTTCCAATTTTTTCCTCCTATAAAATTTGCTTTGATGAGAAAATTACATCTTCTCTTTGACAAGCATGAGTCTAGGCATGAAATCGTTATTACTATCTTCAAATAGTACTAAAAAATTACCAAGCAACGCCAGGCGCGGTGGCTTATGCCTATAATCCTAGCACTTCAGGAGGCCGAGGCAGGCAGATCACAAGGTCAGGAGATCGAGACCATCCTGGCTAACATGGTGAAACCCCAAATACAAAAAAATTAGCCGGGCATGGTGACGGACGCCTGTAGTCCCAGCTACTTCGGAGGCTGAGGCAGGAGAATGGCATGAACCTGGGAGGTGGAGCTTGCTGTGAGCCAAGATTGCGCCACTGCACTCCAGCCTGGGCGACAGAGTGAGACTCCATCTCAAAAAAAAAAAAAAAATTACCAAACAAGCTGTGCTCTGCACAGCTGTTGCAGAAACTATGTGAAGTTTCAGTGGAGGTCTGTATTATTTCACAAAAATGTATGAAGTGCCCTGTGGCCGGAATAAGCATCCTCTTGGTTCCACATCTTTCATCAACAATTGATATTGTCAAACTTTTGGACGACTTGTATTCCATAATTACACTGGTTTTTATTGAGACTTAGCAGGGTTCATTAGATATCTCAGATCCCTCTTTTATGAATTTCCTGGCTGGGCCTGCTGGTGCACACCTGTTATCCCAGCACTTTGGGAGGCTGAGGTGGGAGGATCCCTTGAGCCCAGGAGTTCAAGACCAGCCTGGGCAACATGGTAAAACCCTATCTCTACCAAAAAACAAAAATTAGCCAGGTGTGGTAGCACGTGCCTGTAGTCCTAGCTACCTGGGAGGCTGCAGTGAGTTGAGATCACGTCACTGCACTCTAGCCTGGGTGACAGAACGAGACCCCGTCTTAAAGAAAAAAAGCAATGAATTTCCTCTTCTCAGCCTTTGTGTATTCTCTAGATAACAAAACTGTTGATTGTGTGCACTGTAATTATTTTCTTCCAGTCTGTGGCTTTTCAGTTCATTTATATCTGATTGGTCAAAAAACTGTTTTAACATTTACAAATTTGGCAATGTTTACATCAATGGTTTGTGATTCAGTCTTAAAAAAAATCTACTATTAAGCATTACTTGTAAAATGTATCTGTAATATTTAGCTCTTAATTTAATTTTTTTAACTAGTTCTAGTGTGCAAGGTAATATTCAAGTCTTCAGTAGAACCCAAATTATTTTTTTAATAAGCTGTCTGGAGTTGAAATTTTTTCCCCATAGAAATAACCAGTTATATTCTCAACTCGTAAGTGGGAGCTGAGCTATGAGGATGCAAAGGCATAATAATGATACAACGGACTTTGCGGACTCAGGGGAAAGGTGGGGAGGGGAGTGAGGGATAAAAGACTAAACACTGGGTACAGCGTACACTGCTCCCGTCATGGGTGCACCAAAATCACAAAAATCACCACTAAACCAAACACCACCTGTTCCCCGTAAACCTATTAAAAAAAAAAACAACAAAAAACGAACCAGTTATTCCAGCAACCTTTTTTTTTTTTTTTTTTGAGAGAGGGTCTCGCTCTGTCACCCAGGCTGGAGTGCAATGGTGTGATCTTGGCTCACCGCAGCTTTGACCTCTTGGGCTCAAGCAATCCTCCATCTCAGCCTCTTGAGTAGCTGGAATCACAGCCGTGTGCCACCTTGCCTGACTAATTTTTGTATTTTTGGCAGAGACAGGGTTTTGTCATGTTGCCCAGGCTGGTCTCAAACTCAGGAGGTCACGCGATTTGCCCACCTTGACTTTCCAAAGTGCTGGGATTACAGGCCTGAGCCAGTATGCGGGGTCGTAAGAACTTTTGATCAATTATCTTTTTAAAAATGGCTTTGTTCCCATGTGAGTGGATCCTCTCCTCCACTCTATCCTTTGTTCTATCCGATCCATTGTCAACACCCACATTATCAATGCATTCTAAATTCAGAGCTGATGGGGCAAGATCTCTCCACTTTATTCGTCAAAATTGTCTTGGCTACTGCAGGCCCTACGTTCTTTCAGAAGAATTTCAGGATCATTCTATCATAACCCTAGATTAATTTGAGAACTGATACTTCGTTCTTCTATTAAGTCTTTCAATATGTTATTCAACATTCTCCATATAAGTCTTATATACCTTTTGATTTATTCCCAGTTACAACTCATGCCTATAAAATTTTCTAAGTGATTACTATGTATAACGGAACACTTACAATAAAATGCTCTCATATCTAAGGATCTTGCTTAACCCTTTGATTAGCAGTTTATCTGTTTAGTCTTTAAAATTTTTTGAAGACGATCAACTCATAGCCTACAAAGAAGCAATATTTTTGTTTCTAATTCTTTTTTTTTTTTGAGACAAGTTTCGCTCTTGTTGCCCAAGCTGAAGTGCGATGGTGCAATCTGGGATCAATGCAACCTCCGCCTCCTGGGTTCAAGCAATTCTCCTGCCTCAGACACCTGGGTAGCTGGGATTACAGGCACGCACCATCACACCTAGCTCATTTTTTGTGTTTTTAGTAGAAACGGGGTTTTAGCATATTAGCCAGGCTGGTCTCGAACTCCTGACCTACGGTGATGTGCCTGCCTCAGCCTCCCAAAGTGCTGGGATTACAGGCATGAGCCACCGCACCCGTCCATTGTTTCTAATTCTTATTTTTATCTCTTAATGCATCAGCTGGGGCAGTCAGTACAACACGAACAGTGATAAAGGAGATATTTTTCTTGTTCCTGACTTTAATGGGAATGTTTCTAAAATTCCAACCACTACCTCAGTGTAAGACAAAAGGTAGGTACCACTATGAAATAAATCTGGTGATGTATATACCCTCTAAATTAAGTGTTCAAGTACTCATTAGCTCATTAAGAAATGGCTAGGCCAGAAAATGATCAGGTTAGTTCTCAAGTCCTTATCCCAGCACAATGAAACTTTAAAGTAGTATTTCCATAGCACAATAGCCATTTAAGTTTCTGCTGCAATGAGGGCCTATAAAACAAAAGCAATGTAATATAGTGAACAGAGCCACGACTAGATGTTAGACGTTGTTCTAATCCTGTCTTCACTGGTAAGTACCACATTATTTTGGTTTGCAGTTCGCTACTGTATATCTATATATCCCTGCTGAATTGTTTCTGACTGTATTAACTGTGCCCAATATTTAACATATAAATGATAGAGTCTGTCACGGTTCACTCTAGAAATGTTATTTTTAACACTAGATTTCAAGGTGCCTGCAAAGTCTTAAAGGCATAACCACAATGTGGGGCTCCATGCTTGCATATATTGAGATGCATTTTCCCAAATTCATCTGATTCTAAAAGGATATTCATTATATTCTCAACAATCTGAGAAATTACACAACCCTCAGCAAATTTATCCAAAAATTTGGCCACATTACACATAAACTATCTGAAGACCGTTGACTTACTAGTCTGTGCAACAATATTGGTATGTTTTCTTAACATAGCAGCTGCAGTCTCGGAGAGGGTGACAATCACTTCAAGGGCAAGCTGGCGTTGCATATTGTTGAGGCTAGTGTCTCCACACAACTACAAAGAAGACATATTTGTATACATTTAATAGTTTAGATTAGTCCCTGCAAATAACAAACAGAACGTTTACTAACGTACTTAATTTACCTTTAGACTTAGCTGTAGAGTTGCTTCCAAGTGAGGACGCAAATACTTTGGAACAGTATCTGCAATCTCAACAAGGGATTTTAGGACAGAATCATCATTCTGGTAGCACGAGTCATTTACAGCCTAGAAAAGATGAAATAGAAAGTCTGTGTTGAAGATTCACTTTATGATGCTTCCTTAGCCAAAACATTCCTAAGATGCTGACAATATTACTAAACTATTTTTCACTAAGTAATTTAACAATCTATATTATGCAAATGTTCTACCTGCAAGCACATGTATACCTTCCTTTCGATGGATGTTAACTAGAAACATACAAAACAGACTTACATTTAAGTCAAAATGAAAATCAGTGAAACTATAATAACCATTACAATACTTAAGGCTGCCAAGGAATTACTTTTTTATAACCAGGAGTCCCTTTCCTTTGTCCTTTTATTTTTTCAGCAATAAGGTCTTGCTCCGTCGCCCAGGCTGGAGTATGGTGGCACAATCACAGCTCACAGTACCCTCCAACTCTTGTGCCTCAGACTCCTGAGTAGCCAGGACCACATGTGTGGCCATGACACCTGGCTCTTCTGTCCTTTCTTATATCCATGTCCTGGTTGTTTTCATACGCACAGTAAGTACTAGAACCTATTAAGTGTCCAATATTACCCATTTTATTTATCTTGGATGTTAAGTCTGGTCACTGTGGTATTAAAGTATGCATTTTGTGTTTATCATTATCAATTTCAGAATAACAACTCTTTTTTTTTTTTTTTTTTTTTGAGACGGAGTCTTGCTCTGTCGCCCAGGCTGGAGTGCAGTGGCCGGATCTCAGCTCACTGCAAGCTCTGCCTCCCAGGTTTACGCCATTCTCCTGCCTCAGCCTCCCGTGTAGCTGGAACTACAGGCGCCCGCCACCTGGCCCAGCTAGTTTTTTGTATTTTTGAGTAGAGGCGGGGTTTCACCGTGTTAGCCAGGATGGTCTCGATCTCCTGACCTCGTGATCCGCCTGTCTCAGCCTCCCCAAGTGCTGGGATTATAGGTTTAAGCCACCGAGCCCGGCCCAGAATAACAACTCTTAAAAGTTGTGGTAAACATTTTAACTTACTCTAAATCCAGAGGAAGAAAACCGGGATTAGATTTCAAAAGTAACTAGAGATTTCAGATAATAAACTACTAAAGCAATAATATGTTATAGTTAATGTTCTGTCACGAAACTATCTTTTAATTGTGATCGCATGGGGACAGAAGTTTCACTAAATCCTTTAAATAAACTTTTATCATGTGGAAACCTTCAAGTTTAGCTCCTCTAAATCCTCTCTAACTCAGTGGTTCTCAAGGGGAATGGTTTTTCACCCAGGAGATATTTCCTGATGGTCACACGGTTGAGGATGGGCAAAGGCCATGGATACTAAATGCCCTGACCTGAGACACGAGCACAAGGGACTTACATGATCTTCTCATTATGCATTTCACATCTGTACAAACCCCAGACATTTACAAAAAAGGAAAAACTCTTTATAATGATCTGAACCTAGAGCCTAACTCACAAATTATGTTTTGCCTGGTTTTAACAACTGTTATCCCCCCTCCAATGTAACTACTGTATCACATCCCAAATCCAAAATGCTCTGAAATCCTCAACTTTTTGAACACAGACACATCACTCAAAGGAAATGCGCATTTGAGTATTTCGGATTTCTGACTTGAGATGCTCAACTGGTAAGTATAACATAAATACAGTGTTTCAAAATTTGAAAAAATTTTGAGATCCGAAACACTTCTATTCCCAAGCATTCTGAATAAGAGACACTCAGTCTCTACATTGCTTTGTTCAGAACCTTACTATTTTAAGAAATCTTATCACCAATTCTAATGGGAACTGTGGTGTTTGACTTACCAACATCTTTGTTATCAGCCCAGTTTTAGCTATTACATTTGTATAGATCACTTGGAAACCACCTAGTCTATTATGTCTTTTAGTGTAGTCTTGTCTGACCATTTACATAGAAGAAAAGCAAGCCATTTTATTGTATGTTTTCTTTGTAGTTCTTTGTATTTAGTTAAGGCTATATATATATATATTCTAAAAAATTGTGCACATATATGTTACATTACTTATGCATTTCATCTTTAGAAGAGTATATGAAAAATTACTAAAAACTGTCATAAAAAACGAGTTTGGAGGCTGACAAGGTTGGGAACCACCAACTTGTACAATCTTTTAAATTTTATTTTAATTAAATTTTTTTTCCCCCAGGAGCATAGATTCAAGTTGCCCTGAATATATACTCTATCTTGTCTAATCTTATTTTGCTTTCTGATGAAAGCAGAAAGTATCCTTAAAACATTAACATCCTTAATGATAATGTGAATTAACTATAAATTTACATTATAATACAAACTATTACACACCCTGTAGTTAAGAGTAGTTTCTCCTTATGTAAAATGGGCCTTAAATCTCACAGGTTATTTGACTGATTTAACGGAAATAATCTACATGACCATATATTCAATAATAAGCATATAACTGCTTACACCATTTACTTTACAGGAAAATTTTATAACTATAAATATTTAAGAGACTAAAAATGTCTTTCAAAGGCAGTAGCCATAAGTTCAATTGAGACTGAGATCTGCATGTTTTGTTCACTCTTGTATCCCTAGTGCCAGAACATAATAGGCAATAAGAATTTATTGCATAAATGATTGAATGCATTAAAGAACCAAGTAAGATATAAGTATGATTTATTCTATATTGTTTTCATACCTGTAGAAATCCTGGTAGCAAGTCTGCAAAATGTTTGAACAGGGCAACATTATGCTCATTTGCAAGTATAAATGCAGCTGTAGCTCTAGCAGATAAAGTTCTAATCTAAAATGAAGAGGAAAAAATGTCAAGCATGAGAAATTTTTGATAAACACAAATTCAAGCTTTCTTATTCAAGATCAAATTATTCTTTATCAGTAAAACTGGTGTTTACATTTTAAAGTATAAAAGTAAAAACCTCCTAATATACTAATTTCTTTCACAAATCAGATTAAAATAGATGGCAACATTAATACGATTGAAATTATTTACCGATGGGTGTTCCTGATCTTGCATACACTGAACTAACATCCGTTTGATGACGTCTAAATAGTGCTGCTGCTGGTTCCCAAAAATTCCAGGGAAGTTCCTAAAAGGTAATCCAAACATTCTTTAAAAGCTACATTATATTAATATCTTGGTAAAGTATGAGCTAGAATCTCTAATGAACTGTTTGTTTACCTGACTCAGTACGCATTAATCCATAGGTTGAACATCATCTACCCATTTTCTAAGCAATCCTGTTTTTGGGTTAAGTGAATGAAAACATACTGGAGAAGTCTGGGCTGGGAGTAGAGGCTACTCAACAGCCCATTCCCAGCTACATGGTTTTATCCTTATTACTCTGTCTCAGTCGAAAGCTGACCTGGAGTGCAGGATGGGACAAGAGCAACCACAGCTTTTCAGATGAAAACTACAGTAACTATGCTCTCTGACCATCTGCATTCTCTAATCTGAATTACTGATATTAACAAAGATACATAAGAGAACTAAAGTAGAAAATGATATAATGCCTAAAATGTGTATGATCTTGATCACATTTTAGGTGTAGTAGAAAAATATAACACAGTGGGGCAAAGAATAATCACTTAATTCTAAACTTAGACTATTTGCTTATAAATATACAGGTTTGTTAAAATATTATAAAATTTGGTCACAGAAGATCCAGAAAACATAATGGGATTCACCTGCATTCTCCTTCTCCTCTTCAAGACACCATTATTAATGTGGTTTTCGAAAAGCTACATTCAGTATTGTGTTAATCTCCAAACAAATGAAACTGTTCAATAAAACTTTCAGAATCATAAAAGACAAAGAGAAAGCAAGCAAGCTGTAGAGAACCTTTGTGTACAAAAAAGATCACAACATGAAATCAAAGGCCCTTTAAAAAAATTTTTGCTTCCAATACAAATACAAACAAAGCTTATGTAAAGGCATTATTTTCATTTTAAGTATCAAGTTAAATTAGGCTAAAATAATCAATTAAAAGGTGTTTAGGGTATTCATGAAATCAAATGTCTCAAAAAACCAGATGAATGTATATACCAGAAAATGTGAAGGGCAGCTTCCCGCAGTCCCACATTTTGAGAGCTGACTGAATCAAAAAGGAACTTCAAACCTTCAGGCCACTGGTTATTGCCATCTTCATCTAAAAGTAAAGAAATCCAGACATAAAGTATGTAAGTCAGAACTTCAATATTCTAGGAGTAAATCCTTTCATTTCATAAGCTTCATTCAAAACATGGAGTAGTGAAAATGTCACTTTTGCTATTTTAAAACTCCATAACATTCTGTCCTTTAGCCATAAAAATGGCTTCATAATCGTGTTAAAAAAAAAACCCAACAAACCAACAAACCAAACAACTCTGTATTTGGGTTAATCAGGTATCAGCAGAGGTTTTTTTTTTTGAGATGGAGTTCCGCTCTTTTACCCAGGCTGCAGTGCAATGGCGTGATCTTGGCTCACTGCAACCTCCACCTCCAGGGTTCAAGCAATTCTCCTACCTCGGCCTTCCGAGTAGCTGGGATTACAGGCGCCTGACACCATGCCTGGCTAATTTTTGTATTTTCAGTAGAGACGAGGTTTTGCCATGTTGGCCAGGCTGGTCTCAAACTCCTGACCTTGGGTGATCCAACTGCCTCTGCCTCCCAAAGTACTAGGATTACAGGCATGAGCCACCGTGCCTGGCCCGCAGAGGTTATTTCTAAGGAGTGGAATTTGAAGAGAAGGCAGCACTTTTAACTGTACAAATATCTGATTGCTTGACTCCTTTATATACACCATTGTCATTAAAGAGTTGAAAAAGTAGGCAAAGCTAGTATTTGGTGGCAAGGTCTTGAAATCAAAGTAACAATTACTCTGAAACTTGAGAAGACATCAGGGTTAGAATCTCAGGACTCATACAGGGTGCTCACACGTTGCAGTTTGGTGCAAATAGTGCCAGAGGACGTTATTAATATGTTTACTATTTAACAAGATTAAGAGATTTTAAATAATACTTTATAATAAAAATGAGTGACCACAAAAATCTACGGTGCCATTTATGAGACTATGGCTATATTGCCGCAAAGACCTTAAGAGTTACACAACTCACAAAGGAATTACAGATGTTTTCTTTTTAAACTTCCCCCCATATTTGAACTCTTGTGAAATGACAAGTGTGCTGCTAAGCTGACATTAAATGTCTCTTCAACCTAAAGGTGATACTTTGAGGGGAAATAAAATAGTAGCTTAAAAAAAAATCTATGAGAGCACTTTGAACACTTTGGAAAGGTTTGCATTGTTAAGTGTTTCTGAATGAGAAATGATGTCACCTATAAAAATTCGTATCTGCATACTTAAAACTGGAAAGTAGAATTTTCTAAACAATTTAAAAATATTCAAAATTAGGGCCAGGTGCTATGGCTCATGCCTATGATCTCAGCACTTAGGGAGGCCAAGGTGGGCAGACCATTTGAGGTTAGGCATTCGAGACTAGCCTGACCAACAGGGTGAAACCCAGTTGGCACCATCTCTACTAAAAAAATACAAAAATTGCTGGGCGTATAGGAGGCTGAGGCAGGAGAACCACTTGAACTTGGGAGGTGGAGGCTGCAGTAAGCCGTGATCACACCACTGCACTCAAGCCAGGGCAACAGAGCAAAACTGTCTAAAAAAATTAATTTGAACTCATCTAAAATATAAAGAATTGACATATTCCCCATTAGTTTCTAAGAAATGCTTGATATAAGAAAGGATACAATCTGCTAGCTGAATTGAACGAGAACTTACTGCATTACTGGTTGATGAGATTTTAAAATTAGTGTCATAATGTACTAAGCTCAATCAATAATAATGTCCCATTTAACCTTGATCTTCATTTCAACTCTTAAAAATGTCATCTAAACAAGCTGCGCTTACAATCACACTTATAAATGCCTGTCCAGAAAAAAAAAAAGAAAGCAGTGGCCACACTCTCTTCTACGAGCAGGAAGTACGAAGATGAGTGGGACAAAACCTGAGACACCATGGAAGCTGTCATGGCCCTGGAGAAGAACTTGAACCAGGAGCCAGGCCCTTTTGGATCTTCATGCCCTGGGTTCTGCCTGCACAGATTCCCATCTCTGTGACTTCTTGGAGAGCCACTTCCTAGATGAGGAAGTGAAACTCATTAAGATGGGTGACCATGTGACCAACCTCCACAGGCTAGCTGGCTCCTAGGTTGAGCTGGGCAAGTGTCTCTTCAAAAGGCTCATCATTAAACAACACTAAAAGCCCAGGAACCTCTGAGGGTCCCCCTCAAACTATCAGGGCTTCTGCCTGAGCCTCTCCCTCCAGCCACCATGCTGGAGACCTCTCCCAAGCCCTAGACCAAATGGAAATAAAGCTTTTTGTGCAAGATAAAAAAGTAGCATGTTCAATTACATTATTATTATTTTTAGTTGGCCAAAAGGATTTTTTACTTTTAGTAAAATGCATTTTATGTTTGCCTTTTACCTCACTTAAAAAAATATTTTTTGGGCATT
Organism: Rhinopithecus bieti; assembly: GCF_001698545.2. Lineage (NCBI taxonomy): Eukaryota > Metazoa > Chordata > Mammalia > Primates > Cercopithecidae > Rhinopithecus > Rhinopithecus bieti. Next base: position 5,379,030 of record NW_016803982.1, read on the forward strand.
AAAAATGTACATGGCAGGCTGGGCGCAGTGGCTCACGCCTATAATCCTATCACTTTGGGAGGCCGAGATGGACAGATCACCTAAGGTCGGGAGTTCCAGACCAGCCTGACCAACATGGAGAAACCCTAAAATAAAAAAAAAAAAAAAAAAAATTAGCTGGGCGTGGTGGCGCATGCCACCAGCTAATTCCAGCTACTCAGGAGGCTGAGGCAGGAAAATCACTTGAACCTGGGAGGCAGAGGTTGTGGTGAGCCAAGATCGCACCATTGCACTCCAGCCTGGGCAATAAGAGTGAAACTCTGTCTCTTAAAAAAAAAAAAAAAAAAAAAGACATAGTATAGCTGCATAACAGTATATGTATATTTATCATCACATATGTACAACAGCAAAAGCACTGGAGTCACTGATTTTTAGTTCAACTGGCAAGTTTAATGTACAAAGTAGGTTATACTATTAATTACCCTGTGCTTCTAAAACATTACAGATTTAGGAGGAAATATAACTGCCAATTTTCAAGCAAATTACAAAATTACTTTTCCACATGGATTTTTTTTTTTTTTTGAGACAGAATCTTGCTTTGTTGCCCAGGCTGGAGTGCAGTAGCGTGATCACGGCTTAATGCAGTCTCCAGCTTCTAGGGCTCAGGTGATCTCCCATCTCAGCCTCCCAAGTAACTGGGACTACAGGTGCACACCATCACGCCCACTAATTTTTTGTAGAGATGGGGTTTTGCCATGTTGCCCAGGCTCGTCTTGAACTGTTGGACCCAAGCGATGTGCCCACCTTGGCCTCCTAAAGTGCTGAGATTACAGAGTGAGCCACTGTGCCTAGCCTCACATGGGTACTTGGAATACCAACAGGTAAGTCCTATGACTGGATTTCACAAACATCTATCTGTAATCTCTGGCTCTAAATGCAAAATCCACAAGCACACTCATTTTAAATAGAATAAATGCTACTCAGGTACTTATAAGTCTTACTCTAAAAGATTCCACTAAAAAAAAAAAAAAAAAGAAAGGATATACCCATGTTTTTGGTAACATGAGTGCACCTGCATACACACCTATTAAATTCCTGGCCAGTTCTGCCGCAATATCACAAACTTTTTTCCTCATGCTAGATTGTGTTTCCATCTGAATAATCATGAGTAGCTCACTCTTGATGGCAGTCTGAACATCAGAGGGAAGTGTTGGATAGACTTCATCAAATGCAGAGGACAAGAGACGTCTTAGGAGAACGGCGGCCATTTGTCTAGCCTATAAATAGATAACATTGTTAATAACTAGATTCACTCTGCCATTGATGTATTTCACTGTTGTATTTTTATATTTCAAAAGTGCCTTGCTAATTTTCTAGAGAAGTAAATACATAACTATTTCTAATTACATTATCTATTACATGAATTTATTTTCTTAGTGCCACAAAATAAGCCATTTGTACTCAAGGTGAGGAGAACTCCTAATCACATTACAATTCAATTAGGAACACATATCTTAGCAATGATAAACCTGTCTTTAATCCCTATTTTTAACACATTATTTGGGAGAAAAACAAATCTTAAATTGTAAACCCTATAATGAATGCTCTTTTCCTACCTTTCTGTCTGGTCTCATTCTAGAATATCAAGTGCCTTTCCCACCCAACCTTAGGCTCCCAGCCTGACCTAACTTGTTACATAACTGCCCTTTGATAACATCTTAGATAAAATGCTTCTTTCATGCAAACAAACATTACAAGTTCCCAATACCTAAAAAGTGCTAATCCATCTCAACATGTGTATTCTTGGATTTTCATTTTCAAATCTGTGTAATTAAGTTTGGCATTTTCTGTATAACATTTCTTGAGATTATCAAAAGAAAAGCTAAGACAAATGCCATACTCAAATTTTATCAAATCGAACCAATAAACTATTGGGAATATTGAACCTAATCTTTCCTGCTCTTGATTTCTCCAAGCTGATGTTACTCATTATCACTATAATTACTTTGGGAATTTGACCAACAAAAAATGTTAAGCTATACAAATAAAATTGACAATTATTTTTTCCTCCACTACTTTTCACTGAGAAATCTTTTATTGAAACATTTATGGTAGGTAGAAACCTTTACAAATATTTAACATGTTCTAGAAATAATTCAAAGTGGTTACAATTCTTATAAAAGTGGTTAAAACTCATGTGCAATTCTTCCCACACATATACCAAAAACTATAAAGACACAATCAACATGCTGTCACTAATTCACAACAATCATCTAATTCTTAAATCAAGTTAAGATTTAAATAAGGCTTAATACAAGTTTTTAAAAATAAAATTCAGTAATTTTCATTATTATTCTTGGCTTTAAATTCTGTTTACTAGCTAACTTGCACTAATCTTCAAGAATTAAAACAGTCATCTGTTTTTAGTGATAGAAGTCACCCTATATAGGGTTCTTCACATTTGACATCCATTTTGAGTTACAGAAAAAAACATGCTACAAAAGCAAAAAAGCACCTCTTGTCATCTAGGAAAAAAAACCTGGGATACTTTTATATGGCTTTTAAAGCGGTTGAGAGAACACGAAGTTGCTAGTCTAAACTGATTGACTATTCATCTGCTTAGAGAAAATTGATTGACTGGAAGAAGTCAGGTGAAACATAATGTAAAAGTTTGGCGTGACTCATTTCCATTAAGGATAAGCATTTGACATATAGTTTGACTGCTAGCAAAAAATTCTCACACTATGAACTCTAAATGTAATGTTTTGTAGGTAGAATAGTTTTCTAGACTTGGGTATTTTTATACCTTTTCCAAAGTAAACATATTCAATGGCATTCAATATTTATGAGGATATTAACTTATAAGTGGGGGTGGGGGGAAGAAAATTAGCTACGAAATGCCTCAATTAGAAGTATGAAACTATGAAATCCTAGAAAACAGCCTTGTTTTACCATAGGGAAAATAATTCTTAAAATGAAAACAAATTTGAATTTGGTACAGGAAGTAGGTAATTAGCTAAAAACCATGATTCTAATAAAATATTCTAGAAAATGTCTCCATTCCTAAGTATACCTTTAGCACATACACTTCATCTAGAGATGGTTATAAGCATAAATTTTAAAGATTGGAAAAAAATGTTTTTTCAAAACATTGATAACACATCAAAACACTGAACTAATTTACTTCTTCAGAATAAATTGTTTCAAGGAAAGACTTTTAGCTGCAAAAAGCACTTCAATTAGGCTGGGTGTGGTGGCTCATGTCTGTAATCCCAGCACTTTGGGAGGCTGACGGGGGTGGATCACTTGAGGTGAGGAGTTCGAGACCAGCCTGGCCAACATGGTGAAACCCTGTCTCTACTAAAAACACAAAAATTAACCAGGCGTGGTGGCACAGGCTTGTAATCCCAGTTACTCGGGAGGCTGAGGCAGGAGAATTGCTTGAACCCAGGAGGCAGAGGTTGCATTGAGCCGAGATGGTGCCAGTGCACTCAAGCCTGGGCAACAGAGTAAAACTCCATCTCAAAATCAATCAATCAATCAATCAAATCAAATCACTTTAATTTAATAATTCTTATGCAATTTATAAAACCATTAACCTTCATCTACCCTAGACACATTATCTTATATGGAAAAAAGGCAATTATCATTAATACAAAGTACTTAAAAAAATTACATTATAACTCCTAGGTAGCTTTTAGTAAATAATAAGTACAAAGTTCTAGTAAAGTCTATGTGGTAAATCACAATTCTCATTCCTACTACAATCATCATCTTATTTTCTAAGAATTTAATAGTCACAAATATTAAGGTAGTACCTCTTCAGCAGCTGTTGTATTTCTGATGGCTTGTAAGAGGAATGTGATCTTTGACTGGCCTGGGATATTCTCATAGGTTTCCTGCGTGGGAAGAAAAAAATGGTTAGGAAAGAATGTTAGAAAACCTCATGAGTAAATCAGTGAAAGAAATGAAGAGTGGGAAGGATGCACGAGAAATTTATTTAGTCTAGGTCTGGTGTTAACACCTCCTGTGACATGAAATACACTTCAGATATGTTAGGGAAGAGAAGATGTCCAAAGGGTTGTTATCAAGTTCCTTTCTACCTAGATCTCTTAAACAAATGTCTCTAGTGTGTGCATGTTTTCCCAACTTATGATCCCTGGTTAACAAAACTCAAGGTGTAAGAGGGCCAAAAAATTGCCAAATGTGACTTAAGCCATTGTGCTGCAAATATTAGTACTCACTTAAAATCACCTTACATCATGAGAAACCGTTTTGTTAACATTTTTTAGACTGGATGATGTACAACTGGTTCAAATTACCACTACTTAGAGTGGGGGGCATCACACCTAGAAATAAGTCAGAGAAACAAAGTATTCAAATCCTTTATGCTACATTTTCTTCCAAGCAAGGATCATACTAAAACCATACTACATAGATAAATGAATGTGGTCAGGATAAATTTGGCCAGGAGGCTTTAATGTCTTTTGTACATCTATCAGCAAGAGATTTGTGACTCAGGACACTCTATCCTCTGTTAATAATGTAAAATCACAACAATTTGGTTAACAACAAAAAGTTGACACCAATTAAAAGACAGATGATCAGAATGGATTAAAAAACAAGAACCAACTATATGCTGTCCAGAGAAGTGCAGATTTATATGTAAGAATTCTAATTCGTTCACTGTGGAAAAGAAATCAACTTAAGTACACTTGGAATTGCTTCCCCTAAGAAGCCTCTTAGTTAATAGATAATCCATTCTTATTCAGCAATTTAGAGTTGAGTCTTATGTGGGTAACATTAATTTCTTTAGAGCCTACCTGCTCTCATTGCTACCATATCTCTATATCTATGCGGCTTCTCTGGAACAAAGTGACAAGGGAGGAAAAACAAGGCTATTTTGAATCCATATCTACCTTAAACCTTTTACTAAGCGTCCCATGGCATCCATGAGATATTAACAAATAAGGAAATAAAGGCTTATAAGTTAATGACTTGCCCAAGATCACAGACAATGAATAGCAGACAGAACTCTGGTCCTCTACGGCCAACCATATTCAAAATCTCTCTGGTACTGAAAGCTCTGTTTCACTTCATTAAACAACCAGTTCTATTTATGCAGTGCTACAGTTTTCAAACTTTTCAAACATATCTGTCTGGGGAAGAACAGATTTTGGGGGAAAGGAGAATTCAAGATCTTCTGATAACCTCAAGGTCCCATTCTAGTAAAAAGCACATAGGATCATAACAATGCTGAAAACTGTGCCAAAACGTATTCACAGCTGAGGAGAAGATGGTCTGAATTTATTTATCCAGAAGAGATAACTTATGTAAAGATATTCACAAGCTGAATGCAAAAATGGCTATGTACCTTTGAGACTTTTCACTTAATATTTACCTTATACCAGCAGTATAATGTTTTCATTTAAAAAGTATCTCACTGTACAATAAAAGCACCCAGGTTAGCCACTTATACACTGGTAATGTGAACAATGTTTAACACTTAAATTTCCAGTGGTCTAAATCAAGTTTTTGCAAAAACTTCTTTTTTTTCTGAGATGGAGTCTCACTCTGTAGCCCAGGCTGGAGTGCAGTGGCGCGATTTTGGTTCACTGCAAACTCTGCTGTCCAGGTTCAAGCGATTCTCCTGCCTCAGTCTCCCGAGTAGGTGGGATTACGGGCACCTGCCACCGCACCCAGCTAATTTGTTTGTATTTTTAGTAGAGACGGGGTTTCACCATCTTGGCCAGCCTGGTCTTGAACTCCTGACCTCGTGATCCACCCGCCTCGGCCTCCCAAAGTACTGGGATTACAGGCATGACCCACTGCGCCTGGCCCAACACTTCTTTACTAGGCTATCACTCTCAGAAAACCTAATATAAATCCTGAGGCTCCCTATTCTTGCCAGGGGGAACTGTTGGTTTGACTACGTAGACTGTTGGTCTAACTCTAGCAGACTCAACACTGGGTCAAATATTAAACTCTACTCCATAATGAATTAGAAGCCAATGGTGGGAGAGTTTAGTATGAGTGACAGATGACTTCTGTTGAGAGAGGGTTCTCTCCATCTGATATGTTCCATTGTGGTAATGCAAATATAGTGTCACATCAATACCATCACAATGGTCAAGGATAATGGTTAAACAGTCTAAGTTCCACACAGACAGGAATGGTAACTCTTTATCTTCGTATCTGAGTTCCTAGCACATCAGCGTAAAAGAGTTATAAAGACTGTTTCTAATACTATTCCTAGCACAAGTCGTTAGGTTCAGTGAATGTTACCAGTGTTGTGGCAAACAAAATTTCAATTCTATCTGATTCCACCTTATACAATTTACACAATGCAAAGACTTCTCCTCTGCCTCTTCCCTGCCCACGAAGAAGAAATGCTCATATGTACTCATCTCATTCCATAAATATTTATAGTGAGTCTACCTTGTATGAGGAAAAGTAAAAGAGGGGACGCATGACTTTTATCTATCAACATCCTGGTTCCTCAACAATCAGGTATATTTTTCAATGTTATCCTCTGTCTATTGAAATCTCAACAACAGGCTGGGTGTGGTGGCTCATGCCTGTAATTCCAACACTTTGGGAGATGGGAGGATCACCTGAGGCCAGGAGTTCAAGACCAGGCTGGCCAACACAGCAAGACCCCGTCTCTACAAAAAACACTCAATTAAATTCTCTATTAGAATCAATGAGGAACAAATTCTGTATGGAGAACCTTAGTAAGAAAATAAAATCCATGCATATGATTAATAAATACTTAAGCTTACGTCGTATAAAAATGTCTAGTGATAAATACCATGAATACTCTGTACTACTTGTCAACTATTTATTCAATAGTTATTGTATTCTGAGACTTAGGGACATTCACATATGTTTCTTCAAATGAGAAATATTTTCTATAAAGTTAATATCCTTACACATTTTAAAAAATAGAAATAAACTATAAAGCCTATTGAATGGCATACACGATGAAAAAAGTTTTAACTTTTTAGAGTTTTGACATCTCTTCAATGATATCAACCAAATATATAACCATATTTGAATACAAAAGAAGTCACCTTAGTCAACAGTTTGGTATTTATGTGTCAACTAAGTATTTTTATTTTGAATGAGTAAATTACAAAGATATTTACTGAGCCCTGGCCAATTTTTCAGTTCATAGAAAATATTTCTATATTTGCTGTATCAGACTTAACGTTAATTTTATTTCATTTGATTTGTTATAAAACCATTATTTCATTAGGCAAAAAAGAAAAGGGCATTACATGGCACCAGAGAACTTCTCTTAACATTTATTTTTTTGGGGGTCAAATTAGAAAATTCTGTGATACTTACTTTACATATTAATATATTCTCAGGATATACAAAGAAAGTAAAAACCTAGTATCTGAATGTTTTCACTAGGAATAAAGAGACTAAGAGAATAACAGTACTTATTTCCAATTATTCTTTATGAGAAAATGTGCTGAATGCTGATAACTATCCCCAATGTGATGTAAGTGATAAAAGATTTACAACAGGCACCAATTGGAATTCAAGCTAAACCAGACACTGGTATTTAGTACAATAGAAGAGAGATTCCCCACTAGGCTTGACAATAGAGACTTAAGCAACTGGAGGGAAGAGGGAGAATTAAACTAGCTTACTAATTACAATGCTGTTCTGCTTTGTAACACATGGAAATTTCTATTATAGGCTGGGATTAAAACTTATTTTGGCGAAAATTACCTCAAGAGTTAGCAGAAAGCATTAATTTTTTCTTTTTAAGCATCATCATATCCCCAAGGCAAATTGGTGCAATACATGCATACTACTTCTAGGAACAAATGCCACTTTTCAGTATTCTCCAAGTAAACCTGGGAAAGTATGCAAAGATAGGTATATATGTACTCCTGTGCATAGATAGCACTGTTTTTAAAAGAGCAGGTCACTGGAAACCACAATATCCATTTCCTAGAAGGTTGCTTATATAAATATCTATCCATATGATGTATAATCTATAGCTGACCAAAAAACTCATTTATGAGGCAATGTGAAATATACTGAGTGAAAAATTCAAGTTGCAAAATAGTGTAAATAGTATTATAAGCCCATTCAAGTAAAAAATCAGTGTGTATGTTAAATTTGCAGGGAAGACTCACGAGACACTTAAAAGTGGTTACCTTTGGGAAATGGGATAAGAACCTATTCACTGTTTGAATTTTTACCCTGAACGTGTATTACATATATAACAAAAACTTAATAAAGTGAATAGTTGAAAATGCCTCTTCATATAGAACAGAATTTTGGGTGTGTTTACTTCACTTAATATAAAACCTCTAAGTGTAACCAGCACATCCACCATCTATTCAAAACAAGGATTAACACTGTTGTTTTAAAGACACCTGGAAAAGTCTTCAGGTCTGAGTTCAGAAGAGGACCTGTAGTCAATTTCATTGACTATATGCAAAATTAATTTTTGCTCTTTAAAAATATCTGGCTGAACATCCTTCATTTAATCTTATAAAACTCTTCAATCGCATGGTTGCAAAAAACCCATATATAACCAGGTTTAGCGGTCAGCTAAGAAACTGGAAAGTTTCTCCCTCCCCTGGAAATATCCTATAATAATCGTGGTCTCAACGCTGACGATGTAACATCAGTCTTCCAGTGAACTTGGTAAATGAGCTTACAGATATATTTAAATTACTGTCACTTGAAAGTATCTCCACATTTTGGAGGCCAGGAACAAGAGGAGGTTTGAAAAACAGATTACGGTTATATTTAATGAAGTTGAAGACTTAAACATATGGTACTGGCCCAGTTAGACAACGGAAGTCCCACTACATCCATTTATCCCACGATTCTCTAGAGAGCAAAGAAAATTTGTCTGAAGAGCAGAGTAAGTGTATTACAAGCCCAGAGTAAGGTGGAAACTGCATAGAAAGAAACCCTAAAGGCAACTTCACAAAACTGGGGGTGGAAAGGGGTAGGAAAATCTGGCTTCTGATGTTAGGAACTAGAATGAGAAAGAACTAAATGAAAAAAGGCAGTAGGGACAAGGAAGGGCACACATTTAAAAGAGAGGGACAGACTGTGGGAGATGAGCAGGGGGTAGAAGCAGGCGTGACGGGTAAGGTAGCAGCCAGGGTTTGGGAGACCCACAGCGCTAGGCTGGGTGGAGACAGCAGCTGGAAAGGCGGTGGGGGCTCCCCCTGGGAGAAAGCGGGAAAGGGGCGAGCGGGGAGCTAGGAAAGGGGGTGGCCAGCGAAGTTGGGGCCCCGGGCGCCGCCCCTCGCACCTGACTACACTCCTTGGAACTTGGGGCTAGCGCGTCGGGAGCGGCCGCACGTGGGTGCGGAGCTGCCGCTAGGGAGGTAACTGGGTGCCGGCGCCGCGACGGCAATGGCCTGGAAAAGCTGGGGGCACGAACGGGAAGCCGGCGGGCCGCTCTACACTGTGGGTCCTGCGCGGTCCGCCCCCGCCCGCCGGGCCAGCCTGCGCGCCGCCGCTGACCGGCCGAGGCCCGGCCGCGGCCGGCGTCGGGAAAGGTCGGCCGCGCCGGCCAGGGCGCGGGCGAACGGGGGCGGTGAAAACTCGGTTACCTCTGCCTGTTTCCGAGACCACATTGTCGGGGCTGAGCAGGTTTCCCCAGGAGCAACAGGTAGAAACTGTTGCTGCTCGCCGCGGCCGCCGCCATTGCGCTTAGGCCGTGAGAGAGCAAGGAGGAGGGAAGACCAGGAGCCGTGAGGCGCGCTCGCGGGCCGCGGAGGGGCCCGGGGGCGGGCAGCGACGGGGGACCGGCACCAGCCGGCGGCGCGGGGCTGATGAGGGGCCGGGCGGGAAGGGCGGGGCAAAGGGAAAGGGGAGGACGGGGGCCCGGGGCCTCCGGCCTCTCACGCCCGCCGCGGGCGCCGGCGCGGCGCCTCACTGGCCCTGGGCGCAGGGGGGCGGGGCCGAGGCCGCCCTCCTCGGGGCCGCGCTGATTGGCCACGCACCCTGCGGTGCCGTCACTGGCCGCGCGCCGTGGGCCGCCGACTGTGCGCGGGTGGGGTCGGCAGGCGGCTACGTAGCCGGGCCAGGGCTGGGATCGGGGTCGTGGTCGGAGTCTAGGCCTGGGCTGGGGCAGGGCTGCGTCGCGGGGACAGCGGGAGGAGCCAGCCGGCGGGCTTGGCCGCGGCGAGGGGCCTGAGGCCTGGCCAGGAGGAGGGGCCAGCTCCTGAGCGCGGGAGATTTCGGCGCCGCGGGCTGGTCGGCCTACTTCTCGCGGACCCCCGGCCCCTCCCCGCGGCCGCAGGAGCAGGCCCCACCCTTTCGGTCCTTTTTCTCCTGGGATCCAGCCCTTTACCCACATCTAGGAAGGCAGCCCCTTTAGACCCACTTCCTAGGTACCTTCCACCCACAGGCTCCTCTTGCTGTCAGACCCTCCGACCTCCCCCAGGACTATGGGCTCAGGGCGCCCCTTCCGCCGCGCTCGCCAGTGACTCACGCCTGGGGCTTGCGCGGAAGAGGGGTTACTCAGCCCGGGGCTCTCCCGCCAGGCCGCCCTTCCCCAGCCCGTGGTCGTCTTTGGACGTCCACGTAGCAAACATGCCTCCACCCGAGGATCTGAGACTGTTCCCTTGAATCCCTTGTTTAGGGATGCTGTTCTCGCAATGATTTGGGAACGTCAAGAGACACCTTTCTTCCTAAAGGAGCCCTGGTTTACAGGGCTGATATCTCAATCTCAGTCTAGGAACCCAGAGGTGTAATTTCAATTTCAGCATTCTAATGCGTAGATAATACACACAATGTTCTTTAACTGCTGGGGCTGCCAAAGGCAGAGAGAGGGGTGTACAAATCAAAGGGTACTTCTGTTGAGACCCTGTTGTATGCAATACATTGGGCTAAGGGTGTCAGTGGAAGCCTCGCTCTGTCTGCTAGGCTGGAGTTCAGTGGCACAATCTCGGTTCAGTGCAACCTCTGCGTCCCGGGTTCAAGCAATTCTCATGCCTCAGCCTCCCAAGTAGCTGGGATTACAGGCATGTGCCACCATGCCCAGCTAACTTTTTTGATTTTTAGTAGAAACGGGATTTCACCATGTTGGCCCGGCTGGTCTCGAACTCCTGGCCTCAGGGGATAACCCCCTCCACCCCCGCCTCGGCCTCCCAAAGTGCTAGGATTATAGGCACGAGCCACCGTGCCCAGCTACGAAAACAATTCATTTCTGCCCCAAAGGGACGCTACATCTCTAGTGAGGAGGTTTCATATTGGGTGAGATGGAGAGTAGTTCTACACAGCTGGCAGTACATAGTATTTACCTTAGGGAATTTAATTTCCTGTTGGCTATTCTGCTGCAGTTCTGCTCTTTGAAAGTCAAAGCATTTGCTCTTTGGTGAATGATTTTAAATCTTGGCCACTGTGTCCAGAATCTGGGCTGAGCCCTGGGATCCACGTGCAATTGTGATGGCCAGCCAAGATTTTTTTCTAACGGATTCTAATTGATTCCTAGAGAAAATTCTCTTAGAAAGGTTTGGGCCATGACAATGATGGGTTCTCTACAGGAGGTCTGCAGACCTATCTTTGTTGAACTTCTATTTCTTAGATGTGACAAGTTTTCATTCTCATGCTACGTTATTTCTTCTAGACAAACCACTACGCACATTACTTTGGGGCAGTTTTTTTTTTGTTTGATTTTGGGTTTTGTGTGTGTGTGTGGGTAGTTGGGGTGTCTGGATTCTGAGGAGGTTTCATCATCAGCCAAGGTTATTAAGATTTTAAGGCTGGGCATGGTGGCTCACGCCTGTAATCCCGGCACTTTGGGAGGCCGAGGTGGGCAGATCACCTGAGGTCAGGAGTTCGAGACAAGCCTGGCCAATATGGTGAAAGCACGTCTCTACCAAAAATACAAAAATTCGCCAGGTTGGTGGTGGGCGCCTGTAATCCCAGCTATTCGGGAGGCTGAGGCAGGAGAATCGCTTGAACCTGGGAGGCGGAGGTTACAGTGACCTGAGATTGCGCCATTGCACTCTAGCCTGGGTGACAGAGCAAGACTCCATCTCAAAAAAA
>NW_016803982.1:5391112-5399317 GCF_001698545.2 Rhinopithecus bieti
GTTGGTGGTGGGCGCCTGTAATCCCAGCTATTCGGGAGGCTGAGGCAGGAGAATCGCTTGAACCTGGGAGGCGGAGGTTACAGTGACCTGAGATTGCGCCATTGCACTCTAGCCTGGGTGACAGAGCAAGACTCCATCTCAAAACAAAAAAAAAAAAAAAAAAAAAAAAAAAAAAAAAAAAAAAAAAATTACAGACAAAAACAACTCATTCAAATGACTAGGTCAACAGTGAAATTTGATAAATTGCCTAGAGGCTTGCTTAGGGCATGGCCCAATCTCCAGTTACTTTTTAACACCTGTTGTGGTATGTGTTTTTATTGGCAATGAGTCTGTAGATTACATATATTTGCTTAATAGTTACTAAATAATAGAAATTTCAATCAAGTTTGCAGATATTTTTTACTGTTATTATTATTATTGTTATTGTTATTATTTTGAGACAGAGTCTCACTCTGTCGCCCAGGCTGGAGAGCAGTGTTGTGATCTTGGCTCACTGCAGCCTGCACCTCCTGGGCTCAAGCCCCTCCCACCTCAGCCCCTCCAAGTGGCTGGTCTGCAGGCACAAGCCACCACACCTGGCTAATTTTTGTAGTTTTGGTAGAGATGGGGTTTCGCCCTGTTACCCAGGCTGGTCTCAAACTCCTGAGCTCAGGTGATCCTCCTGCCTTGGCCTCCCAAAGTGCTAGGATTACAGGCCTCAGCCACCACACCCGGCCAGGAGCTTGTTTTTTTAATGAGGCAAAGCGTAAACCTAAGATTATTTCAGGCAGTCTAAAAACAAAACGATTTTGTATTAGTGGTGACATCAACTGCTAGAACACAAAATCACAGTCCAGCCTTAACATTTTAAATATCCAATTAAAAGGGAAGGAGAAGCATTTTGAGGTTAATGAATGAAGAGACCACCCACCCCCCTCCAAAAATGGGAGAAATTCCAGTAAACTTGGGGTAGATAGCAGATGTCCTGACAGTGGAGACTGGTTCTGGTGTCTAGAAAACCTCCTAGGTGGGGACTGTATTTCTGGTAGCACGCTTGCCATTTTGGAGAGTTTATAATGCTCAGCCTTCTGGGAAGCTTACTGCACTTAGAAGCCCATTTCTCATAGAGAGTATCCTTATAGTTTATAAGAGTATCATTTTCTTATAAGAAAATAACTCAGGGGCCGGGTGCGGTGGCTCACGCCTGTAATCCTAGCACTTTGGGAGGTAGGTGGATCCCCTGAGGTCAGGAGTTTGAGACCAGCCTGGCCAACAGGGTGAGACTCCGTCTCTACTAAAAATGCAAAAAAAATTAGCTGGGTATGGTGGTGCATGGCTGTAATCCCAGCTACTTGGGAGGCTGAGGCAGGAGAATCACTTGAACCCAGGAGACAGAGGTTGCAGTGAGCCATTATCATGCCACTGCACTACAGCATGGGCAAAAAAAACCCCTCTCAAAAAAAAAAAAAAAAAGAAAGAAAGAAAGAAAGAAAAGAAAATAACTAAGATATTGCATAAAGGCAGCCTGCAGCAGTATAGATTTATTTATTTCCCAAGGAGATCAAATGGTAGAAGGTAAAGAGCCTTGAACTTGAGTCTAGAGGATTTGTATCTTTAGTCTCTTACTAGCTGTGTAACCTCAAGTGCTTAATGTCACTAAGCCTCAATTTCTCATTTATAAAATGGGGATAATAAAAAGTATAATATTATTAATCATAAAAGTTCTTCTAGCATTAACCTATAATTGGAAGTAAAAATGCAAGGATAGAAAACTTTTGAGTTTTGCTCACTCCGTATTCGCTGCCATTGCTTTGGCCACATTAAAATAAAAAAACAAAAACAAAACTGCCCCAAAGTAATGTACTTAGTGGTTTATCTTGTGAATGGCCAGCTCCTTTCCCTTGCAGTTTATTGGACTTGACATTACTTCCATTAAGTGCTGGAGGCAAATTTGCTTGGAGCATTTGCAACCCCTTAAAACGAAGTCTCTCTCAACTGATACGTGAAATCTAGGCAGTTTAGGATTTTTGCTGTTAGGAAGTACTGTGCAGCCTGGGCGTGACCTGTTTGTAATACTGCAGGAGACAAGGGTCCTTAACTAGAGGACATCAGAATCCTCTCCTGCTACTGCTCTTAGTTTTATGGGCTCCCATGTTGATGGGCGTGTTCTGGAAATGGGAGAAAGTTGGAGAAGTTAGACTTGTAAGATCTCTGTGAAAGCTTTTCTCAACTGGGATAGACTTTGGTTTTGTCTGCCCTTTCTGGTTCGCAGAGTGCTGAATGCAAATAACATAAGATTCTCCCAAGTGAATAATCTAATTTTTTTTCAGTTGCCTCGGGTCTCTATGACTCCTCATCTTGGTATTTGTAAGCTCTTATGCTTTTGATATCACAATTTATTATGAGGGTCAATTTAGATGATTACAGATTATAAATCAAAGTGTTATAATCTGTAACTACACCAATGTAAGCTGGTGGCATTATTGTTTTTATTAATAATTAACCTGGTACAATGAAAAAGAATGCTGGCTTTGTTTTCTCATCTGTAAAATTGGAATAATAGTTCTTCATAGGAGTGTTTTGAAAGTTTGGACAATATATGTAAATTCACATAGTAGGGTGTCTGCATATGTAGACACTCAATAATTATCTTTTATTAGTAAGATGGATTTGGGAGTTAAATGTGACCTTAAGCAAGTAATTACTCTTTTTGTTTGTTTTTTTAGAGCTGGGGCCTAGCTATATTGCCCAGGACAGTCTTGAACTCCTGGGCTCAAGCGATCCTCCCACCTCGGCCTCCCAAAGTGCTGGGATTACAGGCTTGAGCCAGCATGCCTGGCCTTAAACAAGTAATGACTCTTAAAGCTGCATCTGGTGCATAGTCATGTGCATCCCATTTGTGTTTATATAAAATCTACTTGCATATTTTCTATTAGTCTCCCAGTTGTGCAGAGTAAAATAGTATATGGAATGGATTACCGATATTCAATAGACACTTGGCTGATAAGTAAGATTTCTGACTCTAATATTGATGTTTTCTACTGCCTAGATAAGAGCCACAAAAAAATTGGGAACGATTGAAAAATCGTTTATTGAAAATATGCTGAACTATTCACATATTTTTCAACTGATTTTTTATCAAAACTTTCAAGTTCCTGCTCTGAAGCAGTCTGTTACATACAGTCAGTGCACCCCAGCCAGGGGCAAGTGGGACCCTATCAGTCCTAAAGGACATTGTGCACAATAGGCCCTCAGTAAATTGTGGAATGGAACACAGGTCAGGGAAATTTTGACTTGATTGTCTTCTTTTGTGCCCTTTCTTAGTTTTATATTTGAGATTCAGTGGATATCTGCAGGTGGAGGGACTGATTTTAGGGAGGCTGGGAGCAGAGGCTCCAGAGCCGGCCAATGTGCAAGTTCAAATGATAGCTTCACAACCTACATGCTGTGTGATCTTGCCCAAGTTAACCTTCCTCAAGCCCAGTTTCCTCTTCTCTGAAGTGGGCGTAATAGAAGTATTTTTTACTACTGATTAAAATACCTGGCAGTAGTGCCGGGCACAGAGTAAATGCTTAATAAATAGTGGCTTTCATTGCTAATACAGATTGCAACCTCTAAAATTTGTAACTTTAATTTTGATTGGACATCTACCTGTTAGACTATTGCATTTTTATGTTTCCATTATATAAGTGATCATGTTAGAGGAATGCATAATAATTGTGGAAGAAAAAGATCCAGTTTGATTTGATTATCACAGAGCATTTAAAGGCTCTTTCCGGCTTTCATTGCTACAGTTGCAATGCCCATTATGGTATCCACTAGCCATTATGACTGTTGACCAATTGAAATATGGCGTGTTCGAGCTGAGATATGCTTTTTTTTTTTGAGATGGAGTCCTACTCTGTCGCCCAGGCTGGAGTGCAGTGACACGATCTCGGCTCACTGCAACCTCTGCCTCCTGGGTTCAAACGATTCTCCTGCCTCAGCCTCCTAAGTAGCTGGGATTACAGGCGCCCGCCACCATGCCCGGCTAATTTTTTTTTTTATTTTTAGTAGAGATGGGGGTTCACCATCTTGGCCAGCCTTGTCTCGAACTCCTGACTTCGCAATCCACACGCCTCAGCCTCCTAAAGTGCTGGGATTACAGGTATGAGCCTCTGTGCCTGGCCTGAGATATACTTTAAGTGTAAAATACACAGTAAATTTCAAAGACTTAGTAGGAAATTAGGAATAACAATTTTATATTGGTCACATGTAGAAATGTTAATATATTGGGTTAAATAAAATATATTAGTTGTATTTATTAATAAACTTGTTAAATGTATTAATTTCATCTTTTTTTACTTATTAAAATATGGCTACTAGAAACTTTAAAATTGCATATGTGATTTGTATTTGTGGCTAGTATTATATTTCGATTGGGCAGTGGTTTGCTACAGAATAAAATAGCCAACTAGCTACACATAGGTGTCCTACATGCTTTGTACATTGACATTTAGGAAGTGACTTTTGGGTGGGTGTGATGACTCACACCTGTAATCCCAGCACTTTGGGAGGCTGAGGTGGGAGGATTGCCTGAGGCCAGGAGTTCGAGACCAGCCTGGGCAACATGGCGAGAATTTGTCTCTTTAAAACAAAACAAAACAAAACAAAACAGGAGGTGACTTTTCCCCAGGTAAAATCATTTACCTTACTGTGTTTTCTGTTGCTTCCAGTTTTCCAACTTGATCCTCAAGCATTTGAAGACATGGTACAGTACTTTCTGAGTAGTGTTCCTTGCTTAGGAATTTCTTTCCTCTGCTGGTTTGACAGAAAAAGAATGGCAGACCATTAGACGCTACTTAATTTTGAAGATGATATTCTTAAAAATCAAATCTGATTTTGAAGAATAAATCCTTGTAAGTTAAATCAAAGACTGGTTAAGAGTTGGAGAAAACAAAAGTATCTTTTGTTTTCTTGATGTTAATTGTTTTCATTTAACAGTGGTAAGTGGATTTTTAAAAATCATTTGTTGCATTTTAAAACCTGAAATAAAAATATACTTAGCAGAGGCCGGATGCGGTGGCTCTCGCCTGTAATCCCAACACTTTGGGAGGCCGAGGCGGGTGGATCACGAGGTCAAGAGATCAAGAACATCCTGGCTAACATGGTGAAACCCCGTTTCTACTAAAAATACAAAAAAAATTACCCCGGTGTGGAGGTGGGTGCCTGTAGTCCCAGCTACTCTGGAGGCTGAGGCAGGAAAATGGTGTGAACCTGGGAGGTGGAGCTTGAAGTGAGCTGAGATGGTGCCACTGCACTCCAGCCTGGGCGACAGAGCAAAACTCCGTCTCAAAAAAAAAATATATATATATACACACACACATATATATACGTGTGTATATGTACACATATATGTATATAAAAGTGTGTGTGTGCATATATATATATACTTAGCAGAAATATTTCATTTCTAAGTTAAATGTTTTTTCTTAGAACACAAATAGGTTGAAAGTAAAAGGATAGAAAAAGATAAACCATGCAAACAGTATTCAAAAGCAGATACACAGCCTGGACAACATAGTGAAAACCTGTCTCTACTAAAAATACAAATGTTGCTAGTTGTAGTGGCAGGCACCTGTAATCCCAGCACTTTGGGAGGCCGGGGGTGGGTGGATCACTTGAGGTTGGGAGTTTAAGACCAGTCTGTCCAACATGGTGAAATCCTGTCTCTAATAAAAATACAAACATTAGTTAGCTGGGCGTAGTGGCAGGCGACTGTACTCTCAGCTACTCGGGAGGCTGAGGTACGAGAATTGTTTGAATTTGGGAGGCCGAGGCTGTAATGAGCTGAGATGGTGCCACTGCACTCCAGCCTGGGCGACAGAGCAAGACTCCATCTCAAAAAGACAAAAAACAAAAGCGGTGGAATGGCTCTCTTAATTTTAGACAAAATAAATTTTAAGACAAAATGTCATTAGAGATAAAGAGGACATTTTTATAATAAAAAAGTCAATCAGGAAGATAGAACAGTTTTAAACACATGTGCCTAACAGCACCAAAATACATAAAGCAAAACCTGACAGAATTAAGGGAGAAATAGATAAGCCACCAAAAATAGTTTGAGATTTTAGTTCCCACCTTTCAATAACTCATAGGACAACTGGATAGATCAATGATAAATGGAAGACAAAGAACAAGATAAACCAACTACACCTAAAAGACAAGCGTAAGACACTCCACCCAAAAACAGCAGAGTAAACATTTTCCTCAAGTGAATATGAAGCATTCTCCAGGATAGACCATATGTTAGGCCGTAAAACAAACTTCAGTCAATGTTAAAGGATTGAAACCATACAAAGTATGTTCTCTGACCACAACAGAATAACATTAGAAATCAAAAACAAAAGGAAATTTGAGAAATTCACAAGAGATTAAACTGCATACTCCTAAATAACAAGTGGGTCAAAGAAGAAATCACAAGATGACCTGGCATGGCACCTTGTGTCTCTAATCACAGTGCTTTGGAAGGCTGAGGTGGGAGGATCCTTTGCACCCAGGAATTAAAAGTTACAGTGAGCAATGATCGCACCACTGCATTCCAACCTGGGTGACAGACAGAGTGAGACCCCTTCTCTATATTGAAAAAAATCACAAGAGAAATTAGAAAATACTTTGAGATGAATGAAAACGAAAATATAATGTACCAAAA
Source organism: Rhinopithecus bieti (assembly GCF_001698545.2). Lineage (NCBI taxonomy): Eukaryota > Metazoa > Chordata > Mammalia > Primates > Cercopithecidae > Rhinopithecus > Rhinopithecus bieti. The sequence goes on from NW_016803982.1 coordinate 5,397,783, forward strand.
CGTATGGGATAGCAGTGATAGCAACGCTCATAGGGACATTTCGAGCTGTCCCTATGAATTAGAAAAGAAGAAATCAATAACCTGCTTTCTTTTTTCTTTTTTTTTTTCTTTTTCAATAACCTACTTTCTTAGATACTAAAGAAAGAAGGGCAAACTAAATCTATAACAAGCAGAAAGAAAGAAAGCAAGGAAGAAAGAGGAAGAAAGAAGACTAAAAAGGAAATAAATGAAATAGAAAATTTAAAAGAGAAAATAAAATAACCGTAAACTGTTTCTTTGAGAAGATCAACAAAATTCACAAACTTTTGACTGTACTGACCAAGAAAAAAAAGGGGAGACTCAAATACTAAAATCAGGAATGAAAGAGGAGACATCACTACCCAGCTTTCAGAAATAGAAACACTTATAAGAGAATACTCTACACAATTGTGTGCTAACAAATTCGATAACCTAGAGGAAATGGACACATTTCTAAAATGCAAATCAAGAGTGATTCATGAAGAAATAGAAAATATGAATAAATCTACAGCAAGTAAAACTATTGAATTAGTTATTTTATTTTATTTTATTTTATTATTTTTTGAGACAGAGTCTTGCTCTGTCACCCAGGCTGGAGTGCAGTGGCGTGATCTTAGCTCACTGCAACCTCCGCCTCCCTGGTTCAAGCAATTCTCCTGCCTCAGCCTCCCTAGTTGCTGGGACTATAGGCACACACCACCATACCTGCCTAATTTTTATGTTTTTAGTAGAGACAGGGTTTCACCATATTAGTCAGGTTGGTCTTGAACTCCTGACCTCAGGTGATCCACCTGCCTCGGTCTCCCAAAGTGCTTTGATTACAGGTGTGAGCCACCGCGCCCAGCCAAATTAGTAATTTTAAAAGTCACAAAGAAAAGTGACTTTACTGGTGAATTTTACCACACATTCAAACAGCAATTAACACCATTCCTCCTCAAACTTTGCCAGAAAATAGAAGCAGAATGAAGACATACTAAATCATTTTATAAGGCCAGTTGTGCCCTGATGCCAAAACCAAAAAAACTGTAGACCAATATTGACACAAAAATTCTAAACAAAATACTAGCAAACTGAATTAAACAACATATAAAGAGAATTATCTACCATGATCAAGTGAAACTGATCTGAGGAATGAAAGGTTGGCATAACATATGAAAATCAATGTAATATACCATATTAATAAAGCATAAAAAGTTTATGAGCATCTCAATTGATGCAGGATAAGCTTTTCACAGAATCCAATCCCTTTTCATTATTAAAACACTCAACAAACTAGGAATAAAGAGGAATTTCCTCAACTTCATAAAAGCCATCTGTGACAGACTCACAGCTAATATCATATTTAGTTGAGAAAAACTGGATGCTTTCTCCCTGAGATCAAGACAGTAATGTCTATTCTCACCATTTTTATGCAATATTTTACTGGATGTTCTATGTGTGTGTGTATATATATGTGTGTGTGTGTGTGTGTGTGTCTGTGTGTGTGTGTGTATATATATATATATATATATATATTT
>NW_016803982.1:5400291-5435595 GCF_001698545.2 Rhinopithecus bieti
AGTTTACTGAGAATGATGGCTTCCAGCTTCATCCATGTCCCTGTAAAGGACATGAACTCATTCTTTTTTATGGCTGCATAGTATTCCATGGTGTATATATGTCACATTTTCTTTATCCAGTCTATCATTGATGGACATTTGGGTTGGTTCCAAGTCTTTGCTATTGTAAATAGTGCTGCAGTAAACATACGTGTGCATGTGTCTTTATAGTAGAATGATTTATAATCCTTTGGGCATATACTCAGTAATGGGATTGCTGGGTCAAATGGTATTTGTGGTTCTAAATCTTTGAGGATTCACCACACTGTCCCTATTTAAGAAACGGTGCTGGGAAAACTGGCTAGTCATCTTTAGAAAACAGAAACTGGACCCATTCCTTACACCTTATACAAAAATTAACTCAAGATTTTAAAACCTAAAACCCAAAACCATGAAAACCCTAGAAGAAAACCTAGGCAATATCATTTAGGACATAGGCATGGGCAAAGACTTCATGACTAAAACACCAAAAGCAATTGCAACAAAAGCCAAAATTGACAAATAGGATCTAATTAAACTAAAGAGCTTCTGCACAGAAAAGAAACTATCCTCAGAGTGAACAGGCAGCCTACAGAATGGGAGAAAATATCTGCAATCTGTCCATCTGACAAAGGGCCAATATCCAGAATCTACAAAGAACTTAAACAAATTTACAAGAAAAAAGCAACCCCTCAAAAGTGGGCAAAAGATATGAACAGACGCTTCTCAAAAGAAGACATTTATGTGGCCAACAAACCTGAGAAAAAGCTCATCGTCACTGGTCATTAGAGAAATGCAAACCAAAACCACAATGAGATACCATCTCATGCCAGTTAGAATGGTGATCATTAAAAAGTCAGGAAACAACAGATGCTGGCGAGGCTGTGGAGAAATAGGAATGCTTTTACACTGTTGTTGGGAGTGTCAATTGGACAAACTGATTCTAAAAATTCATCTAGAGTTGCAAGAGACTCTGAGTAGCCAAAGCAGTCGAAAAAAACAGAATTCGAAGGATTAACAGTTGCTGAATTCAAGGCTTACTATAAAGCTATAATAATGGCCAGGCACAGTGGCTCACACCTATAATCCCAGCACTTTGAGAGGCCGAGGTAGGCAGATCATGAGGTCAGGAGATCGAGACCATCCTGGCCAACATGGTGAAACCCCATCTCTACTAAAGTACACAAAATTATCCGGGTGTGGTGGTGCGTGCCTGTAGTCCCAGCTACTTGGGAGGCTGAGGTAGGGGAATTGCTTGAACCCGGGAGGTGGAGGTTGCAGTGAACTGAGATTCCATCACTGCACTCCAGCCTGGCGACAGAGCTAGACTCCGTCTCAAAAAAAAAAGCTATAATAATTACACTGTATTACTGGCATAAGGATAGACATATAGATCAATGGAATTGAATAGTGACTCCAGAAATAAACCTTACATGTATTGTCAGATTGATTTTTGACAAGGGTACTGTGATGGTTAATTTTATGTTTCAGCTTGGCTAGGCTGTTGGAGCCCAGTTGTTTGGTCAAATGGCAGTCTAGATGTTGTTGGAAAAGTATCTGTGGATACAATTTAACATTTATAATCAGTTGACTTTGATTAAAGCTAATTACCCTCCACAAGGTGGGTGGGCTTCATCTAATCAGTTGAAGGCCTTAATAGCAAAGATGGAGGTTTCTGGGGGAAGAAACAGTTCTGCTACAAGACCACAGCACGGAAACCCTGACCGAATCTCTACCTGCTGGCTTGCCCTTCAGATTTCAAACTCAAGACTGCAACGTCAACTCATACCTGAATTTCCAGCCTGCTAGCCTGCCCTGCAGGGTTTGAACTTGCCATCTCTCGTAATTATGTAGCAGAGTCCTTAAAATAAATCTCTATCTACCTTTTTTTTTTTTTTTTTTTTTTTGAGATAGTTTCACTCTGTCACCCAGGCTGGAGTGCAGTGGTGCAATCTTGGCTCACTGCAACCTCTGCCTCCCAGGCTCAAGTGATTCTTGTGCCTTAGCCTCCTGAGTAGCTGGGGCTACAGACGTGCCTCACCATACCCAGCTAATTTTTTGTATTTTTAAAAGAGACAGGGGTTTCACCATGTTGGCCAGGCTGGTCTTGAACTCCTGATCTCAAGTTATATGCCTGCCTGGGCCTCCCAAAGTGCTGGGATTGCAGGTGTAAGCCACTGTGCCCAGCCTATCTATTTCTTATTGGTTCATTTTCTCTTGAGGACCCTGGCTAATGTAGGAGCCATGACTGTTCACTGTGGAAAGATTGTTGCCAGTACAACTTGATATCCACATGCATTAGAATGAAGCTAAACCCATACTTCACGTCATAAAAACTTCAGAATGGATCATAGACTAAATGTAAGAGCTAAAAATATACAATTCTTACAAGGAATTATAGGACTAAATCTTCATCGCTTTGGGGTAGGCAATCATTTTTTAGCTATGACAGCAAAATCACAAAAGGCTGAAGAGAAAAATAGATACATTGAACTTCACAAAATTAAAACCTGTGTGCTTTTGAGGACACCATCAAGAAAGTGAAAAGACAACCCATAGAATGGGAGAAAATATATGCAAATAATATATATTGTTTGAGACAAAGTCTCACTCTGTCACCCAGGCTGGAATGCAGTGGCGTAATCTCAGCTCACTGCAGCCTCCGCCTCCCAGGTTCAAGCGATTCTCCTTCCTTAGCCTCCAGATTAACTGGGATTACAGGTGTGTGCCACCATACCCATTTAATTTTTGTATTTTTAGTAGAGATGGAGTTTCGCCATGTTGGCCAGGCTGGTCTTGAACTCCTGACCTCCAGTGGTCCACACTCACTTTGGCCTCCCAAAGTGCTGGGATTACAAGTGTGAGCCACTGCGCCTGGCCACAAATCATATATCTTGTAAGGGACTTATATCCAGAATATATAAAAAACCCTACACTCGATAGAAAAAAGACAACCCAAGTAAAAAATGGATAAAACATTTGAACAGACATTTCTCCAGAGAAAATATACAAATAGCCAATAAGCACATGAAAAGATGTGCAACATCGTTCATCATTAGGGAAATGCAAATCAAAACCACAGTGTAAGATACCACTTCATACCCAATAGAATGGCTTAAAAAAAAAGGCAATAGCAAGTGTTGACAAGAATGTGGAGAAATTCAAATGCTCATACTTTGCTGATAGGAACATAAAATGGCACAGCCAATTTGGAAAACAGTCTGAATTAGCTGGGTGTCGTGGCGCATGCCTGTAATTCCAGCTACTCGAGAGGCTAAGGCCTCTCGAATCACTTGACCCCTGGAGGTGGAGGTTGCGGTGAGCCGAGATCGCACCATTTGCACTCCAGCCTGAGTTACCGTTTGACTCAGTAATTTCACTCCTAGGTATACATGCAAGAGAAAAGAAAACATATGTCCACACTAAAGCTTGTACATGCATGTTCATGGCAACATTATTCACGATAGCCAAAAAGTGGAAACCATTCAACTGTCCATCCACTGGTGAATGGATGAACAAAATGTGGTCTAACTGTACAAGGAAATACTACTTGGCAATAAAAGAATAAAGTAACGATACATGTAACAACATGGGTGAACCTTAAACTCATTAGATTGCCTGAAAGAAGTCAGACACAAAGACCACACATTTTTTTGGTCCTACTTATGGGACCAAATGTCTGGCATCAGCACATCCATAGACAGTTGATTGGTGCTTGCCATGTGCCTGGGCATGGGGTGGGTAGGGAATCAGTGAGTGCGAGTAGGTATGGGGTTTTCTTTTAGGGTGAGGAAAGAGTGATAGTGATGAATGTGCAACCTGCTGAATATAGTAAACACTCTGTTGTACAGTTTAAAAGGTTGAACTTTAGGCTGGGTGTGGTGGCTCATGCCTATAATCCCAGCACTTTGGGAGACTGAGGTGGGTGGATCACCTGAGGTCAGGAGTTCAAGACCAGCCTGGCCAACATGGTGAAACCCTGTTTCTACTAAAAGTACAAAAATTAGCTGGGCGTAGTGGTGGGCGACTGTAATCCCAGCTACCCAGGAGGCCGAGGCCGGAGAATTGCTTGAACCCAGGAGGCAGAGGTTGCAGTGAGCCGAGATCACACCACTGCACTCCAGCCTGGGAGACAAGAGTAAAACTCCATCTCAAAAATAAATAAATAAATAAATAAATAAATAAATAAAGTAAAAGTTTGAACTTTATGGTATATGAGTATCTCAATAAAGCTATTATATTAAAAATAGATTTCTTTGGAGAGCTGAAGGATATTGATTTAGACCTCAATTACTGATTTTTTCCCCCTATCTTTCACAGTATTTTTACCTCAGTTCTGAATCCCTGGATAACCATTCATAACCTTCAAACCTCGGAGAATTCCTAAAACAGTGTTTGTGGAGAGGGAGAATGGGGAGATTCAGATATGATTTGGCCTGTAGACTTTCCTTCCCATCTTTTTGCTACTTATAGCAAGTATCTTACAATCTGGACACATGACATACACATTTCACCTCCTGCATTATGAAGACGTACATAAGGGAGTCTGAATTGTGACACTGATCCGCATCTCATAGTTGCAGCTATTGGCAGGATGAATTTTTAGTCACCCACAGTTAATGAGGAACAAATGAAAAGGACCTTATAATGGTTCATAGGCTTCAATTCCACCCACCCTATGTGTAGTACTGCTTGATGCCACATTTAACTGCAGTAGTATTTGTTTAATGAACACTTCATTCATTTGTTTAGAAAAATATTAGGCACCCCTTCTGTGGGAGGTGCTGCTAGGCTGTGGGGATTCCAGGGGGGTCATGCAGACAGGGTTCCCACCTTCAGGGAGCTTAGCTCTTTTGAAAGAATTCAGATAATAAACAAGTAAACTGATAAGATACTTACGTATAGTTATAAGTGAAAAAAGAAGATAATGGGATCATGAATGACTGGATTGGGGGTGGGTCATACCCTAGGGACACAGTCTTTTTTTTTTTCTTTGAGACAGAGTCTTGCTCTGTTGCCCAGGCTGGAGTGCAGTGGTGTTATCTAGGCTCACTGCAACCTCCGCCTCTCCGGTTCAAGCGATTCTTCTGTCTCAGGCTCCTGAGTAGCTGGGACTACAGGTACGCACCACCACACCTGGCTAATTGGGTTTTTTTTTTTTTTGTATTTTAGTAGAGATGGGGTTTCACCATGTTGGCCAGGCTGGTCTTGAACTCCTGATTCATGATCTACCCACCTTGGGCTCCCAGAGTGCTGGGATTATAGGCATGAGCCACCGTGCCCAGCTGGGACAGTCTTTTGAGAGGAGGTGACAATGAAAGATGAGGCAAGTGAAGAAATGGAGGAGGCTCTCTCAAGCAGAGGTGACAATACGAAGGACAGAGGCAAAAACAAATTGGGGTATTCCAGGAAGGAAAGAAGGGGATAGCTAAAGCTAAGAGGGTTGGAAGGCCAGCAGAGGCCAGATCACCCAGGGCACTCTGATAGCTCAGCAGTGTGTTCTGCTACTAGGGCATTGTGATGGTTCTGTAGTGTGACTTGTTCTCTCTTTTTTTTTTTTTTTTTTTTGAGACAGAGTCTTGCTGTGTCACCCAGGCTGGAGAGCAGTGGCGTGATCTTGGCTCACTTCAACCTCTGCCTCCTAAGTTCAAGCAATTCTCCTGCCTCAGCCTCCCAAGTAGCTGGGATTACAGGCGCCCGCCACCTCGCCTCTAATTTTTGTATTTTTAGTAGAGATGGGTTTCACCATGTTGGCTAGGCTGGTCTTAAATTCCTGACCTCAGGTAATCCACCCACCTCAGCCTCCCAAAGTGCCGGGGTCACAGGCGTGAGCCACTGTGTCCTCTGCCTCTTGTAGTGTGACTTGTTCTAGGGGAAAGGGGAATCTAGTGGAGGGTTAAGAAAGAGATCTGACCTGAAAACCTTTTAAGTTTCAAAGATCATCTTGGCTGCAGTATGGGGTGGGGTGGGATGGGGTGAGATGGGGCTTGGATCCTTTTTTTTTTTTTGAGATAGTTTTCTTTTGGAAATAGAGCTGGACAGAGGGTGCAGAGGCCGATCCAAGGGTTTGTGAGGCCTAATCATACAGTTTGAGGGCCTTCTATAAGAAAAATTAAAAACTAAAGACAAAGTGAGATAGAAGACCCTGCAACGAGATAACACAGAAATGAGATAGAGGGTCCTGAGCAAGGGAGAGGCCCTGACGCTGAAGCTTCTGGAGTTTCATGGTGAGTCCCCCCAGCGGTGGGGGTGAGGTTGGGAGAGATCAAGAATGCCCAGGTTTTGTGACTGAGCAACTCGTGATGCCATTAAGATGAGAAAGAGGTGTTTGGGGTAAGGTCTGGAGAGAAGAGCTGGGTTTCCTTCGTGGCACTTTTGTGGTACCCAGGAAACAGCCGCGTGGCTGAGGATAGAGGGACAGTGGAACCCAGGAAGAGGGCAAGGCTGGAAATGGCAAGCCATCACTTTCATGGCATTGAAAGTTGTGGAAGTGGACGACATCAGGTTGGAAAGAGAGAAGAGAGCCAAGCAGTCAGCCACAAGACAACTCCACCTGAGGCCAGGCCCTGGAGGTTTCTAGTTTATATCTAGTCCAAATATAATAGCATATTTAACATTAGTCACTTTAAGTTATAATTCTCTTTTTCTCTCTGATGGCAAGGATTTCTTTCTTTACTTTTTTTTTTTCTGAGACAGAGTCTCATTCTGTCTCACTCTGTCACCCAGGCTGGAGGGCAGTGGCGCGATCTCGGTTCACTGCAATCTCTACCTCCTGGGTTCAAGCGATTCTCCTGTCTCAGCCTCTAGAGTAGCTGGGATTACAGAAGACAGGGTTTCTTTAACATTTAAGGAATCCACTGATCTACTTCTGGAATCTTCAGATATAAAAAAGAGAAGGAATCCACTAATGCATGTAAGGATAGTGGGCTGAAGAAGTAGGCACTAATGATCAAAACTAGTCAATTCAAAAAATTATTTGATCAAATAGTTGTTTATTTTATTGTTTTATTTTATTTTTTCCTATACTTCAGGAGTAGTAGGATTTACTTTGTGCCAAGGAAATAACTAGTTTTCTGTAAATTGTCTTCAACCATTCAGGCCTCCTACCATCTAGTGTAATTCTCCACCTCTCACTTAGAAATGTTGTTTAACAATATGGAATGATCATTTAAAGAACGTAGATCAGGCTGAGTGTGGTGGCTCATGCCTGTAATCCCAGGACTTTGGGAGTTAGGTGGATCACCTGAGGTCAGGAGTTCGAGACCAGCCTGGCCAACATGGTGAAACCCTGTCTCTACTAAAAATACAAACAAAATTAGCCAGGTATGGTGGCGCAGGCCTATAGTCTCAGCTACTCAGGAGGCTGAGGTGGGGGAATCGCTTGAAATGGGGAGGTGGAGGCTGCAGTGAGCCGAGATCATGCCGCTGCACTCCAGCCTGGGCAACAGAATGAGATGCCATCTCAAAAAAAAAAAAAAAAAAAAAAGATGTTAGATCAAACTAATATTAAGAGGTCAAAAGACCATCTTCTTCCCACCTTAATCTAAGGATTTGTCTAGTTTTGTTTATACACTTAAGTTTTCATTTGATTATTCAGAGAGATAATAAACCCTACCCTTTTAAAGAATGTGGGAGTGAGTGGGAAAAGTAGGAATGCGTTTTAAGGTCTATCTGCCATGTAAAATCAGTGATACTGGACCCATGTGATAAGAATGCTTGTTTTACATGGCTTCAGCTATCCGTAGACTGAGCATTTTCTCTTCAAACATAGCTACATTTAGAAAATCTTAATATAGCTTAAAATAGGAATTTTGGTATTTGGACCTGGACACTGCCACTATAAAGGGATCCCATTATGTTATGATGTTATTATTCAAGCTGGTTGGAGTCAGTTTGCAGAGACTCCTATTCCACCAATCACTTGGCTTGTGTGAATTGACTATTTAGTGGCTGTGAGATTGAGGATAAGGGCTAAATCTTTTCTAATAAGAGGACTATTTAAAAACCAGAAGAAAATCATAGTGTTTCAGCTGTGAACTTTAGGAAAAACTTTAGAGAAAAGATTTTGTACATATCTTTAGTTTCATATGGTAATAGGTTATAAAACATACGAAATCAAAGTAAAGAGCTAGAAGTGATGGGGTACTGTTAAAATAGGGTGCTCAGGGAAGACCTTCCTGAGGGTGAGATCCAACAATGTATTGCTTTATGAAAATTAATTTTCTGGCAGAGCAAAAGTATTTAAAAGATTAGTATTAAAAATGCTCAACTTACTTTCTTATGACTTCTGTAAAAAAGTACTTTTTTATATGTCAGATTTCTAAGTTATGATAATAACACAACATTTTGATTTCTTTCTATGTTTGAGTGATAACCTTCTGTGCTTTATCTCATTTAATTCTCATATGTAACCAATGATCCTTCAATCATTTTGTCAAGAAAACTCTTTAAACATGTATTCATTCCTTCCTGGCCTTTTGAAACTTTTTGAAACACTGAATTATTTTTCAACTTTCCAGAGCGGGACATATAGGATAGAAGTTGGCCCTTGGGGTCAGGGGATCCTGGCTGTAGTTGCAGCTTCCCCCTTAACTAGCTGTGATTCTGAACTGGGCTCTCCATGCTTCCCAAGGCCTCATCTGTAAACTTCCTCATCTGTAAATTGGGAGAGTTGGACAGCTCCCTAGCCCTCCCAGCCCCAGTGTCTAAGGACCATCAAGTCGGTTATGTCACTGGGTTGTAGGAGAGTGGTGGATACAGAGGACACTTAGGCTTGCTTGCCCTGAAGTGAAATTGTTCTGGAACTCTGGGATTTCAACTCTTGTATTTCTGCCTGTGTTTTGGAAGTGTTTTCCCTGCTCATTTTCTCCATCAGATAGTGTCATTTATTGTAGTTGCCAACATAAAATGACAGCTGTCTCCACTTGTCAGCTGCTCTCATCATCTGGCTTGCTGTGTGCTTTGGAAGGCAGATGACCAAGCACGTATGAACTAGGCACAAGAGCATATGAACCTGGCACAGAGAAGACAGCTGAGGATATTTCCTGTAGAGTAGCATGTGTGAATTTGGTAAGGTATTTGGCCACTTAGGTATTTTCTTTTCTTCTTTTTTTTTTTTTGAGATAGGGTCCCACTCTGTCACCCAGGCTAGAATGCAGTGGCACAGTCATGGCTCACTGCAGTCTTGACCTCTCCAGCTCAAGGAATCCTCTCACCTCAGCCTCCTGAGTCCCTGGGACTACAGATGCATTCCACCATGACTGGCTAATTTTTTCTATATTTTGTAGAGACAGGGTCTCACTATGTTGCCTAGGCTGACCTCAAACTCCTAGGCTCAAGTGATCCTCCCACCTCAGCCTCCCAAAGTGCTGGGATTGTAGGTGTGAGCCACTGTGCACGGCCGGTATTTTTCATTTGGAGGTTTATAACTGCATTCCAGAATTTTCACTCTACTGGAAAGCTAACACAATGCTCCAGTACAAATCTGTCTCACATACTAGTTAGCGTCTTTGAGGTTCCATCACAGACAAATGACAGAGGAAAGCAAAACTGTTTAGGAAGGTCTAAATTGAACATTCTATACTAAAGGCATTCCCATTTGACAAGTCCCTGGTATCTAATACTTTGTAAGATGACATTGAGCCGTTTTTACCCCTAGTTAGGGGATTAAGTTCTAGGAGAAGAAGTTAAGCAGGTGGTTCCTTAAGTAAGTAGTCTTTTGACTACTTAGGGATTGATTTTGTTTTCCCATAATGAAAATGAATTCTGTTTTCCTTCATTTACTTGACTTTAGTGAACTCTGAAAACTAACATAAAATATAGTCAGCCTCTGAGGGAATACAACCATAATGTACAGAAGACAAAATAGAGACTCTGAAGATTTTAAACAGAACATCTTGAGATTTGAGAAATTAAAGGCAGTAAAAACCAGACTGCTTGTAAGCACTTTTTTTTCCCCCATAGGAAAGCAGGGTAGATAATCCTGATGGGTTGGATTTCAATTAATTGGTGAATAGAAGGTAAAATGATCAAGAAACAAATATCGTAATTATAGGAGAAAATAGGAGCTTTTTTGTTTTAAAGGAAATAAAGAATAGAATTCACAGTGAACAGAGACAGAATAAAATCTGATAATTCTAGACTCACTTGAGTACCGCAAGGATCCCGATCAGGGAAAACAGCTGGGCCTACACATGGGTCCTGGAAAGGCTTCTCCCCGGAACCACCTAAGTGAAATAAAAACTCATTTCTGACTGTTTCAGGATGGCCTCACAGACCTTTAGGATAATAACCAACGTTCTTTTGGGCAACTCTAACCAAGTGATGCCTCCTTAAGGTTTCGGAGTGAGTCCCCAGCTCATGTAAGGCATGAACCAAAGAACAATGAGCCGTCATAAAACCGTCATTGTTTCATACTTGGTTTTTGTGTAGAATGTTCTCCAAATCATTGTCTCTGACCTTTCCTTCCTCTTGGGTATGACTGTGGTGACTCCAGGAGATGAGCTAAAGGGACCTCCTGGATCTCACAGGGAAAGCCTTTCCCTCCAGTACCATGCTAATTTGTTCCTCAGTGCGGATGAAATTCTTAAATGGTTTCATCTGGATGTGAGGTTTTGGGATGACTTACTGCGATCAGAGCTGTTCCCGGCACTATGGCTGCTCCGGTTGTGGGATGTCATCAGTCCCACAGTTCTGACCTCCTGGCTCAGAGACGTCACCGTGGAGACACCTGGCTGCTATTGTGACCCACAGGAGGTCAGCTGGCTCCTGCTGGTGGGCGTTTCTACTGCCCACCCTGCCAGCTTCACGGGCCCACACTGCACAGGCATTTAGACGTTACAGGCTAGCCCAAGCTCCCAAAGCTGTGGAAAGGAAAGGGAGCTATCTATAGGCCTTTGAGAACTTAAAACCCATGTTGCTGGGGGCCACTCAGATTGGGTACACATGTGTCATCAAATTCTGTTTTGAAACTGTCTGAGTAGCTTCTTTACCTACAGATTTTGATTCTATTCACTACTCAATACCGAAAAGAGAAATTGATCTCTCAAATAGACAAAGATAAATTTGTATGGAAACAACAGCAAATTCCATATTACATAAATTTATGTCAACTGGGTTTGTAATTCAATTACTTTTTCTTTTATTTTAGTTGACATGTAATAATTACAAATATTGGCTGGGTGGAGTGGCTCATGCCTATAATCCCAGCACTTTGGGAGGCCGAGGTGGGAGGATCATTGAGCTCAGGAGTTCAGGACAGTCTTGGCAACATGGCAAAACCCCATTTCTATGAAAAATGCAAATATTAGATGGGTGTGGTGGTGCACACCTGTAGTCTCAGCTGCTCAGGAGGCTGAGGTGGGAGGATCATCTGAGCCTGGGGAGGTTGAAGCTGCAGTGAGCTGTGATTGCACCACTGCACTCCAGCCTGGGCAACAGAGTGAGACCTTGTCTCAAAAAATAAACAATAAAAAATTGTAGATATTTATGGGATGTGATTATTATATGACAGATTAACATCAATTTTGCCCTGTATTCTTGTGGTTCTCAATGCCCTAGCTTTGTACATTTAGTTTAGTTTTTTTTTTTTTGAAACAGATTCTCACTCTGTTGCCCAGGCTGGAGTGCAGTGGCGTGATCTCTGCTCATTGCAACCTCTGCCTTCCAGGTTCAAGAAATTCTCCTGCCTCAGCCTCCCAAGTAGCTGGGATTACAGGTGCCCACCACCATGCTCGACTAAGTTTTGTATTTTAGTGGAGACGGGGTTTCACCACGTTGGCCAGGCTGGTCTCGAACTCCTGACCTCAAGCGATCCATCCGCCTCGGCCTCCCAAAGTGCTGGGATTACAGGCATGAATGAGCCACTGTGCCTGGCCTAGCATTTTGTTGTTTTTATTAATTCAGATCATTAATTAAAGCCAAACTCCATGATTTTTATTTTTATTATTTATTTATTTATTTGATATGGAGTCTCCCTCTGTCGCCCAGCCTGGAGTGCAATGGCGTGATCTCAGCTCACTGTAACCTCTGCCTCCCAGGTTCAAGCGATTCTTCTGCCTCAGCCTCCCGAGTAGCTGGGATTACAGGCGCGTGCCACCATGCCTGGCTAATTTTTGTATGTTTAGTAGAGACGGGGTTTCACCATGTTAGCCAAAATTGTCTCAATCTCCTGACCTCGTGATCCACCCACCTTGGCCTCCCAAAGGGCTGGGATTATAGGCGTGAGCCACTGCACCCGGCTTGTTTTTGATTTTTAAATTGTTTCATAGGACATGTGTAGACTCCTTTCTATAGGTCACATTTTTTCTTGGTAACATGTGATGTCTAAGCACTTTATAGGTTCACCTCGCATATCCTGAAAGTTCTTTAGCACTATACCTTGCTTCTTCATCCTCATCCTATGTCACTTGTTTTTTTTTTTTTTTTTTTGAGACAGGGGTCTCATTATGTTGTCCAGGCTGGTCTCGAACACATGGGCTCAAGAGATCCTTCTGCCTCAGCCTCCCAAGTGGTCGGGATTGCAGGAACTCGCTACTGCACCTGACTTCTAACATTTTGGCTTGTGGGCAGGTGTCTTCATGGCATTTTGCTCAAGCGTCTTACCAAGGGTCTGATACCAGAATTTACATAGATGCAGAATCAGTGATTGAATGGTTACAAGGTTACTGCAAAATGTATGAAGAACATTTTATTTAGTTATGTATTTCTTTATTTTTTAGTTTTTTTTAGAGATAGTCTTGCACTGTTACCCACCCTGGAGTCCAGTGGTGCGATCATGGCTCACTGCAGCCTTGAACGCCTAGAGGCATGCGCCACCATACCTGGTTAATGTTCTAAAACAATTTTGTAGACGTTGCGGGGTGGGGGGTGCATTGGGAGAGGGTCTCACTATGTTTCCCAGACTGGTCTTGAACTCCTGGCCTCAAGTGAGCTGGGAGCACCTTGGCCTCCCAAAGTGCTGGGATTACAGGGGTGAGCCATTGTGCCCATCCTGAAGAACATTTTAAAAGAACAAATCCTAGAAGTTTCTCTAGTGCCTATGACATTGACCAGTTGCTTGGTGTATTAGTCTGTTTTCATGCTGCTGGTAAAGACTGTGGCTGGGCACAGTGGCTCACACCTGTAATCCTAGCACCTCGGGAGGCTGACGGGGGGGTGGATCACCTGAGATCAGGAGTTCGAGACCACTCTGGCCAACATAGTGAAACCCTGTCTCTACTAAAAATAGAAAAATTAGCTGGGCATGGTGGTGGGTGCCTGTAGTCCCAGCTACTTGGGAGGCTGAGGCAGGAGAATCTCCTGAACCCAGGAGGTGGAGGTTGCAGTGAGCCAAGATTGTGCCACTGCGCTCCAGCCTGGGTGACAGAGTGAGACTTGGTCTCAAAAAAAAAAAAAAAAAAGAAGAAGAAGAAGAAAAAAAGACATACCTGAGGCTGGGTAATTTATAAAGAAAAAGAGGTTTAATGGACTCACGGTTCCATGTGGCTGGGGAGGCCTCATAATCATGGTGGAAAGCAAAAGGTACATCTTACATGGTGGCAGGCAAGAGAGAATGAGAACCGAGTAAAAGGGGAAACCTTTTATAAAACCATCAGATCTTGTGAGACTTATTCACTACCATGAGAACAGTATGGGGAAACCACCCGCATGATTCAATGATCTCCCACTGGGTCCCTCTCACAACACCTGGGAATTATGGGAGCTACAATTCAAGATGAAATTTGGGTGGGGACACAGGCAAACCACATCACTTGGTTTTTTGGAAGGTGCCAGCAGACCTGACTGCACCGGCTGATCCTTGGGCATTCCAAACCTACACTGAAGACTGGATTTAGGAGAATATATACTGATTTCTTCATCAGCAGGCACAACCAGTGGGAGAGTACTGAATAAGAATCACCATGGTGGATAAGGGTAGGCTAGAAAGTCACATATAGAGAGCACTATGGTGGATATTTTGCATTGTGGCTTTATTAGTCTGTTTTCACGGTGATGATAAAGACACACCCAAGACTGGGCAATTTACAAAAGGAAGAGGTTTGTTGGGCTTACAGTTCCACATGGCTGGGGAGGCCTCACAAACATAGTGGAAGGTGAAAGTCACATCTCACATGGCGGCAGACAGGAGAAGAGAGCTTGTGCAGGGATACCTTTTTTTTTTTCTCCCTGAGACAGAGTCTTGCTCTCTTGCCCAGGCTGGAGTGCAGTGGCATGATCTCAGCTAACTGCAACCTCCTCCTCCCGGGTTCAAGCAATTCTGCCTCAGCCTCCCGAGTAACTGTGATTATAGGTGCGTGCCACCACACTTGGCTAATTTTTGTATTGTTTTTCTCTTTTTTTTTGGAGATTGAGTCTCACTCTGTTGCCCAGGCTGGAGTGCAGTGATGCAATCCTGGCTCACTGCAACCTCCGCCTCCCGGGTTCAAGCGATTCTCCTGCCACAGCGTCCTGAGTAGCTGGGATTACAGGTGTGTGCCACCACCCCCAGCTATTTTGTATATTTAGTAGAGATGGGGTTTCACCATGTTAGCCAGCTGATCTTGAATTCCCAACCTTTGGTGATCCACCTGCCTTGGCCTCCCAAAGTGCTGGGACTATAGACGTGAGGCACCATGCCTGGCCTCATTTTTGTGTTTTTAGTAGAGATGGGGTTTCACCATGTTGGCCAGGTTGGTCTTGAACTCCTGATTTGGTGATCCCCCTGCCTCGACCTCCCAAAGTGCTGGGATTACAGGCGTGAGCCACCGCACCCAACCAGGAAACTTAAAACCATCAGATCTCATGAGACTGATTCACTCTCATGAGAACAGCACAGGAAAGACCTGCCCCTATGATTCAATTACCTCCTACCAGGTTCCTCCCATGACACATGGGAATTGTGGGAGTTACAACTCAAGATGAGATTTGGGTGGGGACACAGCCAAACCATGAGTGGCCTTATTTGCCTTTTATTCATTCCACTTCATGTAGCTATAGATGGGCTGTGAGAATCTTGCATAATCGGAAAACCCCATGGCCTTTTTTTTTTTCTCTTATAAAATGTCCACCCTCTGATGATCATTTAGATATGTTGATATGTTGTTCTTCAGTTAACATTATTTTAGGATCCTTCCTTCCTTCCTTCCTTCCTTCCTTCCTTCCTTTTTTTTTTTTTTGTTTTTTTTTTTTTTTTTTTTTTTTTTTTTTTTTTTTTTTTTTGAGATAGAGTCTCACTTTGTCGCCCAGGCTGGAGTGCAGTGGCATGATCTTGGCTCACTACAGCCTCCACCTCTCAGTTTCAAGTGATTCTTCTGCCTCAGCCTCCCTAGTAGCTGGGATTACAGGCACCTGCCACCATGCCTGGCTAATATTTGTATTTTTAGTAGAGATGGGGTTTCACCATGTTGATCAGGCTGGTCTCGAACTCCTGACCTTAGGTGGTCCACCCGCCTCGGCCTCCAGAAGTGCTGAGATTACAGGCATGAGCCACCAGGCTGGGCCCAGGACATTTCTTTTAATTCTGTTATACTATTAAGGGCAGTGGTATCTGTGTTAATGATGGATAATAATGTACATTGTTTTTTGTTTAAAAGAAGAGAAAGGGGGCCGGGCGCAGTGGCTGACGCCTTTAATTCCAGCACTTTGGGAGGCCGAAGGTGGGGGGGGGGGGGATCATGAGGTCAGGAGTTCAAGACCAGCCTCGCCTACATGGTGAAACCCCATCTCTACTAAAGATACAAATAATTAGCTGGGTGTCGTGGTGCGCACCTGTAATCCCAGCTACTTGATAGGCTGAGGCAGGAGAATTGCTTGAACTTAGGAGGCAGAGGTTGCAGAGAGCTGAGATCACACCATTGCACTCCAGCCTGGGTGACAGGGCAACTCTGTCAAAAAAAAAAAAAAGGAAGAGAAACGAAGAAAAATGTTTGTCCTTATTTCTTAAAATATTCAGTGAATATTGTGTTCAAGTGATTAACTGTGGTGCCTTCAGCTGCCCCTGAAGTAGTCATAACTTTTTACTCTAATTCCTAAACGTAAACCACATCTACCCACATACAAACAGGTACATACTTATTTCCTTTTTAACATCATTAGTCTTAGTTTTTTGAATGTTGAACCTGTAGGCTTTAAAAATACAACTTAGGGCCAGGCATGATGACTCAGCAGCACTTTGGGATGCCAATGTGGGAGGACTGCCTGAGCCCAGGAGTTTGAGATCAGCCTGGGCAACATAGCAAGATCCTGCCTGTAAAAAAAATAAAAAATTAGCCTGGCCTGCTGGCACAAACTTGTAGTCCCAGCTACTTAGGAGGCTGAGGTAGGAGGATCGCTTGAGCCCAGGAGGTTGAGGATGCAGTGAGCTGTGATTACTCCACTGCATGCTAGCCTGGACATTGGAGAGGGACCACGTCTCAGGAAAAAGAAAGAAAGAGAGAAAGAAAGAAAAAATCCAAATGAAAAAATATATTTAGCTGGGTGCGGTAGCTCACGCCTGCGCCTGTAATCCCAGCACTTTGGGAGGTCAAGGCAGGCGGATCACTTGAGGCCAGGAGTTTGAGACCAGCCTGGCCAACATGACAACACCCTGTTTTGAGTAAAAATTCAAAAATTAGCCTGCTGTGGTGGTGTGCTCCTGTAATCCCAGCTACTGAGGAAGCTGTGGCAGGAGAATCACTTGAACCTGGGAGATGGAGGTGGCAGTAAACCAAGATCGCGCGACTGCACTCCAGCCTGGGCTATAGAGAGAGAAACCCTGTCTCAAAAAAAAAAAAAAAAAAAATTAAAGTGTTCACAACATAAACGAAGCAACTCATTTAGAGAGGAAGGGAAATGCCTGGAAGCCAAGTGTTGGCGTTTCCGCCAAGGCTGAGCATTCCTATATGGAGAGCCTGCCGAACTGCCTTTCTTGGGATGCATATTTTCATGCGACATCATACATTTGGTGAAGCAATTCAGCTACACCCTTTCAGTGGGGGCTGAAGATGAATCAGCTCATCATGTTGTAATTCAGAAAAAAGCGAGGTTTATTTTTTTCAGGCAATCATTCTAAAATGCCGGAGGAAATGAAGCCCCTTAGCCCACTGGCCCCGATCTCTGCCAGGTTTTGCACTAATATGGAGAGGCTGTTCTGCAGGACTTGCTCCTCAAACAAAGGATCTTCCCGAAATGCATCTCCACAGACTTTCTACTCAAAAATTCATCTCTGTGGGAGAGGGGACATTTTGTAGCATTTTGTCTTCAGCTTGTACTCTACAAAAATCAAACTTCAGATATGAAAATTCTTTTCAACTATAGATTCATTGAACTAGAAAGGGCCAGAAGAACTCTAATTGATACAATTAGGACTTACATAATTTATGTTAAGAGAGGACTAGATATGAAGCAACCCAGAGAATAAGAGTCTAATCTGCACTTAACCTTTTCTTTTTCTCCCCTCCCTCCCCTCTCTCTCTCCCTTCCCTTCCTTTCTTTGAGCGAGTTTTGCTCATTCCAGGCGGAGCAATGGCATGATCTCACTACCACAAACGCCCCTCCCGTCAAGCGATTTCCTGCCTCAGCCTCCCGAGTACGATACAGGCATGCGCCACCACGCTGGCTAACTTTTGTATTTTTAGTAGAGAAAGGGTTTCTCCATGTTGGTCAAGCTGGTCTCAAACTCCAGACCTCAGGTAATCTGCCCGCCTCAGCCTCCCAAATTGCTGGGATTACAGGCATGAGCCACCGCACCTGGCCTAATCTTTTAAAAAGAAATTTTTCACGGGCAAAAGATCTGAATAGACATTTCTCCAAAGAGGGTATACAAATAGCTAATAAGCCCACAAAAAGATGCCCATACATGGGAGGTTGAGGCAGGAGAATCACTTCAACCTGGGAGATGGAGGTTGGAAGTTGCAGTGAGCTGAGATCATGCCACAGCACTCCAGCCTGGGTGACAAGAGCAAGACTCTGTCTCGGGGGAAAAAAAAAAAAAGATGCCCAACATTAGTCATCAGGGAAATGCAAATCGAAACCACAATGAGATACCACTTCATACAAACTAAAATGGCTATAATCAAAAAGTCATAATAATAATAATGTTGGTGGATATGTGGAGAATTTGGAATCCTCTTACACTGCTGGTGGGAATGTGAAGTGGTGCAGCTGATTTGGAAAACAATCTGGCAGTTTCTTGAAAAGTTAAACAGAGTTCCATTTGACCCAGCAATTCTGCTTTTTGGCATATACCCAAGAGAAAAGGGAACTTGCAGTCCCAGCTACTTGGGAGGCTGAGGTGGGAGGATCACTTGAGCGTGGGAGGTCAAGGTTGCAGTGAGCTATGATTGCACCACCACAATCCAGCATGGGCAACAGAGTGAGACCCTGTTTCTAAAAAAAAAAAAAAAAAAAAAAAGTGCGAACAACCCAAATGTCCATCAACTGACGAATGGATAAATGAAATGTGATATATGCATACAATGGAATATTATTTAGCAATAAAAAGAAACATGAAATACTGATATATGCTCCAACATTGGATGAACTTTAAAAACAGTACACTAAGGGAAAGAAGGCAGTCACAAAAGATTACGTATTATATGATTTAATTTATGTGAACTAGAATTGGCAAATCTATAAAGACAAAGTTGACTGATGGTTGCTTAGGGCTAGTGGAACTGGGGGTGGGGCAGGAGAATGATAGCTAAAGGGTGTGGGTTTTTTTAATGGATAAAAGTGTTCTAAAATGGATTATGTTTATGGTTACACAGCTATGAATATACTAAAAACCAAGAAGGGTACTTTAAATGAGTGAGTTGTATGGTATGTGAATTATATCTCAAGAAGAAAGAAAGAATGAAAAAGAAAAAGAAATCTCTCTAGGTTTCTTCCTGGCTGCCAGAAAATTCTTTTTTCTTTTTCTTTTTTTTTTGAGATAGGATCTTGCTCTGTCACCCAGGCTGGAGTGCAGTGGTGTGATCACTGCTTACTGCAGTCTTGACTCCCCAGGTTTGAGGGATCCCCCACCTCAGCCTCCCAAGTAGCTGAGACTGCAGGTATGAGCCACCATATCCGGCTAATTTTAACATTTTATTTTTTTTGTAGAAACAGTCTCCCTATGTTGCCCAGGTGGTCTTGAATCCATGGACTCAAGTGATCCTCACACCTTGGCCTCCCAAAGTGCTGGGATTACAGGCATGAGCCACTGTGTCTTTCCAGAAAATTCTTTCCCATATTTAGTATTTTTCTTTTGTTCACTCTAATCAACACTTGTTTTGTTTTTGGTGGAGATAGAGAAGGGTAAACACTTCCTTGTCTTGAATCATAAATCTTCTAATACTCAAAAGCCATTAGTATATTAGCCATTTGAAGGAAATGATTTCAGTGCCTTTAACCTTTTCTTATAGGATTCATTGTTATGCTGTTATTTGCCTTTCTACCTCTCCAGGAGCTTCTTAACCATTCTGGGCCTCAAATTCTTCACCTATAAAATGAGACTGGTGGACTAGATCTCAAAGACCCCTTCCAGGTCTGAAGTCCTGTGATGAATGTCAGCATCCTTTGAGAAAGCGTGAACATGTACAAATGAAAACAGTTTTCTGAACCATGGAAGGCAAAACTGTAATCAGCTATGAAAAGAAGCTGGAAACAGACTGAGGTAGACAAGTTTTACAATCAGTGAACACAGCATGAATTGGGCACAGCAAAGGCCTGAGAGTCAGGAAACTTAATCTCTGCTTTGATGACTCATGGTAAGATTTGGGAGAAGTCACATGACCTCTTGAGTACATTTCCTTGTCTATGAAATGGGCATCATATAACCTGCCTGCCTATCTCTAAGCAATGTTCTCATTAAATGATTAAACAAGTAAATATTATTGTAATGCACAGATTATAACAATATTTTATATATGATTCACAACAAAAGTGCTGTCATTGAAGCAATTCTTTCCTTGAAAGAAAATTTACGATACATTTTTTTTTATTCATTTCATTTTAGTTTTATCATCTCCTCTTAAAACTTAATGAATATAGGCTGGGCACAGTGGCTCACGCCTGTAATCCCAGCACTTTTGGAGGCTGAGGTGGGCAAATCACTTGAGGCCAGGAGTTTGAGACCAGCCTGGCCAACATGGTGAAACCTCGTCTCTACTAAAAATACAGAAATTAGCCAGGGGTGGTGGCACAGCCTGTAATCCTGGGTACTCAGGAGGCTGAGGCAGGAGAATTGCTTGAGCCTGGGAGGCAGAAGTTGCAGTGAGTAGAGATCACACCAGTGCACTTCAGTCTGGGCGACAGAGCAAGACTCTGTCCTAAAAACAAAACAAAACAAAAAACTTAATGAATATGGCATAGTAAAATGTAAAGAAATATAAAAATAAGGCCGGGCGCGGTGGCTCAAGCCTGTAATCCCAGCACTTTGGGAGGCCGAGACGGGCGGATCACGAGGTCAGGAGATCGAGACCATCCTGGCTAACATGGTGAAACCCCGTCTCTACTAAAATACAAAAAACTAGCCGGGCGAGGTGGCGGCGCCTGTAGTCCCAGCTACTCGGGAGGCTGAGGCAGGAGAATGGCGTGAACCTGGGAGGCGGAGCTTGCAGTGAGCTGAGAACCGGCCACTGCACTCCAGCCTGGGCGGCAGAGCAAGACTCCGTCTAAAAAAAAAAAAAAAAAAAAAGAAATATAAAATAAAAGCTTAATGAAATCATGATTAATGTGAACAAAGCTTATGAGAACATTAAAATTAGTAAGAAGTATTTTCTTCCAAATTTGGCTTTGTAAAAGCCTATGTTAATTATAAACATTGTTAAGCATTTTTCTAGTTGCCACCTCTCCCACATCTATATTGTTCTCATTGTTAAGGTGTCTTCTATTGCTTTTTTAAAAATTATACTTTAATTTCTGGGGTACATGTGCAGAATATGCAGTTTTGTTACGTAGGTAAACACGTGCCATGGTGGTTTGCTGCACCCATCAACCCATCATCTACATTAGGTATTTCTCCTAATGCTATCCTTCCCTAGCCCCCCACCCCCCGACAGGCCCCAGTGTGTGATGTTCCCTTCCCTGTGTCCATGTGTTCTCATTATTCAGCTCCCACTTATGAGTAAGAATGTGTGGTGCTTGGTTTTCTGTTCTTGTGTTAGTTTGCTGAAAACGATGGTTTCCAGCTTCATCCGTGTCCGATGTCTTATGTTTCTGAGTAGAACCAGAGGTCAAGGGACCATGTCAAATCTCTCCATTGTTACACCTTAATGCCTTAACAATGTCATGCACCTGGTATTTACCACTAAATACTGATGACATTTATTGCCTGCTAAAGAAGTTAAACTGCTCAATGTAAATAGGACATTGAAAATTTGCAGTCCAGACAGAATTTTTTTGTGTGAGTCTAGTGATTTCTGAGAACCATAAAGCTAATTTAAAGCATCTTAGGCAATAACAATATCTCATGGTATTCATGAGATCAATGACATCATGAAACTTAGGAAACTGAACAATAGTTGCATAAGTTGACACACTTAAAAGAGAGATGGTCTTCCAAGCACAGAGAGCGTATGATTTTCCAGGGGTACCACCTTTGCTCAAAAGAGCATGGAAATTCCCCTGTTTGGAATTTGGAATCTGTCCAGAGTCAGATTACTATCCCTCAGGAAAATCAACCTCATTTCTTATAGCCATACAATGTGGTTAATGATGTTTGCTCTTCCTCTCTTGTAAGCTATTGAGTTATCTTCAAATAGGATGCATTGCATAGGTAACAATGGGATCATGCCAATTACTGTGTAATTGGAGTTAGAGATAGGCCTGCTTAAAATCAAGAACAATAAACATCCATAGAACTGAGATTGCCAGTGTCCCAGATACTTTCAGGTGTGTTATTCCATCCTTAAAACTACCCTTTGTGACAGGTGGTACTTTCCTCAGGAATACGGGACATTCAGGGATATCCACACATATTCTCGGCCATGGGAGAGTCCAGATGGGCTGTGCAGTCTGAAGTTGCTGATAGCTGTCACTCTTGCTGGGGGTCACCTGGCACATTGCTTGCTGCTACTGGGATGTCCACTCAGGGCACAGCAAACCACTGTAGTTTATTAGCACAGCAACAAGCAGTGCTCACTAAGGGCTATGAAGTTGCTGGCTTTGGCCAAGGTCCCAGCTTGCTTTCTGGGGCTGAGACTAAAGGTGTTCACCTTGACAGGGTTCAGGCCATCTTGAGGCCACTCTCTGCTCCTCCAGGAGTGGAGGGCCCACCTTCTTTCCTTCTCAACTCCTCCTGTTTTCTCTTCCTCCCCAGGATGCTCTAACTTCCTCCCAAGCTCTTTTTTTTTCTTTTTTTTTTTTGAGACAGAGTTTTGCTTTGTTGCCCAGGCTGGAGTGCAGTGGTGTGATCTCGGCTCACTGCAACCTCTGCCTCCCGGGTTCAAGCAATTCTTGTGCCTCGGCCTCCTGAGTAGCTGGGATTACAGGCGCCCGCCACCACGCCTGGTTCTGGTGTTTTGTATTTCAGTAGAGACAGAGTTTCACCATGTTGCCCTTGCTGGTCTCAAACTCCCGAGCTCAGGCAATCTGCATTTCTCAGCTTCCCAAAGTGTTAGGATTACAGGCGTGAGCCACTGTGCCCGGCCCCAAGCTCTTGTTTAAGGATGAATCTTATAGGCTGCCTCTTTAGAACCTTGCTTTTTGACTCTTTAAAAACAAACAGACAAACAAACAAAACAAACAAGCACCAAAATGCCAAACTCAGGTTTGGCTTTAAAACGATTGCTATGTGTTTGGCTCAACTGGAAAAACTGAATGAAAAAATGTATAGATCATGTATACAATAAGGTAGATTATCAAACATGTACAGCAGAAGGCTCATTTCAGATCAGAAGTTCTACCTTCAGTGTCACAGTGAGGATGGTAGAAATGAAAACATTTTATTCATTTATTTTGCGCGTTGCCTATTTTTTTCTAATTTTTAAAATACACATATTGCTTCTTTCTCTATTAATAAAAGATTATTTTAAATGACTACACTAATACAGTTTGTATTGTGATAAAATATACATGACAAAATTTACCATCTTATCAAAATTTTTTTTTTTTTTTTGAGGTGGAGTCTCTTTCTGTCGCCCAAGCTGGAGTGCAGTAGTATGATCTTGGCTCACTGCAATCTCTGCCTCCCAGGTTCAAGCGATTTTTGTTCCTCAGCCTCCCGTCCTGAGTAGCTGAGATTACAGGCGTGAGTCACCACGCCCGGCTAATTTTTTGCATTTTTAGTAGAGACGAGGTTTCAGCATGTTGGTCAGACTGGTCTCAAACTCCTGGTCTCAAGCAATCCGCGCATCTCGGCCTCCCAAAGTGCTGGGATTACAGGTGTGAGCCACTGTGCCTGGCCCTGTCTTACCAATTTTTAAGAGTACAGTTCAGCAGCATTAAATATATTCACAATGTTGTGCAGCCATCGCCACCATTCATGTCCAGAATTTTTTTTGGTTTGAAACAGGGTCTCACTTTGTTGCCCAGGCTGGAATGCTGTAGCACAATCACTGTTCACTGCAGCCCTGACCTCCCAGGCTCCAGTGATCCTCCCACCTCAGCCTCCCAAGTAGCTAGGACTACAGGTGTGCACCACCATGCCTGGCTAATTTTTTAAATTTTTTGTAGAGATGGGCTGGTCTGTGCCCTATGTTGCCTAAGTTGGTCTCAAACTCCTGAACTCAAGTGATCCTCCTGCTTTAGCCTCCCAAAGTGTAGGGATTACAGCTGTGAGCCACAGCACCTGGCCCGGAATTTTTTTCATCTTACAAATCTGAAATTCTGTATACATTAAATGCTAACTCCCCATTCTCCCCACCTCTAGTCCCTGACAACCACCATTCTACTTTCTGTCTCTGTGAATTTGACTAGGTACCTTATATAAGTGGAATCCCACAGTCTTTGCTAAGATGCTATTTTTTGTGTGTCTGGTTTGTTTTACTCAGCAATAATAATGTCTTTAAGCTTCATCTATGTTATAGCACGTATCAGAATTTCCTTCCTTTTTAAGGCTAAATAATATTTCATTGGATGGATATACTACATTTTGTTTATCCATTCATCCATTGATGGGTACTTGGGTTGCAGACACATTTTGACTATTGTGAATAGTGCTGCTATGATCACAGGTTTAACTAATACAGTTTAAAGAATTTATTTAGGAGATAAAAATAAACAGTATTTAGATTTTGGTTATATTCCTATTACTGATTTTCTTTTTACCTAAGCCTTTGGCTGAAGAAAGGAAGGGCCATGCCTGCTGAATTGGGAAAGAAGAGCAGGGAATGAAGTAAAAGGACAGCCACAGACTAAGGGTTAGTGTTCAGAACATACAAGAATTCTTACAAATCAGTAAGGAAAAGATGTGCCACTCAATAGAAAATGGTCAAAAACTTGAACCGACATTTCATAACAGAGACAATCCAAAATGAAACAATGCTCAACCAAAAAGTAATCAGAGAAATGCAAATGAGAACTACAACAAGATACAATTATGCACCCACCAGAATGGCTAAATCTGTTTTTCAAAGCTAAACAAAGCAAGAAGAACTTACCTACACAGCCAATAGAAGTGAAAAATGGTACAAACCTTTGGAAAATAATTTATTGTTCTCTTGTAAAGTTGAAAATAAATAAACCCCAGGAGCCCGCAGCTTATTTCCTGGGTATATTCTCTGGAAATCTGCATGCACAGATGCACCAGGGTGCAATAATGCTCCTGATAGCATCGCTCATAATAGCCCCAAACCAGAAACAACCGAAAAAGTCATCTGCAACACAATGGATGCATTCATTGTGGTGTATTCATTTGATGGAATACAGAATTACAGCTACACGCACCATGGATGAAACTCACAAATATGATGTTTAGTGAAAAAGTTTAGTGAAAAAAGGCAGAGTCAAAAGATTTCATATGATTGCTTCCATCTGTATAAAGTTTAAATTAGGCAAAAAATAATATATTTTTAGGAAAGCATGTGTAGGTGGTGCTATGGTTTGGATGCAGTTTGTTTAGCTCTGCCAAGTCTCATGTTGAAATTTAATCCCCAGTGTTGAAGGTGGGGTCTCGTGGGAGGTGTTTGGATCCCTCATGAATGGCTTGGTGCCATTCTCTTGGGAGTGACTGGTTGTTGAAAAAAGCCTGGAACCTTCTTCCTCGCACTGTCTTGCCTCCTTCTCACTCACCATGTGAACTGCACACCCTGGCTTCCCTTCCCCTTCTGCCATGAGCGGAAGCAGCTTGAGGTCCCCACCAGAAGCAGATGCTGGTACCATGCTTCTTGTACAGCCTGCAGAACCATTAACCAAATATCTTCTTTATAAATTACCCAGCCTCAGATATTCCTTTGTAGCAACATAAACAGATGAAGACAGGTGGTCAATATATAATAGGAAGCAAGGTGTCAACGGGAAGGAAGAGGGTTTTGAGTGGGGAGGAATGTGTGGGACGGGGGACACTGTCCTATCTTCTGACTTAGGTGGTGGCTACTTTATCATTAAAAATATATGTATTTCAAAATAATTATAAAATTCACAGGAAGATGCAAACACTGTGCATAAATGTCTTGTATACCTGTCAATTCCCCCAATAGCTGGATCACGCATAATGATAGTCCAAATTGACATTGGTCCAATGTATGGATCTAGTTCTGTGTCATTTGATGACACAAACAGTTTTGAGTATCTGCCACCACCCACATGATACAATACTAGTCTATCACCACAAAGCTCCTCGTATGCGTCTCCTTCATAGTTTCCTCCCTCCAGCCCCTCCCACCATCCCTAGACCCTGGCAACAACCACTAGTCTATTTTTCTCTTCTGTAATTTTGTCATTGGAAATGTTGTATAAATGGAATTGTATAATGCATGACCTTCTGAGATTGGCTTTGTACAATCAGCAGAATCCGCTTGAGATTGACGCATGCTCTTATCAATAGTTTGTTCCTTTGTGTTGCTGAGTCGCATTTCACTGTATGGATGCACCTTTTTTGATGGACAATTCAGTTGCTTCCAGTTTTTGCCTATTACAAATAAAGCTACTATGAGTACTTGTGCATAGGTTTCTGTGTGTATACACATTTTTACTTCTTAAATAATTCCCAAGAGTGCAATTGCTGAGTTTTATGGTAAGTGTATGCTTAGTTTTAAAAGACACCAACACACCATTTTCCAAAGTGACTGCACCATTTTACATTTCCACCAGCAATGTATGAGAAGTGCAATTTCTCTGCATCCTTGCCAACATTTGCTATTGCTGCTATTACACTTTTTCCCCCCGTTCTGATACATGTGTCGTGTTAGTTCATCATGGCCTTAATTTGCACTTTCTTAATGGCTGGTGATGTGGAACATTACTGGAGGAGGGGCAGTGTTCTATCTTCTGACTTAGGTAGTGGTTAAACTGTGACTGTTTTGTATTTCACAGTAAATAGGAAAAGAACTGGCCGGGCACGGTTGCTCATGCCTGTAATCCCAGCATTTTGGGAGGTCAAGGTGGGCGGATCATTTGAGGTCAGGAGTTCAAGACCAGCGTGGCCAATGTAGTTGAAACCTTATCTCTACTAAAAAGATGAAAGTTAGCCAGGCATGGTGGCGGGCGCCTGTAATCCCAGCTACTTGGGAGGCTGAGGCAGGAGAATCGCTTGAATCAGGGAGGCGAATGTTGCAGTGAGCTGAGATCATGCCACTGCACTCCAACCTGGGCGACAGAGACTCCATCTCAAAAAAAAAAAAAAAAAAAAAAAAAGAAGAGCACTGAGATTCATATTTTGAGATATTGTCTCCCTACATCCATTAAAAAAAATAAGGCAACCACGTGTGGGGCACTGAAGTCACCTGGCTAGAGGTAGAGTAGGCAGGCAGTGGACCCCCCGTGAAGCCTGGGCTATTTTCAGCTGCCCACAGCACCTCCGTGTAAAACAGACTTTCATAAAGCAAATGTCCTTCCAAAGCAGTCTGACGTGGAGTTGTTCAAACACCAAAAAAAATAAAATTTATTATGCATATGCGTTGCATAGGCGTTTCGTGTGCTGCAAAGTGGAACATTCATATCAGAGTATATGGATGAGAAATGAGAAACTCACACTGCATTTCCAGGTAGTTGGAAAGGCTTTAAAGAAGAAGGAAATTTAACAACAATGTAAAAGGCTCTTTAGATTGTAACTGAGAAGGACTAGGGATGGGGTAGGGAATTGTTACTTGTTATTATAAGCACTTCTGTACTGTGTCTTCATTTAGAAAAGAAGTCTGCTGGGCGCGGTGGCTCACGCCTACAATCCCAGCACTTTGGGAGGCTGAGGTGGGCGGATCACCTGAGGTCAGCAGTTCGAGACCAGCCTGGCCAACATGGTGAAACCCCATCTCTACTAAAAATACAAAAATTAGCTGGGCATTGTGACAAGTGCCTGTAGTCCTAGCTACTTGGGATGCTGAGGCAAGAGAATCACTTGAACCTGGGAGGCAGAGGTTGTAGTGAGCCAAAACTGCACCACTGCACTCTAGCCTGGGTAACAGAGCGAGACTCCATCTGAAAAAAAAAAAAAAGGAAAAGAAGAAGTCAGAAAAGATAGTGCAAATTTACATAATGTGTTTTGTGTTAGTTTCCTAGGGCTGCTGTCACAAAGACCCACAAACTGTATGGCTCGAACAACAGAAATGCATTGTCTCATAGTTTTTGAGGCTAGACGTCTGAGATTAAGGACATTAGATTTCTATATTTTAGAAAGATGCTAATGCAAAAAAAGTTTCTGGAGTCAACTTGCAGTCATCGAGAAATCCAGGCATTAGAAGTACTGCATTTCTTCCTCCCAGACTCTTGGATCATTGAGAGTGTATTCCAGCCATTTCTGTTCCTGTACATGGTAACATTTTTTCTTTTTCTCTCATCCTCCTCATTCACTGTTTTTGACCTAGGTACTAGTCATTGAAATTAAACAGCACGTTTACAAGCATTTTACATGAGTTAACCCTTTTACTTCAAATAACACAGTAAGCCTATGAAGTAGGAATGAATAGTATCCCCATTTTGCATATGAGGAAACAAAGGCTTGGAGAAGCTGAGTAACTTGCCCCCACATTTAGGGCTAATTAGCAGTGAGCTGAGCTGTAAACGCAGGTTGTCTGTCATAGAGTCTGTTCCTAGGCACCAGGCTGTACTATTCATCATGAAATTAAAGCAGTAACAATTGTTATTATTTATTTATTTTTATATTTTAGACAGAGTCTCACTCTGTTGCCCAGGTTGGAGTGCAGTGGCGCAATCTCAGCTCACTGCAACCTCTGCCTCCTGGATTCAAGCGATTCTCATGCCTCAGCCTCCTGAGCAGCTGGGATTACAGGCGTGTGCTGCCAGGCTTGGCTAATTTTTGTATTTTTAGTAGAGTTGTGGTTTTGCCATGTTGGCCAGGCTGGTCTTGAACTCCTGGCCTCAACTGATCTGCCTGCCTTGGCCTTCCAAAGTGCTGGGATTACAGGCATGAGCCACGGATCCCTGAGGTAATTGTTATTTTTTTAATGTAACTTTTATTTTAAGTTGCAGTAGCAATTATCATAGGGTTTTACGTAAATATCAACAAAGTTTCTACAGCTCCTTGGCATGTGGTAGGTGAGATATGAATGCTGCTTCTCTTTTCTTCTTCCTTATGTCCCTAATCTTTTTTTTTTTTTTTTTTCTGACTTGTTATTTTGTAACACAGACATTATTTGGGAGTCATAAAGATTACAATGTTTGTTCAGAAACTCCATAAACCATTGCAGTTGACAAGTTATTGGAATTTTTCTCTTGCTAGATTGGTAAGTGATCCCAAAGATAAAACTTCCTGAAGAGAATACATGGTTTTTGACAATGCTGTAGTATTTCATAGGATCTTAGGCTAGGCTAGCTCTGAGGTCACACAGAAACATGAGCACAGAGGTGTTAATAGGATTTACTTCCATTTCTGAATTCTGACATGGTTCTGAAGTTTTAAAAATGTGATGAACATAATTTTTCCTCCAATTCTATCTCAGGGCAGTGAGTTTTTTTCAGGTCACATCCAAATTTTGGTAGTGTTAACTCGAGGTCTATTGGAAATTAATCTGAGAATACCTTCTGGAGATGGAGACTGTTGGATCTGGGATTTGTTTTTTACCTACTTACAAGCTGATAAGTGAGCCTGTGCCTGTTTCACGGATGCTGGCGCTAGACAAAGATTCCTGTGTCAGAGATAAAAGCCTTTATTATTCATGGCAGAGCAGGCAGCATGGGCGTCAGCATATTTGCTTTGGTTTTCTCTGCCTCCGAGTCCTCTGGGGACGATGCAATGTGACCTAGATGAATGCCACCCATGCGGGTCTGAGATGCCACTAAGAAGCACTGAGCTTTGCGACCCCACCACTTTCAGAGCAAGCAGTTGGCAGTCTACTGTTTGTCCTGGGGGAGACACCATCTCATCTCTCAAGGTTACTAGCTGAATAAGCAATCCTGAGAAATGACATGGGGAAAAATAACAGACAGTAATGATAAAACTTTTCATCAAGGCTGTATAAGTGGCAAACCAATCATTAGCGGAGATTGGAAAAGCAATGAAGAGACGGCTCCAGCAATGGGGGTAAACGACAGAGCAATCTGCAAGACTGTTTTCTACAATAACTTGGAAGACAGCAAATGCTACTAATAAACTTTTGGATTTCATTAAGGAAGTCCCCAGGCAGAAAGTTGAAAGTGTCAGCTTGTTGGTCTAAAATACATATATGGTAAGGTAGAGGAAGAGAGAGATGAAGTCAACAAGTAGCTGTTTCATTTGCAAGTAGAATTCAGAGAAAACAGAAAGGATCCAAATCATTACACATTGTATACATGTATCAAAATATCACATGCGCCCCCCACCCTGCAATGTGTACAACTATGACATATTAATAAAAAAAAAAAAGGATCCAAGATTTGCTGGGTGGGAAGATAAAACTGTTTGATCATCCCTTGTCTCCACAGCTCATAGAAGATTCTCAAAATGAAATGAGACCTGGGGCCGAGTCCCAAATTAAGTGTACAGCTGTGACATCATATTTAAGGTTGCCGAAAGAGTCAAGGCAGCGTCTTCTGAACACCCTCAGTAGACAGGGAAGCATTGTTGCACTGAGCCTGACTTATGACCCAAAGTAGAAAAAGAAGTGTCTAAACAAAAATTATCAATGTGACTTTTGCCACATGAAGATCTGTAGCAAAGTCACAAGAAATCCATGAAAATGTTAAGAGAATTTTCCTGGTAAAAGCACTGCCAGCTTGCACTAAAAGGAACAGACTGTTCAAAATTTTAAAAAAAATGACCTGTGGGCTCCCGACTTTCTATAGGTAGGAGGCAGACTGAGAAAGCTACTCAGTGGCAAAATGGGCCATTTCTTACAGAAATGAAAAGTTGTCTCAGAGGGCTGAGCTAAGGGCCCCTAGTACAGTGTAGAACCAAGAGCCACTCTGAGATATGAGCTGGGTGGTTCCATGCCAAAGGAACAGCAATGAACCCTAATCAAGAATTTTCCCAGGGCCAGGCACAGTGGCCCACACCTGTAATCCCAGCACTTTGGGAGGCAGGCAGATCACTCGAGGTCAGGAGTTCAAGACCAGCCTTGCCAACATGGTGAAACCCTGTCTCTACTAAAAATTCAAAAATTAGCCAGGTGCGGTGGCACACACCTGTAATCCCAGCTACTCAGGAGGCTGAGGCGCAAGAATCACTTGAACTGGGGAGGCGGAAGTTACAGTGAGCCGAGATTGTGCCATTGCACTCCAGCCTAGGCGACAAGAGTGAGACTCCATCTCAAAAAACAAAACAACAACAACAACAACAAAAAAAGAACTTTCCCGGCTTCCAGTTTAGGGGGACCTGGCAACATGTGTCCAGCTGTATTTGAGAACTGCCATGGAAAAATGACTTCTATATCCCTCCATCCTTCCCTTTTGAATAGCATTATTTATTGTGGTTATCCTGCTTTACTATGCTATTTCGGGTATGTGTCGGGTGGAAAACTTGCCTTTTTATTTTGTAGGTGTCCAGACTGTGGGGTGCTGCACCTGAGGATAAGTCCTCCAGGAGCCTCACTTGGACCCAATGCAGATGACTAGCCCTGAGCACGATGCCATAATTGATGAGGCACTTATGAGGCCCTCGGTGTTCCTAGGGTGGGGCAAGCATACTATGCATGCGAGCAGAAAATAAATAATTGTGGTCAGATGAAACATGATGGGAGATTGGAAAAAAAATGGCCGACTTTTTTTGCTGACTTTCTCATCAAGAAGTGGAGTTTTGGGAGCAAAATGGCTGACTTTTTTTGCTGACTTTCTCATTAAGATGTGGAGTTTTGGGAGCTAAATGATGAGAACACATGGAAACATAGAGGGGAACAACACACACTGGGGCCTTTTGGAGGGTGGAGGGTGGGAGGAGGGAGAGGATCAGGAAAAATAACTAATGGGTACTAGGTTTAATACCTGGGTGATGAAATAATCTGTACAACAAACCCTCATGACACAAGTTTACCTATGTAACAAACCTGCACTTGTACCCCGAACTTAAAATTAAAATTAAAAAGAAAAAATAAGTGGAGCGTATCCCCCATATTCTCTGAATGTGGACTGGCCCTGTGACCGGCTTGGACCTGTGGAATGCAGCTGCAGTGGTGCTGGGTGGCTTCCTGGACGAGGACGAGGCCTCGGGAGATCTTAGTGTCTGCTCTCTTCCTCTTTGTATGCCACGCTAATGTGAAAAGCCCATGCTGACCTGCGGGAGACATGCGGCTCAGTCAAGAGCCAGAACCAACCACCAGACATAATGAGGTTGTTTTATTCCATCTGACCCTATGGAGCTGCAAGATAACTGCAGCTACGTTAGTGACCTCAGCAGAAAACCTGACTGGCATAGCCACCTGCTATGGTTTGAATATTAGTCCCCGCTGAAATTCACATTGACACAGTCCCCACTGCAACCATATTAAGAGAGTGGGGAATCTGACTGTGGCATTTGAGAAGAGGGACCTTTGGGAAGTAATGAGGATTAGATGAAGTCATGAGGATGGGGAATTCGTGACTTTATAAGAGGAGAAAGAGAGTCCTGAGCTAGCATGCTCAGCCCCTTGCTGCGGGATGTCCTGAACTGCCTTGGGACTCTGCAGAGTCCTCACCAGCAAGAAGGCCTTTACCAGATGCAGCCCTTGACCTGAGGCTTCCCAGCTTCCAGAATGGTAAGAAATGGATTTCTTTTCTTTATGAATTACCCAGTCTCAGGCATTTAGTTATAGCAACAGAAAATGGACTAGGATGCCACCCAGATTGCTGACCTACAGAATCATGAATGACAAAAAAGAGTTGATTTGAGCCACTAAGTTTCAGTGTGGATCGTTATGGCCCCAAAAGTAACCAATATAAATGCTTTTGATGCAAATTCACCACAGGCATAAAAATCCTTCCAGAAGAGCCTCCCAAGGACTTTGGAAAACTGAGGTAGTACCACTAAAAGCTGTCCATATAGACATTATATAATAGTTGTGTTCTTAGGTATACACGATAGAAATTTGTGCATGTACTCACCAAAACACATGTAAAATAAGGTACACAGCAGCAATTTATAGTAATCCCAAACTGGTAGCACCCCAAATTTCCACCAACAGTAGAATAGATAAATCAGTTGTGATACATTTATACAGTAGAATGCTATACAGAAAGAAAATGCACAGATACACCTCACAAACATAATGTTAAGTTAAAAAAAGCCAAACACAAAAGAAAGCATATTGTGTGGTGAACAATCAGGATAACAGATATCTTTGCAGTGAAGGACTAATGACTAGGAGGTGGCCCATGTAAGCTTCTGGGGGGCTGGTAGTTTTCTATTTCTTGACATTGGTGGAGATTACAAATGTGTGTTCATTTTGTGAGAACTCATTGAGCTGTAAACTTACGATTTTTGAAGTTATTTGTATGTATTTTATACTTCAATAAAACATTTCTTTTTTTAAAAGAGAATCCCAAGATTAATAAAGGAATTTGAGAAAGGACAAAATTCACGTTTTTTTTTTTTTTAAATGCAAAATCTGGAATTTCCAATTTGTTTATCCCAGTGTCTTCAGGAAGGAATTCACTTTTATTTTGTCTTATATTCTCTCTGTTGAAACAATCCCCATTGATCTGATTGCCATTTGATAAACTCTTTTCTCTCTTATACCTGAGTCCTGTTTTTATTTCAGTAATAGTTATCAAGTATGACTAACATCCTTTAATAACTATTATATGTTATGAATTTCAGGAGAAAACACATTTGCCACTGAGGATTTTGGATGATATCATCTTGTAGCCAAAGCAAAAGTTGTGGGAGGAAGCAGCAGAAGATGAAGATGAAATAGGTTGGGGCTGATTACAAAATACCGTGAAGGTATGCAAGATTTCACACTTTATGCAAGAATTAAAAAAGACAACCGTTATATCTGGATTTTACAAAAATCATGAGATAGCTGAGTTTAAAATGGCATAGTAAGAGAGTTCTCCTGCAGTCTCATCTCTAAAAATGCTACCATACAAAAATAAATAGAAAAGAAAACTCCATGTTTGAATAAACGAGGGGACAGCTGTAGTGCAGAAGCACAGTAGATGGGGGAGGGTGGCCAAATTCAGTGACGATGGTAAAACATAGGCTTGATGTCCACAGAAGGTGCCTGGAGTATAGATCTCTCAGAGTGTCAGCAGAGCAAGACAAACAATACGTAATTTGGAACGAAGGGAAACACATAGACCCACCATGTTTGCTAGAAGCAGTTTGCCAGTGGAGTGGAGGAAACTGCATCACATGCAGTGCCAAAGTTATCAGTCTGGATTTCCTGGGGGAAAAGTGGACACTGAAAAATCCTCCTGCAACCCAAAACCTCACTCAGGGAAGCTAATTGTGATTCTGATACTCCGGAAATTATTCCCCGGCCCGTCTTCCATGATATTTCTGCAATTATTTGATATAAAAAGAACTGAATAATTCAACAATGACCACTAAGAAAAATTAGACGTGTGTAACTTGTAACCTGCAACAAATTGTAGCAACTAGTAATGCGAACCATACAATGATACTATAATTAAAAAAGTGGGGAAAGGAGGAATACGAATGCTGGCTGAAAAAACACTCTCAGAAAAATGTTACCGCAAAGCAAGTGAATGTTGCGGCCAAAGAGCCCCATTCAAAACCTAAAAAGGAAAAAGAAGTAATGTTTGATTCAATTGTGTCTACAAAACAAGAGCTTAAAGCAGAAATATAGGAAATTCAGGAAAAATATAGCAGTGCAACATAAGGAGATGAAACATAAACTAACAGACTAAAGGGAAGAAGAAAAAATACATATTCACTATTACAGGAATAAAAGCGTCATTAAAAGTAGCTCAAAGGAGCATATAGATGGCATATTGAGAAAAGCAAACAAAATGTAATGTAAATGGGCACACTTAAGAAGGATTAGAGAGAAACTGATCTATGAAAGACAAAAGATGTTTAATATATGCATAAGAGGTGTACATGACAAAGATAAAAATAATGGAACAGAAAAAAATTGGAAGATATTTAAATGTTAAGGCTGGGCACGGAGTAATCCCAGCACTTTGGGAGGCTGAGGTGGGCAGATCACTTGAGGCCAGGAGTTGGAGACCAGCCTGATCAATATGGTGAAACCCTGTCTCTAGTTAAAAAAAAAAAAAAAAAATTAGCCAAGTGTAGTGACACATGCCTGTAATCCCAGATACTCTGGTGGCTGAAGCAGTAGAGTTACTTGAACCTGGGAGATGGAAGCTGCAGTGAGGTGAGATCACACCACAGTACTCCAGCCTGGGCAACAGAGTCTGTCTCAAAAAACAAAAAGATATTTAAATGTTTAATAAACATTTCCAGGAGTAAAAGGAAATTTGAATGTGCAGTTGTCCCAGAAAATTAGAAAAAAAATTCCATATATTTATTTAGTAGAAATAGAAGACATGAATCTGCAGTTTGAAGGGACCCAACTTATTGAAAAAATTGATACAGACTAATCAAGAGCAGTAACATCTGGTAAAGTTACCAGTCTACAAAGATGAAGCCAGAGACCTTGGCATTTTGGTGGGGAGGAAATGCTTGAGCCACCTCTAAGGGGGAAACGTGAGGCTGGCCTCTGACTCTTCAGGAAACATTCAATGTTAGAAAACAATGGAGTTTTGCTCACAAAGTTTAGAGAAAGAGAGTGTGACAAACATTTTTTGAAAACCGAGCTAAAATTTTCCAATATAAAGGCAACATACAATTTTTTTTTTTTTTTTTTTTTTTTT
>NW_016803982.1:5436832-5441302 GCF_001698545.2 Rhinopithecus bieti
AAAAAAAAAAAAAAAAAAAATAGATGGCAAATATATTTAAGGATAAAAGTAAATATTAAGACAATAAACAAAAATCAGATAATATGGGAATGTGGAAACAAAGAAAATATACTAACATTATTGTTCATAATGGGAGTAATTCATACTGTCTAAAAATAGACGATTAAGTATTAAACAATTATAACTATCAAAAACTTTGTAACAATAAACACCTCTAAGATGGAGAACTGGGTACCTGGGAAGACAGGAGAAACATATTTTTCTTTTGTTTTGAGACAGAGTCTTGCTCTGTCATCCAGGCTGGAGCGCAGTGGTGTGATCTCAGTTCACTGCAGCCTTGACCTCCAGGGCTCAGGCAATCCTCCCACTTCAGCCTCCCAAGTAGCTGGGACTACAGGGCTCATGCCACCACTCCTGGCTAATTTTTTATTTTTTGTAGAGACGAGGTCTCCCTATGTTGTCCAGGCTGGTCTCGAACTCCTGAACTTAAGTGATCCTCCTGCCTCAGCCTTCTAAAGTGCTGGGATTACAGGTGTGAGCCTCCGTGCCCAGCCAAGACATATTTTTCAATGTATATTCTTATACCTTTTAAAATTTGTACCATGTTCATATATTAGCTACTAAAACAATAGAAAAACACAAAATAACAAAAAAGGTGAAATTATAAATGTAAACAGAACAAAGCCACCAGATTTTCTGGTTATCATAAAAAACACACCAGGCCAAGTGTGGTAGTTCATGCTTGTAACGCTAGCGCTTTGGCAGGCTGAGGCAGGAGGATCGCTTGAGGCCAGGAGTTCAAGACCAGTCTGGGCATCATAATGAGACCCTATCTCTACAAATATAAAAAAATTAGCCAGGTGTGGTTGTGCCCACCAGTAGTCCTAGCTACTTGGGAGGCTGAGGTGGGAGGATTCCTTGAGCCCAGGGGTTTGAGGCTGCAGTGAGCTATGATCACTCCAGTGTACTCAAACCTGGCTAACAGAGCAGACCCTGTATCAAAAGCAAGATAAAACAAAACGAAACAGCACACACACCAAAACTATAAAGAAATCACAGCCTATAGAAAGTATTTTTTAACGCAACAAAAATATTAAAAGCATAACAAAATAGGATGATAGAACTAAGATCAAACGTACCTCCCGTGTTTACATAGGTGGGTTAATCTCACCTGATAACAATGAAAAGACTGATTGAATTACTATGTAAGACCCAACTATCTGTTGTATACAAGAAACATCTGAAACAAAGTGGAGCAGAAAAGTTGGGAATACAAAGATGAGCAATGGCATTAACTTAATATCAATTATTAAAAGGCTACACCCTTAGCCGGGTGCGGTGGCTCACGCCTGTAATCTCAACACTAACACTGGAGGCCAAGGCAGGCAGATCACTTGAGGTCAGGAGCTCGAGACCAGCCTGGCCAACACGACAAAACCCCACCTCTACTAAAATACAAAAATCAGCCAGGCGTGGTGGCATGCCTCTAATCCTAGCTATGTGGGAGGCTGAGGCAGGAGAATTGATTGAACCCAGAGGCAGAGGTTGCAGTGAGCCAAGACTGCACTACTGTACTCCAGCCTGGGTGACAGAGTAAGACTCTGTCTCAAAAAAAAAAAAAGTTAAAGGCCACACCCATGGAATATTGTTATCAGGTGAGACTTCCCGAGTAGCTGGGATTACAGGCCACCACACCTGGCTAAATTTTGTGTTTTTAGTAGAGACGGGTTTTCACCATGTTGGCCAGGCTGGTCTGGAACTCCTAACCTCAAGTGATCCACCCGCCTCAGCCTCCCAAAGTGTTGGGATTACAGGCGTAAGCCACTGCACCCGGCCTTAATTTAGATCTTTTCAATTAGGAAAGAGTTGGAATTTTCTGGTATGCATATTGGTCATTTGTAACTCCTACTTTCTAAATTGTTATTCAATGACTTTGACTATTTTTCTTCAATCCATTATATTGTAAAAAAAAAAAAAAAAATATGTAAGTATTGAATGTCAGTGAACTTTTCAAGCATCAAGAAGTATGTAGGACTGGGGGCAGTGGCTCACGCCTGTAATCTCGGCCCTGTGGGAGGTTGAGGTGAGCGGATCACCTGAACTCAGGAGTTTGAGGCAAGCCTGTACAAAACAGTGAAATCTCGTCTCTACCAAAAATACAAAAACCAGCTGGGTGTGGAGGTGTGCACCTGTGGTCCCAGCTATTTGGGAGGCTGAGCTGGGAAGATCACTTGAGCCGAGAGGTTGAGGCTGCAGCGAGCCGTGATTGCACCAGTACACTCCAGCCTGGGTGACAGAGTAAGACCCTGACTAAAAAAAATAAATAAAAATAAAAAATAAATAAAAAATAAAAGACGTACCTAGATTTTGTTTAATTATCGTTTCAACTTTGGAAGGGCATAGTGACCTGAAAAAAACTGCACAAGCTTGCCATTCAGATTTTCTTTCCTAAAGAGATGCTGACAAGTATTAAATAGCAAAGAACAGATGTGATTCCCTTCAGGCTCCATGTGCCTAATCAGGAAATTCTAAATCATCTAGGAAAAGGGAAGGGAAAAAGGCTGCTCTGCATCTTTCTCCCCTTGCTGCCTTTTGTACCATTTCTGCTACAAGAGTGAGAGTCAAATTGTCTTGATAACTGAATCTAGGCACAGCAGGAAAGCAAGAAGCAGAGTTAAGTCATGATAGAAAACCTTTCATACTCCCCTATACTGTCTTTATTGAATGCACGAAAACACAAGTAAATGCATCTTTTAAGGGTGCAGAAAACTTAGGTTGCTGGGTTTCAGTTTAGTCAAAGTATAGTTGCGCAGCCAGGAGTGACCTTTAGAGAATAACGTTGGTAGGAAGGGCTTCTACAGCAGCTTGTTGAATGGACTTATGTTCTTAGCCTCACTTATTTTTAATTATTACATTATTACATTTTATTGTAGGGATTTAATAAGTTCTTGATAAATACAGATTAATGATCAATATCATTGCCATTTTACAATTCTCATTAACAATATATTTGAGATTATTCATTATTCTTTTCACTTTATTGATAAGGAAGTGGTGCCCAGAGACTTGTCAAAGTTCATACAGTTAGCAATGAGATTAACCAGGCCTAGAACCAGAGACTTGAAATCCATGCCTTTCTCTCAATGCTGTATACAACCGTCATTTCCACTAGATTACTGCCTTGCTTCCTAATAATTATGTTAAGCTCGAATTCTTCAGTCTGCTGTTAAATGTTCTCCAGAATTCGGGTTAACCTTATCTTCCAGTCTTTTTGTTTTTTGAGACAGTCTCACTCTGTTGCCCAGGCTGGAGTGCAGTGGCGCACTGCAACCTCCGCCTCCCAGGTTCAAACGATTTTCCTGCCTCAGCCTCTCAAGTAGCTGGGTCTGCAGGCACATGCCACCATGCCTGGCTAATTTTCAGTTTTTCAGTAGAGATAGGGTTTCGCCATGTTGGCCAGGCTGTTCTCAAACTCTTGACCTCAAGTGATCTGCCCACCTTGGCCTCCCAAGGGTTGGGATTTCAGGCATGAGCCACTGCACCCAGCCTGAATGTTCTTGTATATGGTTTTTTGTGGATATATATTTCTTGGGAGGATTCCTAGGAGTGAAAATACTGGACTTTATGCTCATTAAAATTCCTAGACAGAGAAACCTTGAATTCTGCGCAATTGCGGCACTTACCTAGCTCAGAACTACTTTATGAGATTATGATGGAATTCTGAACTCTCCTTGTATTTTTTTTACAAGAAAATTAATCACTATTAAATTATCAGGATATCATTAACAGGTACCTAGTATATACTCTGGGCACCTTGCATCATACGTCATCTCCTATGCTGTTATTTACCAGCTATTCAATCTTGGGCAAATTACTTAGACTTCCCGATCGTCAGTTTCCTTATATGGAAAATAAGGATTAAAAAGAGCACCTACTTTGGAGTTTTTGTGAGAATTAAATGAAATAGTGCATGTAAAGTCCTTATTAAATTGTCTGATACATGCAAGTCCTCAAAATATTAACTCATAATAATCATTATATGACATCTTACAACAACCCAATGAGAATTACTACTAATTTTCAGAAGCAATAAACAATTTGTTTTATTATGGTTACAGAATGAAGAGTGGGATGCAAATTTAGGTCTACTTTGGCGCCTAAATTTGGCACCAGGCTGGGCACGGTGGCTCACGCCTGTAATCCCAGCACTTTGGGAGGCCAAGGCAGGCGGATCACCTGAGCTCAGGAGTTCGAGACCAGCCTGGCCAACATGGTGAAACCCTGCCTCTACCAAAAATACAAAAACTAGCCAGGCATGGTGGTGCATGCCTATAATCCCAGCTACTCGTGAGACTGAGGCATGGGAATCACTTGAACCCGGGAGCTACAGGTTGCAGTGAGCCAAAATCATGCCACTGTACTCCAACCTGGGTGACACAGCGAGACTTTGTCTCAAGAAAAAAAAAAAAA
>NW_016803982.1:5441315-5444669 GCF_001698545.2 Rhinopithecus bieti
TGGCCAACATGGTGAAACCCTGCCTCTACCAAAAATACAAAAACTAGCCAGGCATGGTGGTGCATGCCTATAATCCCAGCTACTCGTGAGACTGAGGCATGGGAATCACTTGAACCCGGGAGCTACAGGTTGCAGTGAGCCAAAATCATGCCACTGTACTCCAACCTGGGTGACACAGCGAGACTTTGTCTCAAGAAAAAAAAAAAAAAAAGGCACCAAAGCCTGAGCCTGTTCCACTATATCATTTTGATGAGATAGATTTTTTCCACAGAGCATGTCATTTAATCTTTTTTTTTTTTTTTTTTTTTTCCTGGGACAGGGTCTGGCTCTGTCAGGCTGGAGTGCAGTGGCACATTCTTGGCTCACTGCCACCTCTGCCTCCTGGGTTCAAGTGATCCTCCCACTTCAGCCTCCCCAGCAGCTAGGACTACAGGTGTGTGCCACCATGCCTGGCTAATTTTTGTATTTTTTGTAGAGACGGGGTTTCACCATGTTGCCCAGGCTGGTCTCAAACCCCTAGACTCAAGTGATCTACCTGCCTCAGCCTCCCAATGTTCTGGAATTACAGTCATGAACCACCATGCCTGGCCTCATTTCATCTTCACAGCAATTCTGTGAATGCTTTCTGCCAATTTGAAAAGAACAGGAAGGCTTTGATGGAAAGAAAATCATCAACTAGAAAAAAAAGTGGTATGAGACAACGTCTCAGAGAAACTTGGAATATGATTTCGTTTGCTGTGGTTTTTCTCAAACAAAACACAGATACCCAGAAGTCTTTTCAGGCTTTCCCGGGTTCCATGGGGTTAGTCTGCCAGTAAAGGTAGGATTGAGGTGGATTTTTTTTTTTTTAACTTTTCTAAAATTTACCAGTAGATTTCAGTTCTCTCTTCTTTCTTCTCTTTCTAGTGCAACTGGTCCGCTATTTTAATCACAGCAGGATTACAAATGGCACACTCAGAGAGTGTGGGAGATTTTAATAAAGGAATTATTTATACAAGGGTGGGCAGAGTGAAGGCAAACCCACAAGGCAGAGTAAAGGACCATGGGGATGAAGAGTGGGAAGGTGTTTCCATCCCTGCATCTGCAGATAGATGCCTTGGAAGGGCATGGCTATGGGTGTACTATGGAGAAAATAGTTCTGTCTGTAGGGGAGGACTGCCCAACAGTGTGTCCCTTGGTGGAGGGACTCGAGATGTTTGTGTTGTCCTGGCAGAGTGGAAAATAGGGAACCCCGACCTCCCTCTGTCTTTCTCAGGTCTGTGAAGGGTGTGCAGGTGATGGTGACACACACTGCATGTGACTAGTGCAGTCAGATATTTCAATGCACATTTTACAGATGTGGAAGTAGACTCAGAGAGTCTTAATAACTTGCCCGAGGTCGTAGAGCTAGGAAGTGAAAGAATTGAGAGTTCATTGTGGGTTCAGGTCAGTGCTTCTTAATACTGGCTGAATGTAAGTATCACCTGGTATATATCACGTCAGTATTTTGAGAAAATACTGAAGTCTGAGCCCCATGCTTCGAGATCCTGATGTAATTGGTCTGGCTTGGGGCCCAGGCAGTGTATTAAAAGCTCCCCAGATGATTCTAATGTGCAGCAGGGGTTGAAAACCATGGTTTGGTTGAACTCCAAAATCTGTGCTGTATTTACTGTAATATGAGCGGCTATGGGCGTAGGGCTAGTGACAGAGAAGTCACTGAACTGAGGAAACCCACTGTCTTATGCTAAGAATACCATCATAATATGGTGAAACCAGGGAGTGCCCTGAGATGCTGGAGGCAGTTGGAGGAGTGACGGGAGACTCCTCAGAGGAGCTAAAGCTTATACTGAGCTGGGTGGCAGTGACAGTAACAATACTTACTTAGTGTGGTTTTCATAGGCAAGCCATTACTCCAAGTACTTATTAGTAGTAGCTAATTTTATTCTTATTCACCACCCTATGAATAGGTGCTATATTGTCAGTAATTTATTTATGATCTATTTGTTTAATTAATATTTTATTAATGTTTTGTCCATTTTACAGATAAGGGTGCTAAGACAGAGGTTAAGTGTTAAAG
The DNA here is from genome assembly GCF_001698545.2 of Rhinopithecus bieti. Classification (NCBI taxonomy): domain Eukaryota; kingdom Metazoa; phylum Chordata; class Mammalia; order Primates; family Cercopithecidae; genus Rhinopithecus; species Rhinopithecus bieti. The sequence continues at coordinate 5,443,372 of NW_016803982.1, forward strand.
ACATACCTGAGACGGGGTAATTTATAAAGAAAAGAGGTTTAATTGATTTACAGTTCCACCTGGCTGGGGAGGCCTCACAATCATGGCGGAAGGCAAAGGAGGAGCAAAGACATGTCTTCCATGGCGTCAGGTAAGAGAGAGAGCATGTGCAGGGGAACTCCCTTTTATAAAACCGTCAGATCTCATGAGACCTGTTCACTATCATGAGAACAGCATGGGAACGACCTGCCCCGGTAATTCAATTGCCTCCCATCGCGTTTCTCCCACAACACGTGGGAATTATGGGAGCTATAATTCAAGATGAGATTTGAGTGGGGACAGAGCCAACCCATATCAAGTGTCTTGCTTGAGGTCACACACAGATATAGGTGGGTTTAAACACAAGCATTTTGACTTGAGAGGCCATCTGTGTTAACACTATTAACATAGGTGAGGCTGGGGGTCGGGAAGAAGAGGAAAGATGGAGCGTAGAGAACGTGGTGTTCTAGGCAGAACCTAAAGCAGGTGAAAGATGGAAGCAGTCAGACATAGACAGCATTGAGTGGATCTTTGCTGGAGCTTGGGGTGAGTGTGGGGGGGACAGGGGGCAGGAGTAGTGCATTTCCCAGAATGGGGTTGCATCATGTGCCTTATTCTAAAGGCAATAAGCAGCCAGAAGAGAGTGACTTGGTCAGATGATCTGCTGGTACCATTTACAGTGGGGATCATTGCAGAAAACCTGTGTACACCAAGGCCAGAAGCAGCAAGGGGTTCTGGGGAGGCATCTGTGCTCTTCAGGGTGGGTCACTGACAGACCCCGGCACCTGTGTGACATTTAGAATATGCCCAATGCCAGAGAACCTGGGCAGCAGCCCAGAGGGAGCCCCAGCCATGAGGTGAAAGCTCTGGCCTAAGGATCAGCCCTCCTCCTGGTTCTCTGGCACCAGGATTCTCTATGCAGCCATAAAAAAGGATGAGTTCGTGTCCTTTGTAGGGACATGGATGCAGCTGGAAACCATCATTCTCAGCAAACTATCGCAAGAAAAGAAAACCAAACACTGCATGTTCTCACTCATAGGAGGGAATTGAACAATGAGATCACTTGGACTCTGGAAGGGGAACATCACACACCGGGGCCTATTATGGGGAGGAGGAGGGGGGAGGGATGGCACTGGGAGTTATACCTGATGTAAATGACGAATTGATGGGTGCTGATGAGTTGATGGGTGCAGCACACCAAAATGGCACAAGTATACGTATGTAACAAACCTGCATGTTGTGCACATGTACCCTAGAACTTAAAGTATAATAAAAAAAAA
>NW_016803982.1:5447462-5451573 GCF_001698545.2 Rhinopithecus bieti
AAAGGAAAGAGGTCTAACTGACTCACAGTTCCGCATGGCTGGGGAGGCCTCCAGAAACTTACAATCATGGTGGAAAGCAAAGGGGAAGCAAGACACCTTCTTCACAAGGTGGCAGGAAGAAGTGCCGAGTGATGGGGAAGAGACCCTTATAAAGCCATCAGATGTCGTGAGAACTCACTATCATGAGAACAGCCTGCGGGAAACCACCCCCATGATTCAATTACCTTCATCTGGTCTCTCCTTCAACATGTGGGGATTATGGAGATTATAATTCAAGATGAGATTTTGGGTGGGGACATGGCCGAATTATATCAAGAAGGAAACATTTAAAAAAAAAATAGAGATGGGGTCTCACTGTGTTGCCCAGGCTGGCCTTGAACTCCTGGTTCAAGCAATCCTCCTGCCTCGGCTTCCCAAAGTGCTGGGATTACAGGTGTGAGCCACTGCACCCTTTTTTTTTTTTTTTTTCAGAGCCTGAAGGAAAGGATTTGAGGGTAGGATTGATGGGATGAATTTTCCAGTGGAGGACAGACTTGGAGGTTGAAATCTCAGCACAAAGAAATTTAGGATCTGGCAGCAATGTGGTTGAGGTAAGGGAAAAGGAATATGAAGTCAGATTGATGACATCAATATCAACTGAAACTGTGTAGGTAAATTCTAAGTTTTGCAAAAATCCTCATCAGGAGGAAGAAAATGGCAACAATCCATCCCCACCCCGCTTCCTCTACATTATCTTCCCCTCAAGTATCAGCGGATTATACCTGACAATTGCTTGGTGGTAAATGTGTAATTACATTTATTTATTTATTTCTAGTCTTCACAGCCAATGAGACTGGTTTCGATCTAGGCTTCCTAGCTTAATGAAATCAATGAATTAAAAGCTTAAATCTGTACTTTGGTTTAAACTTCTTCTTTCTTAGCTCACAGGGTATCTCAGTCCTTGGACCTCACCCCAGGGATAGAGAGATTTTTTTTCTTTTAAATGAATTGATTGGATGTAGGTTTAAGGACTGTGTGAACAGACGTTTTCACATAAAATAATAAAAGTGATATTGACCCTGGCTCTGAGACTGGAGCCTTGTGGCTTTGCTGAAGAATATTAAGAAGAGCAGACTGCAAAGGCCTGAGGCCGCAGAAACTGCTTAAGAATTATAAGTGGCCTATTTTACCCACAAAAACAACCAGGGAAACATTTTAATCTTCTTCTTGAGTCCAAAATAGAGATCTGATTTTATCTCCTTAAGGCAGAATAATTTCATATGGCCATAAATAAGCAAAAGGGCTTTCCTTCTGCTCCAACTAATTGCTGTAGAATAGCTGAGCTTTTTCCTACATGGATAGAAAGGTAGAAAGAACAGTATGAAAAGCACCAGTTTCTTACCACCTGGAATTAATGTAGGATATTTTGTCACATGTATCTTTTATTTTATAATGAAAGGAAGTATTATGGAGAAAACTTAAGTCAGGACCTTCCCCTCAAGTATCAGCGGATTATACCTGACAATTGCTTGGTGGTAAATGTGTAATTACATTTGTTTATTTATTTTTAGTCTTCACAGCCAATGACACTGGTTTCGATCTAGGCCTCCTAGCTTAATGAAATCAACGAATTAAAAGCTTAAATCTGTACTTTGGTTTAAACTTCTTCTTTCTCAGCTCACAGGGTATCTCAGTCCTTGGACCTCGCCCCAGGGATAGAGAGATTTTTTTTCTTTTAAATGAATTGATTGGATGTAGGCCCCTAGGCCACAAACCGGTACCTATTAGGAATGGGGGGCCACACAGCAGGAGGTGAGTGGCAGGCAAGTGAACTTTATTACCTCCTGAGCTCCACCTCCTGTCAGATCAGCGGTGGCATTAGATTCTCATAGGAGTGCAAAGCCTATTGTGAACTGTGTGTGTGAGGGATCTAGGTTGCGTACTCCTTATGAGAATCTAATGCCTGATGAGCTGAAGTGGAACAATTTCATCCTCAAACCATTCCCCTCATCCATGGAAAAATTGTCTTCCGTGTAACTGGTCTCTGGTGCCAAAAAGATTAGGGACCCCTGCCTTAAGCAACATTTGACCTTGTGTCTCATTTGTCTCAGTCATGTTCCCACCACCACCACCACCACCACCACCATGAGTTTTGTAGGTATGCTTTCAATTAATTCTATAATTTCTTTTCATATGCATCTATATAGGTTGTGAGTATTCTTTTTTTCTTTTCTTTTTTTTTTTTTTTTTTTGAGATGGAATCTCACTGTTGCACAGGTTGGAGTGAAGTGGCACAATCTCAGCTCACTGCAGCCTCTGCCTCCCGGGTTCAGGAGATTCTCCTGCCTCAGCCTCCCGAGCATCTGGGACTACAGGCATCTGCCACCATGTCTGGCTGATTTTTGTAGAGACAGGGTTTCACCATGTTGGGCAGGCTGGTCTCGAACTCCTGACCTCAGGTAATCCACCTGCCTCGGCCTCCCAAAGTGCTGGGATTACAGGTGTGAACCACTACGCCCAGCCCAGGCTGTGAGTATTCTTAATCCAAAAATCTGAAATCCAAAGTGCTGCAAAGTCCAAAACTTTTCGAGTGCTGACATGACACTCAAAGGAAATGCTTGTTAAAGCATTTCAGGTTTTGAATTTTGGGGTTAAAGATGCCTAATAGTTAAGTATAATATTCCAGAATTCTAAATATTCAAAAACCTGAAAAAGTCTGAAATTCTAAACACTTCCGGTCCCAAATGTAAGGAATGCTCAACTGGTATGTATGTATGTATGTATATGTGTGTGTGTGTGTATTTACATAAATATAAATATAAATATAAATATGCAAAACCAGTAGGTAATATTGTTTTGTGAGTGGATTGTTGCTTTCAGTGTACATAAATAGTGTCATGCAAGACATATTCATCTACATGTTGATTTTTCCACTCGACATTATTTTTCATAGTATGTTCATACAAATAGATTTAGTTCATTGCTTTTAACAGCTTTATAGTCAACATACCGTATTTTATTCAGTTTCCATCTTTAACAGCCTCATTATTATAAATAATACTGCAATAAACATCCTTATATATGTTTTCTTGTGCAAATGCATGGTGGCTTCTGTATGTTATATACTGGAAATGGAATGGCTAGGCTGTAGTATGTGGACATTTTCCATTTTTTTAAGCACCTATTGATATGATCTGGCTCTGTGTCCCCACCCAAATCTCATCTTGAATTGTAATTCAAATAGTAATTCCCACATGTTGGGGGAGGGACCTCGTGGGAGGTGATTGAATCATAGAGGCAGTTCCATCATGCTGTTCTCATGATGGTGAGTGAGTTCTCGTGAAATGTGATGGTTTTGTGAGGGGCTTCTCCCCTCTTCTCTCTGCACTTCTCTCATTCTTTTCCTTCCTGCTGCCATGTGAAAAGGACATGTTTGCTTCCCCTTCTGCCATGATTGTAAGTTTCCTGAGGCCTCCTCAGCCATGCTGAACTGTGAGTCAATTAAACCTCTTTCCTTTATAAATTACCTAGTCTTGAGTATATCTTTATTAGTACCATGAGAACAGACTAATATACCCACCAATGTTTCTATCCCAATTTACTCTTCTTCCAGAGGTATCTTAGACTGTCAGTGACCCATTTCCCTCCATACACGTAATCTGGAATCATCTAAACTCAGACTGTCTACAGTCTTCCCATCAAGCTCATAATAAAACACGAATTTGTACACTGGTCAACAAGCTCTACAGCCAGGCCCTTTTCCTCACTCCAACTTTAGCCTCACCTCTAAATGCTCATGATGCTCCAGCTATGCTGATTTTCTTTCTTTCTCTCTTCCTTCCTTCCTTCCTTCCTTCCTTCCTTCCTTCCTTCCTTCCCTTCCTTCCTTCCCCTTTCCTTTCTTTTCTTTTCTTTTCTTTTCTTTTCTTTTCTTTTCTTTTCTTTTCTTTTCTTTTCTTTTCTTTTCTTTTCTTTTCTTTTCTTTTCTTTTCTTTTCTTTCTTTCTTTCTTTCTTTCTTTCTTTCTTTCTTTCTTTCTTTCCTTTCTTTCTTTCTTTCTTTCTTTCTTTCTCTCTCTTTCTCTCTTTCTTTCTTTCTCTTTCTTTCTCTCTCTCTTTCCTTCCTTCCTTCCT
>NW_016803982.1:5451961-5472215 GCF_001698545.2 Rhinopithecus bieti
TTCCTTCCTTCCTTCCTTCCCTTTCTTTTCTTTTCTTTTCTTTTCTTTTCTTTTCTTTTCTTTTCTTTTCTTTTCTTTTCTTTTCTTTCTTTCTTTCTTTCTTTCTTTCTTTCTTTCTTTCTTTCTTTCCTTTCTTTCTTTCTTTCTTTCTTTCTCTCTCTTTCTCTCTTTCTTTCTTTCTCTTTCTTTCTCTCTCTCTTTCCTTCCTTCCTTCCTTCCTTCTTTCCTTCCTTCCTTCCTTTCCTTTCCTTTCTTTTCTTTCCTTTCTTTCTTCCTTCTTTTCTTCTTTTTTTTTTTGACAGAGTCGCTCTTGCTCTGTCACCCAGCTGGAGTACATTGGCATGAGTATGGCCCACTGCAGCCTCCACTTCCTGATTACGGCGCACTGCAGCCTCCACTTCACTGCAGCCTCCACCATCCTCCCACTTCAGCCTCCTCAATAGCTGAGACTACAGACACCACGCCTGGCTAATTTTTTTGTATTTTGAATAGAGACAGTGTTTTGCCATGTTTCCAAGGCTGTTTTTGAACTCCTGGACTCTGGCAATCCTCCTGCCTCAGTCTCCCAACATGCTGGGATTTCATGTGTGAGCCACCACAGCCAGCCTGAGCTGGTTTTCTTGATGTTTCTTGACATCTCAAGTTTGTTCTGACATCAGAGTTTTTGCACTTGCTCTTTCTTTAGACTGGAATAGTCTGGTCAGATTTTTCTCATGTCTTACTCCATTGTTTCAGGTATTCTCTAAAACAGTTCCCTAGTAGGGCTCTTTTCTTGGACCACCCTACCTAAGACACCTACCTCTCCTTTCAGAGCGATTCTACCATTCAGCATCCTCCTTACTGCATTTTATTTTTTATTTATAGCACTTCTCACTATCTGACATTATATTATATATTTATTTTTTTGTTTATTGTCCGCTTCACTAAAACATGATCCCTGTGAAGGCAGACACCTTGCCTCTTTTGTTCATTGCTGTGTTTACTACCCTGCCTCTTTTCTGGTAGAGCCAGGATAGTAAGTGCTTAATAAATGTTGAATGAATAAACATAATTCTGGAAAAGCAGGGATGGAGGGGTGACTTGTAGGTATTAGAGGGATGGTAAACATCTTTTATGCATTCACACCTCCAGCCTCGTACCTTTGTTTTGGAATATGCTTTTCCACGTGATGGAAGCAGGCAATATTCAGAAAGAACTGGAGAAGATACTGAAATACTGGAAACCAAAATCTGCATGAACATTTCTTAAAAGTCAAGTTTAAATCAGAACACTGTCTGCCCAGGATGGTGCAGTGGATTCTATGTGTCCTTAAACTATACAAACTTTGTGTGTCACACTGGTCTCTGTTTTTAAGTTATGCACAAAAGTTGACCAATGACAAGAAGGCCATGGAAGATGTGTTAGTTACCAATTGCTCTGTAATGAATCACCCCACAGTGTAGTAGTTTAAGTAGCATACATTTATTATCTCATAGCTTCTGCAGTTCAGGAATCTGGAAGGCTTAGCCAGGTACTCAGCTTCTGGATTTCTCACAGACTTCAAGCAAGGTGTTGGCCAGGGCTGTAGCTATCTCAGGGCTTGACTGGGGAAGCACACACTTTTAAGCTCACTCATGTGGCTGTTGGCAGGATCAGTTTCCTGTGGGCTGTTGGCTAGAGACATCAGTTCATGCTGGCTGTTGGTCAGCAGCCACCCCCAGTTCTTTGACACATGGGCCTCTCCAGCACAGCAACTTGCTTCATTGAAACAAGCCAACCAAGAAAGCGGTCAAGAGGCTGCATTCAAAACAGTAGTCATAGGCATTTATAATCCCATCTCAGAAATAAATTCCATATTTTTTTCCATCTTCTTTTTATTAAAAGTTAGTTCTAGCTCCCACACAAAAGGAGCAGATTCCACAAGGGAGTGAATGCCAGGAGGTGGGGATCACTGGGAGTCATTTTAGAAGCTGTTTGCCACAGAACGAAAGCAAGAGATGGGCATATATGGGCTGGGGAGGGGAGCTGTTATTTGGTGACAGAGAATTTGTTCTACTTTAAATTTAGTTTACAAGCTTGAAATGTTATTTCTTACCACTTGGATGAAACCGAATGGCAATTTAAAAGTATAGATATTGTGTTAAAGCACAGAGAATGTATACTGTGTTAAAGCAAAGAGAAATTATTCTGACACTTGTTAAAAATAGCAAGGAAGACTTTATTCACGACTATTGCAGCATGGGAGAGAGCATGAACTCAATTCCAAACACAGCAGGGACAAGTGAGGATCTATTGTCAATGGGCAAGGTGAGGCCAAGAGTAGAAAATGACTAAGAGAATTGTTAGGTATCAAGCGAACAAGAGAGAAGAACTGATTCGTTTCCAGGGTGAGGGAAAAGGAGTTCAATTGGATATCAGGATAGGGATAGTCTTGATAAAATGACTTAGCAGGATTCTTTGCTAAAACTGGGCTCAGTAGGCCAAGGGCAAGGCCTAGTTGAGAAGAGAGCTGAGAAATGACTAAAGTTTGTTTAAGGGAAATTCTTTCTCAGTTATCTTCTGTTAACATCTATATGTCTCTGGGACCCCTTTCACTCAGTAGCAAACACCAATCTGTTAGCATTGCACACATAAGGGTGGGGCCCTAATTCCATAGCACCAGTGTCCTCATTAGGAGGAAGAAGAGATACCAGAGCTTGCTCTCTCTCTGCAAATACAGAAGAAAGGCCATGAGAGGACATAGGAGGAAGACGGCTGTCCGCAAGTCAGGGAGAGAACCCTCACTAGGAACCTAACTCATCGGCACTTAGATCTTGGACTCTCAGCCTCTAGAAATGCAAGCAATAAATGTCTGTTGTTCGTACCTGGCCTGTAGTATTCTCTTATGGCAACCCAGCTGACTAAGACACCCACCATTCTCCAGTCCATGTCATTGCCCTCCCCGCTGGCAACTTCTTAAGACAGTTTTGGCGGTTTTTTCTGGCATATATCCTGTTCTAGATCTCTCAATGGTATTCTTTGACTTATTAATTTTAGACATTACCTATTAATTTCCTATTATGGCAGAGAAGTATTTACCTTTGTCGTACTGCTTCCTCTTTCCCATCCTCCCACGGGAGTAACGTTACAATTTTGGTTAAATCAATATGTAGAATTTATGTAATTTTCTGAATTATTGGGAAAACTACTAGACAACACCATTTGACCGGAATCTGTGCAGGGCTTCCTCTGTGGGAGCAAGTTGCCTGAAATGTGGAAGAGGAAAACAATTGCATCTTGAAATCAGAATATGGATAGAGTGAGTGGAAGTGGCTGAATCAATAATGTTCCTTCCTTTTCCCAAATTCATCCATCACATACGGTGCTCCCATCCATCATCCATACCCTACAGAATAGGAGCTACTCAGTCTCAAAAAAAAAAAAAAAAAAAAAAAAAAAAGAGGCCCAGCATGGTGGCTCATGCCTATAATCCCAGCACTTTAGGAGGTTAAGGTGGGTGGATCATTTGAGGTCAGGTGTTCGAGATCAGCCTGGCCAACATGGTGAAACCCCATCCCTACTAAAAATACAAAAATTAGCCAGGTGTGGTGGGTGCGCCTGTAATCCCAGCTACTCAGGAGGCTGAGGCATGAGAGTCACTTGAACCCGGGAGGCAGAAATTGCAGTGAGTTGAGATTGTGCCACTGCACTCCAGCCTGGTCAATAGAGGGAGACTCAGTCTCAAAAAAAAAAAAAAAAAAAACAAAAAAACCCCCAAAACCAAAACGCAACCAAACAAAAAAGCCAAAACCAACCAACCAACCAACCAACCAAAAATAGAATAGTAGCTAAGGAAGCCAAAAGGGGCCAGAAGGATTCTTCCTACATTTTTGCCTCCAGGGTAATGGAAAGGAAATTCCTTCTCTTAAAGGAAGGCTGAGGCGAGAATGACACTCCCTCCTACACAGTCCAAATGACTTGATTTTTGTGAGCTTATAGCCATGTTTGAGGCTCAGCTGTTCTCCAGGGCTGGAGGCTTCCCTGTGCATGTGGGCCAGCACAAACATCCACTGGGAGTTGAGTGTGGTAAGTAGGTACCAAAGAATGAGCAGCTTAGGAAGTTCAAAGTGAAGTGTGAGGCTGGTCAGATTCCATAATTGCTTGCCCTTTGAATTGGTCTCCACCATTAATCTGCCATGTTCAGTGTCCTGCTAAACAATAGACTTTTTAAATGATGCACACACAGCCTTAAATTTGCTGAGCTATTCTCATAGTCAGTCGAGCTCATTTCAAAGCATTCAGACTGTACCACAATTAGCTGCTGACACTATCCTAAAATAATATAAAGCCTGGCCAGTAATTATACACTAGAAGAAACTATGTATAGAAAAGCTGATTAACTTGTGGGGTGGTGCAATTTTCTGAGCTGTGAACATTTCAAACAGAACGGTAGCAGTCATGTTGGTATGGATGAATATCCAACTGCAAATCCTTAGCTAAATATTTAACAACATCTTGCTCTAAAAGTATCAACCAAGTCTTCAGGTTGATACTTGGAGTCTTCTCTTTGTGGGTCAAGGGACTGAAAGGACCAGGTCTTTCTTGACTTTACCTGCAGGTGACACTGCAGGGATAACCTCCACTAATCCAGCCGATATGTGAAGGTGACCACAGCCATCACACGACTGTTGTCATTATCTTCGTCATCACTGACATCTTCACAGACATCGTTAGCATTGTTCTCTTATGAACTAATGGCATGTCCTGCAGTTCTAGATTTCAACTGTCTCCATTCCATACTCATCTCACATGTGTACGGATTCAGCATTGGGATTCTCACCTTTGCTCCTGATTCTTTGCTCCTGTGATGTCCCTTGGCTGGGATGGCCAGCAGTGCCGCTCCCTGCCTTGTTCTGAGGGGGTGTCCTGTGTGAGTCACTGCTGTTTCACTCAAGTTCCTGAGACAGCTCAGGGAGGGCTTCTGTCAAACAGACAAGTTTTGCCTGAAGAAGCTGTGCCCTGTTTCCCTGTCACTTTCCTACCTTACTAAGGTGTTGCTTCTTTCTTCTAAAGTCAGTGTCTAAGATAAGTCTTAAGTGGATGTCTCCTGGGCTTCCTTTTGTTTATAGCCAAACTTTACAGGGCAGAAGGTAGCTCTTGACCCCTTTGCTCACTTCCTGACTTCAGTTACTGGTCTCTCCTTTGCACAGAGAGTGTTCTCCTCTCCTCTTTCTCTTAAACTTTTATTTTAGGTTCAGAGAGTACATGTGCAGGTTTGTTTTATCGGTAAATCATGTGTTGCTGACATTTGGTGTACAAACGATCCCATCACCCAGGTGGTAAGTATAGTACCCGATAGGTCCTTTTTCAACCCTTTCTTCCTTCCTCCTTTCCCCCTCTAGTAGTCTCCAGTGTCTGTTGTTTCCAGTTTTATGTCCATGTGGACCCAATGTTTAGCTTCCACTTATAAGTGAGAACATGGCAGTTTTTGTTTTTCTGTTCCTATGTTAATTTGAACATAGGAACAGAAAAAATAGGATAATGGCTTTCAACTCCATCTATGTTGCTGCAAAGGACATATCTTCATTCTTTTTTATGGCTGTGGAGTATTACATGGTGTATGTGTACCATATTTTATTTAACCCACCATTGATGGTTGATTAACCAACCTAGGTTGATTTTACGTCTTTGCTATTGTGAATATTGCTATGAGGAACATACTAGTGCATATATCTTTTTGTAGAATAATTTATTTTCTTTTAGATACATACCCAGTGATACGATATCTGGGCCAAATAGTAATTCTATTTTTAGTTCTTTGAGAAATCTCCAAACTGTTTTCCACGCTGGCTGAACTAATTTGTATTCCTGCCAACAGTGTGTAAGTGTACCTTTTTCTCAGAAACCTCACCAACATCTGTTAATTTTTGTCTTTTTAGTAATAGCCATTCTGACTAGTACGACATGGTATCTCATTGTGATTTTGATTTGCATTTCTCTAATGATTAGAGATATTGAGCATTTTTTTTCATATGTTTGTTGGCCACATGTAGGTCTTCTTTTGGGAAATGTTTATTCATATCCTTTGTCCACTTTTCCTAATGGGGTTATTTGTTTTTTGCTTGTTGAATTGTTTGAGTTCCTTATAGATTGTGGATATTACACCTTTGTCAGATGCATAGTTTGCAAATAGTTTCTCTCATTCTGTAGGTTGTCTGTTTACTCTGTTGATAGTTTACTTTGCTGTACAGAAGCTCTTTAGTTTAATTATGTCCCACTCGTCAATTTTTGCTTTTGTTACAATTGCTTTTGGGGACTTAGTTATAAATTCTTTACCAAGGCCAATGTCTGGAATGGTAGTTTCTAGGTTTGCTCCTAGGATTTTTATAGTTTTAGTCTCTAGATTTTTATAGATAGTCTATAACCATCTGATCTTCACTGAAGTTGACAATAAGAAACAGTGGGGAAAAGACTCCCTGTTCAATAAATGGCATTAGGATAACTGGCTAGCCATATGCAGAAGAATGAAACGGGGCCCTTACCTTTCACCATACACAAAAATTCACTCAAGAAGGATTAAAAACTTACCACTCTCTTAACATCACTCATGAGCTCCTAGAATTCGGGGGCTTTGGTTTATTTATTGTTATATCCCCAAAGGTGGTAAACAGTCAAAAAAGTAAAGAACAAAAGCAAAAATCCCCATAATATATTCTGTTAAAGGCAGAGATGTGGAAAGGAAGATAAATTTTGGTGCACCTTTTATTAAAATTTTGCTTTGGAGGTATTTCCAGCTTATGGGGGAAGAAGGAAGAAGCTACAAGAAAGCCTGTTCTTTGGTTCTTTGAGGAAAGAGTGTTGTATTCCCGCCCCCTCCATACAGGAATGTTGGATACTACCTTGCAGCAATTACCACCTTTTTCCTTGTTGGTAGAACTTTGAATCTGTGGCTCGTTCACAGTCCCAGGAGGTAAATCATGATTGACTTAAGTGACAACCTCATCCACATTCCTAGGGGATGGTTTGAGGCTGAGTTCTGGCTAATGGGATCTGAGGGTATCTTATTTGAAGATATGGGGAAAGATTTTCCTCACTAAAACAAAGAAAACCCTAGGGTGAAATGCTGCTATTCTTGACTAGAGGTTGTTGAGTTAGTGTGTGAGAACTGGAATATCTGCAGTCATCTTGCAGCCAAGAGGAGATTTTACTCACATGCTACTGAGATGGAAAAAGCCCCTGGCTCTTGAGGACATAGTGGGATCATGCATTTACCTAGGCTTGAACCTTTCTTCTGGACTTATTATAGAATAATCTTTTGTTTTAACTTCTATTAGTTGGGTCTACTCTTCTTATAGTCAGAAGTACCACAATTGATGCACCTACAATCTTTTCGTAACATTTTTATCAGTCATTTCGCCATTATTAGCTGAGGTCCTCCCTAAACTGTGGGGAGGTGGAGGGGTTGGTTCAGTGGAAGGAGAATGAGGGATGAGACCTATAGAATGTGTTAAATAGCTTCCCTTTGCCCTTCCTGATCCATTTTCCACTATTTTGTATTCTGCTGTAAGCTCCAAAATAGGAGCAGGGATAACCTATATGGACGGTCTCTGTTTTCTCATGTTACTGAGAAGGACAATAAACAACACCTTTTTGAGCTTCCAAATTATACGTTAACATATGATCCTCTCCAAAGGCTTCTCACCAAACATCATTTGACCTGTAGTCTTCTTTTCAATTTTTCCCAAGACTGACTCCCAAGAAAATATTTCCCAAGAAAATATATCAGTCAGGGTCCCAACAAGGAACAGGTGGCTCACTCAAATTTGGAAAATTTGAAGAAGGTTTGTGCAGGGTGGTGGACCTCAAGCAGGTTGAAATCCAGTATCAGTTAGAAGCCTAATTCTTTCCAGTGTTGTGAGATTGAATATCACCCATATTCCTCTCAGCTAAATTCTTCCCTTTCTTCTAGAAGGATTTTAAGTTACACCTTTTCTGGAAAGTTTCCCCATCCTTCTGCATTAATCTGCTCTTACAACGCTATAGCGAACTACCAGAGACTGGGGAATTTATGAAGAAAAGAGATTTAATTAACTTACAGTTCTGCAGGCTTAACAGGAAGCATGACTGGGAGGCCTCCAGAAACTTACAATCATGATGGAAGGCAAAGGGGAAGCAAGCACGTCTAACCATGGGAGAGCAGGAGAGAGGGAAATGCCACACACTCTTCAAGCATCAGATCTTGTGAGAACTCTCTCACTATCACAAGAACAGCAAGGGGGAAATCTGTCCCCATGAGCCCATCCCCTCCCACGAGGCCCCTCCCTCAACGTTGGGAATTACAATTCAACATGAGATTTGGGTGGGGACACAGAGCCAAACCCTATCACCTTCACTCACCAAAACTTACTGAGATTTTGACTTATAGTTGGACTCTACATTGATATTCATGCTCACCATATTGGAATTCCTTGGGAACAGAGAACACGTACCTATGAAACCTGTCATTAAACTGGGTAATAACACCAATATAATTGAATGCTTTATTAAGATACATTTAAATTTTGGTAAAATATACATAATTCACCATTTTAACCATTGTAAGTGTACTAGCTCTATAGCATTACTTACATTCACATTGTCATGCAACCATCATCACCATCCATCTCCAGAACTTTTTCTTCATCTGCAACTGAAACTCTATACCCATTAAAAAATAATTTCAAACAACTATTTAGTAGCATGCTATTTAGGAAAATTAATGGACTTTGTTTTGAGACAGGGTCTTTCTCTGTTGTCCAGGCTGGAGTGCAGTGGCATGATCATGGCTCACTGCAGCCTTGACCTCCTAGGTTCAAACGATTCTCCCATCTCATTCCCCCAAGTCACTGGAACTACACATGTGTGCCACCACACCTGGTCTTCTGTGTTTTTTGTGGAGACAGAGTTTTGCCATGTTGCCCAGGCTGTAGACTTTGTTTTATAGAGTATGTTCAGATTTACAGAAAATTTGAGCCCGTAGTACAGAGTTCTCATCTCCCCATTATTAACATCTTACATTTGTAGGGTACGTTAGTTACAATTAATTAACTGATATTGATAAATTATTATTAATCGAAGCCCATACTTTATTCAGGTGCCTTTAGTCTTTATCTAATTATCTTTTTATCTTTCAGGATCACATCCAGGACACCACATTACACTTATTTATCATGTTTCCTTGGGTGCTCTTCCTTGTAACAGTTTTTCAGACTTTTTTTTTTATGACCTTGACAGTTGTGAGAATTATTGGTTGGCTACTTTGTAGAACGTCCATCAGCTGGGATTTGTTTGATGTTTTCTTTTTTGCTATTTTATTTAATTTTTGTTTTTAAATATTTTATTTCATCCCCTGCCCACACATTGATGTCTGATATTTTCATGATTAGACTGAGGTTATGCGTTATTGGGAGGAAGGCTACAGATGCTAAGTAGCATTGTCATCATATCACATCAAGGGTACATACTGTCAACGTGATTTATCACTGTTGATTTTGACTTTGACCACCTGGCTGTAGTGCTGTTTGTGAGGTTTCTCCACTATCAAGTTGCTCCCCTCCCTTCCACATTGTACTCTTTGAAAGGAGGTCACTGTGCACAACTAATACTTAAGGAGGAGAAAATTATGGAGTTAATTTTTAAATGATTGTGGGAGACATTTTCTGAAGCATCTGCCCAGCTCACATGACCTCCCACTCCCTAGGAACTGCCCTCTCTCAAATCCATAAGGATACCCTCCTGATTCCTCTCTTAAGCAGCCAGAATTGTTCTGTGAGATCCTTTTCTCTTGGTCACAATGATTGGAGAACATAGGGTCAACAAGATTCTTTCCTTAGGTGCTGGAAATGTTAGGGTAAGTCAGGCTTTCTGTGTGCCCAAGTTCAAGACAAAGCTACTAAATTAATGACTACTTAATAATATCCTTTGATTGATTGACTAATAATTATACAAGCCTAGTTAAAATACTGCCAACATTGCTGATTGTCTACCTATCATCCAGTTCTCCTTCCCACCTTTACCACATAAACCCAATTTTACGTTTAATGCAACTCAGTCTCTACTCTCTACTATGCAGCTCACATGCTCCAAGGACGGATCCCCATCCCTAGCTCCAGGAGTGGGCCCAATTGCTCCAAGAGTAATCCTCTTTTTCTTGCCTGTCGTAAGTTCAAGAATAGACATATGATCCAATTAAGGACAATGAGATGTGCAGAAAGTTTGCTAGAGCCTCCCAAGATAGTTCTTTGCTCTTTTGCTGTTGCTTTGAAGTGACCTATCTCTTCTGGATGTTGTCATGTATTAAGACTGGAACCATTGCACACAGCTTCCCACCAGCCCAAGGAGGCAGCTGGCACACAAAGGAGGAAAACCTAAAAAATGTCAGGGAGATGGAACAAGAACAATCCCATGCCCAACCTATCTCTAGATCCGGGCCACTCAAAATGTAGGGTGTTTGGGAACCATTTGTTACCATTCTACGACGACATAGACACAGAAATTGAGAGATGTGCTTAGGAATTTTTGTAGGGATTTGATATTGCAATCGCTTCCAAGTGTGTGGTCAGTGCACTTATCTAGCCAAACAGGCTCTAGACTAGTTTGGGTGTTGTCCGACAAAGGGGTGAGTTGTAAGTTGTGCAAACTGTGTACAAACCTTGTACTTTATAACCATGTAGCAATCTGCACTGAATTGAAAAATAAAATCAATGCAAGAACAACTGTCCACAGATATTTTGAGAAACACTGCTACAGACTTCAGTAATTATGTGAGTCAATTAATTTCCCCATCATTTAAGACAATATGGACTTTCTTTTCTCCAATTCACAGCCCAAAGTATCTTATGTTCTACTGTAGTGAATCTAGTAAAAAGACAACAGACCACACAGACATTTGTGGTAGGGTATACATGTAATTAAATAAATGTCTATATATGTGTGTGCATGTTTTTACCTAGCTCTGTACTGGGTAACCATTTCTCAATGTTAGTGATTGTAAAAATTTGGAAAAGAGAAGTTATTTTGGTATCTATTGCCAGCTGCTGGCACTTCCCAGTTCTAGTTCTTTGATTTGAATATGATGCCATGATGTAACACATGGGAGAGATACTAGAAGAACCGAAGTTCCATTTGTATCTCTAGAGAGAACTCATAAGAGTAAGGAGAGTTGACTATATGTAATTTTCCAATTATATTTTTAAATTTGTACTTCACAACTTTCCTAGTTTTGACAGAATGTCAATGTAATTTTTTTTTTTTTTTGAGACAGAGTTTTGCTCTTATTGCCCAGGCTGGAGTTCAGTGATGCAATCTCAGCTCACTGCAACCTCTGCCTCCCAGGTTCAAGAGATTCTCCCGTCTCAGCCTCCTGAATAGTTGGGATTACAGGTGCGTGCCACTATGCCCGGCTAATTTTTGTATTTTTAGTAGAGACGCGGTTTCACCATGTTGGCCAGGCTGGTCTCAAACTCCTGACCTCAGGTGATCTGCTTGTCTTAGCCTCCCAAAGTGCTAGGATTACAGGTGTGAGCCACCATGCCCCGCTCAATGTAATTTTTATACGTTTTGGGGGTCATAACCTTTAAGGGATTATCAGAATTCTAATTTGTAAAAGCATTACTTCTAAGTAACAAAAATAACATTTTGCAATTCTTATTTTTTCCTAGGGTTGCAAACTAAGAAAGGGCTGTAATGAAATTATGGTTGTGTGCAAACAAATAGAACAGAGGCATTTGTTAATGGAGGAAAACATCTTTGTGACCATTCTTTTTTGGTATTATTTTGATCCCAATGGAATGTTTTAGAGTCTCAGATGATTTTCACGTGAGGAATGACTATCTTCATTTACCATCCCAAAGATAGTCTTTAAGCTAGTGATCTGGGAAAGATTGCTGTGTGAAATTAAAAAGTTTATTCTTGCAACAATGATGAAATGGGCACATCTTTTTAGCCCCGATGGAATGAAGCCACATGACAATTAATTTATAGTATGCATTGCCTCAGCCATTAAGAGCCTTGGAAGGACTCCTGGTGTTGAAGGATGAGGCAGATGGGGTGTTCTAGAGAACTAGAGAGTTTATTTTGGCTTCAAAGCTGGTTACTATTATAAGAGATAGAAAACTGGGCAATAGCAAGCTGCAGCAGAAGGGACGGCCTCAACAGATGAGCCTGATGTATTATTTTAAGAACTTTCTTCCAAAGCCAAGTCATAACACCTCATTGCTTTGTATGAAATACAAAACACATTTTCTTTATAGGACTTGCTTTCTTTGAAAATCATAAAGATCAATTGCATGAATAGGAATTTTATTTTAATATAAAAATGTAGAACTCTTAATTGATTTACACAATAAAATATATTGTTTTGTGCCTTGTTGGTATAGCTGTATTGTTATACAAGTGGCATTTTGTAACAGGTCCCCTGGTTCCATCAACAAAATTTGGTTGTGGCCAGGCATGGTGGCTCATGCCTATAATCCCAGCACTTTGGGAGGCCGAGGTGGGCTGATTACTTGAGGTCAGGAGTTCGAGACCTGCCTGGCCAGCATGGTGTAACCCTGTCTCTACTAAAAATACAAAAATTAGCCAGACATGGTGGTACACACCTGTAATCCCAGCTACTTGGGAGGCTGAGGAATGATAATTACTTGAACCTAGGAGGTGGAGGTTGTAGTGAACTGAGATCAAGCCACTGCACTCCAGCTTGGCTGACAGAGTGAGATTCTGTCTCAAAAAAAAAAAAAAAAAAAAAAACTGGTTGTATGCTTGAGACAGTAATGTTCACTAAATATTCCATGGGCGCCCCTAGTTCTTCATCTCACTCATGGTTGAACTGGGGCCATGTATCTAGATCAGGCTGATGGGCCGTGAGAAAAGGAATTTTGTCACCTTTGGACTGAGACAGTTAAAACAAGCCATAGGCTTTTCATCATCTTCTTCTTTGGTGTGATCATTTTGACATGGAGGAGCCACACAACAGAAGCAGCCTCCATCTTTGAGTCACCGCATCAAGGAAAACATCCCTGGAGAGCTCTTTATCTGCATTTGACATTTTATGAAT
Organism: Rhinopithecus bieti; assembly: GCF_001698545.2. Classification (NCBI taxonomy): domain Eukaryota; kingdom Metazoa; phylum Chordata; class Mammalia; order Primates; family Cercopithecidae; genus Rhinopithecus; species Rhinopithecus bieti. The sequence goes on from NW_016803982.1 coordinate 5,465,013, forward strand.
AGGAAGGAGACTTTTGCTGTGAGACCCCAGTGAGATTTGGGTGTCTATTTGTTACCACAGCATGGGCTAGTGTTATACTGACTTTTATCCATAGTTATACATTTCTGTTCTTTATAAATTACCCAGGCTCTGGTATTTTGTATGTGCTTGTCCATTTGCACTGCTATAACAAAATACCAGAGGCTGGGTCACTCATAAAGAACAAATTTATTTCTTACCGTTCTGGAGGCTGGAAATTCCAAGATCAAGGTGTCAGCAGACTTAGTGTCTAGTGGGCGCTGCACTCTCTGCTTCCGTGATGGTACCTTGTGACTGTGTCCTCATATGGCAGAAGCTGCAGGGGCAAAAAGGGCTGAATCCTGTTGAGGCTTCTTTGATAAGGGCCTTAATCCTGTTCATGAGGGAGATGCCCTCATGATCAAATCACCTCCTCAAGGCCCTACATCTTAATATTATTACACTGGAAATTAAGTTTCTACATGAATTTTAGAGGAGCACAAACATTCAATTATGACAGAATTGGTGCCTACTAACAATTTACCACTTGTAGTGTGGAGATAATCCCCAGAAGCAGAGAGTGCTGTATGTGCTGTATATGTATATGTATTTATATATGTGCTGTAGATGTGGGTGCACGGCTGAGTTCCCAGGGGCCCTATTGTGCATTGCCCATTGACCTCCGTAGTGTTTCCACATGTGCAGAACTGTGCTGGGAGCTGTAAGAATGTAAGCAACAACAACAACAATCTTAGACCTAAATCAACTCAGTCCAAGGAGAAGAAACGTACACTTCTTTTCTTCTATAAGCTTGCAGTCTATCTATTAGGAGAGTGAGGACAGGCACCCAAGAAATTAAAATATAAGGTAGAGGGACAAAGAACATTTCATTGGCGTGGGGGAGATCATGAACTGTAAATAAAAAATGAGTCTGTGTGCGTGTTCTAGGCTATAGTACCATGCACATTTGGAGAATAAAGATATTATAATGAGATTAATATATTTGAAGGTTAATTTTTGTTTTTGTGTACAATAAAGGTAACATTAAATCTTTATCCCAGTTTAGCGACAAGTTCTTTAGCCTTGGTTTTCAAGAGCCATAAATTTGATAGAATATTATCTCCCTAGTGATAGCAGATCTTGTCATATCTGTCACTGTAATTGGTCCTGGTAGTTTCCACCAGCTTAGCCAGGGCTCCCTTGTCTTTTGAGTTAACCCATGTAAAGGCAGTGGTGGCGCGGGTCTTTCTGTGGATGAAACATCCCACCCAGTCTGGCTTTTCTCTTGATAATGAACTAGGAAACTCCCATTTTAGAGCCCAAGGCAGCAGGAAGAACAACCAGCTCAATGGGATCCACACGTGTGCAGTCATCCCCAGGTGAGCCTTCTTGTTCTCCACCAAGGTGGTGACTTTATAAACACCTGCTCAAAGGACTGGCAGTCTCAGTGGGGACACCCCTTTTCTGGCAGCTCTCTGCTTTTCTTGCTCTGTGTCTGAATGTAGTTGGCCACTTTAAGCAGTTGAGTAGCTGTTTGACTGGCCAAGGCCTGAGTGAGCTGGTGCATCTCAGGGGATGCTTTCAAACACTTACAAAGGAAGACTCTTTGCCACCACAGCTGGATATAACAGCTGCATTTGACAAGCAGACAGAGGTGATTATTGCATCCCATTTTGTAGGCCTAACTGGGAATGATAATAATATCTTTCTTTCTTTCTTTTTTTTTTTTTAACATAAGAAAGCAGCAGCCTTTTATTGCAAATATGCACACACTCTCGGGCGAGGTTGCCTGGTCCTCAGATGTGGGGGACCAGGGAAGTCACGCCGGCGCTGTCGGGTGAGGTTACCGGGTCCACGAATGCGACGCCCGAAGAAGTCACACCGGCTCCTGCAGGCAGCGGACTTTTATGCATTGGTACTGGAAGGGGGAGGACAGTGGGCGGGATAAGGGCGTGATAGGGGCGTCTCCATAGGCGTGGGCGGGTAAGTTTCGTTCGCTTCGGATTGACGTCACCTGGCGCATGCTCTGTTGATCTGCATCGTCCCGGGCACAGGCAGCATTTTCCCGCGCGGGTAAGTTGGTGATGAAGAACCCGGAAACAACAGGTACTGCTCCATCTTGTTCACCTTCCCCCATCTTGTCCCTTCTCTCTTTCTCTTTTTTTTTTTTGAAGACAGTCTCACTCTGTTGCCCTGGCTGGAGTGCAGTGGAATGATCTTGGTTCACTTAAACCTCTGCCTCCCAAGTTCAAGCAGTTCTCCTGCCTCAGCCTCCTGAGTAGCCGATATTACGGACATGCACCACCGCACCTGGCTAATTTTTGTATTTTTAGTGCAGACGAGGTTTCACCATGTTGGCCAGGCTGGTCTCAAACGACTGACCTCAGGGGATCCCTCTGCCTCAGCTTCCCAAAGTGCTGGGATTACAGGCATGAGCCACTGTGCCCCGCCTGGAAATAATACTTCACTTTTGATTTGAACATTTTAAAACATTTTGACAGCATTTTAAATTTTGGTTGAAATAACACATGTGCCATATTTAAAATCAACAAGCCCCTGTCAGGCCTGATGCCACCCGTTTCCCTGATGGTTTACATTTGTAGAGAGGTTTTCCAGATTCCCCTCACAGAAATAAATCTGGCCATTCACGGTCAATCTAAATCTGTACTTCTAGAACTCAACATATGTAAATATGACCAAACATTGAGGTTTTTTGTTTTCCTTCATAGTAAAGACTTATCTTTTTTTTAAATGGACTATATCAAATCAATTTTTATACTTCTTTCCTCAGTAAGCAAAATAAATTTTTCATGTGCTATGAAGACAACATTAAATCTTTATGTCCTCTGTTGATTAGAAAGTATGATATCAGCAATACTAGGACATTTATGCTCAGGATTCTGTAATTATACTAAAATACACGCTGTCTTTTGTTCATCTATTTTATCTGGGTTGCTCTCTCTTACCTGGTATTTGAGAAATCTAATGAGATCAAAGAGAATAAAAATTGGGGTACTAGATTATTGTTATTTATATAAACATATTCCTAGAAGAATCTAGGCCTGATACAACTTTTATGAGTGACTATTGTTCTAGGATCATTTTATCTGTTCATTATATATCCTCCAAACCAAATTCTCTGGTTTTTTTTTTTTTTTTTTTTTTTTTTTTTTTTTTTTTTTTTTTTTTTTTTTTTTTTACATTTTCTCCTGGGAAAGATTAACGAGGCACTCCATAGTAAAATAAAAAACAGATTTGGCTTTTGGGAGTTGGGAAAGTTCTGGTGAAATGCCAAGGGCTGAGCTGCAGGTTTTCACAATTGTTTGTTTTGAAGCTTAAAATTGTTGGAAAAATATCACATATGAGACTCATGTCATTGCTTCTGACAATGAAATAGGTCAGTTGCCCAGGTGGTGTCTAAGGAGAAACCTACAGAAAAGGATAATGTATACATCTCTTCTTCAGCCCAGACTCTGTTAGCCATCCATGTAGGAGGCTCAGTGGGATTGAAAATCTTCAGTGCTGTTTCTTGAATACAGACTCATAGTCTGGTGGTCTGACTTTTATAATCATGGTCATAGTTATTGAGAGGTCTGATTTTTTTTTTTAAACTTTGCAAATTCCAAATCAATCCAGTATGGATATGTTCATGGTACCGTGTAACAGCAATGCCTGTTCTCAAGAGGCATATGCTTAGATCTCTTTGTGCAGCAAATCAGCCTGAAGTTCCATATGTCACTATTCTGACTTTAGTTCATATGGTGAATTAACTACATGCTCAGAATGCGCACAGAAACAGCAGTGACGCAGAAGAAGGGGCAGGAGGTTCCAAGAATGATGAATGCCAGGTAGGAAAGTAGAGAAAGGCCAGAACATGAGCGCCCCTCCCACCAATTGTGGAGGGAAAGATTTCTTGGTTTTCTCTTCCCCAGTGGGAAAAAGACTTCATTAAGAGAACTCATCACTGTAATCCCAGCTACTAGGGAGGATAAGGCGTGAGAATCGCTTGAACCCAGGAGCAGAGGCTGTAGTGAGCCAATACTACAGATAAAGTATTCTTTATCTTGCAGACAGATGACGATGTAAATTGAATTTACTAGAGAAATGGTGAATGACATTTTCATGGAACCATTCTAGTTTCTAATAAACAGTTATAGCTTGGTTAGTCCATCTGTGGGTGAGGTCACTGCAGTCAGTATGCACATACCCACCCCCAAATCAGCAGAGAACATCCACAGAAGTGAGTCTTCCTCACTCTTCCCCCTTCCCAGGAGGGTGGAGCTGGATTCTGAAGGGGATTCCTGGGCTTGAGAACATTCTGGGCAGACCCTGAAGGGGCAAGTCCATAGTACACAATGAGGTGGTAACAAGACAAGCTTCTTGTCAGATCCATAAAGCTATCTAAACTGCACAATATCTAGCAATGAATTTAACCAAAGAAATGAAAAATCTACACAAAGAAAATGATCAAATATTGACAACAGAAATTGAAGAGGCACATGAAAACTGGGAATATATTCCATGCTCGTGGATTGAAATAATTAATATTATTAAAATGACAATTCTGCCCAATACAATTTACAGGTTCAATGCAATCCCTATCAAAATACCAATGATTTTCTTCACAGAAATAGAAAAAACAATCCTAAAATTTATATGGAACCACAAAAGACCCTGAATAGCCAAAGCAACCCTGAGCAAAAAGAATAAAGCTAGAGGCATCATACTACCTGACTTCCAAATATACTACAAAGTTATAGTAACCAAATCAGCATAGTAGTGGCATAAAATCTGACACATAGACAAATGTAAGAAAATAGAGAACCCAGATATAAATCCACACACTTATAGCCAACTCATTTCTCACAGAGGTGCCCAGAACATACCATGGGGGAAAGGACAGTCTCTTTAAAAAGTGGTGCTGGGAAAACTGGATTTCCTTATGCAGAAGAATGAAACTAGACCTCATTTCACTATATTAAAAAATCAGTTAAGGCCGGGCGCGGTGGCTCAAGCCTGTAATCCCAGCACTTTGGGAGGCCGAGACGGGCGGATCACGAGGTCAGGAGATCGAGAGCATCCTGGCTAACATGGTGAAACCCTGTCTCTACTAAAATACAAAAAATTAGCCGGGCGTGGTGGCGGGCGCCTATAGTCCCAGCTACTCGAGAGGCTGAGGCAGGAGAATGGTGAGAACCCAGGAGGCGGAGCTTGCAGTGAGCTGAAATCCGGCCACTGCACTCCAGCCTGGGCGACAGAGCAAGACTCCGTCTCAAAAAAAAAAAAAAAAAAAAGAACTCAAATGGCTCATAGACCTGAATGAAAGACCTAAAACTATTAGACTCGTAGAAGGAATCATAGGTGCAAACCTTTTGGAGCTTGGATTAGGCAATGGTTTCTTAAATACAACACCAAAAGCACAGCAACAACAACAAAATAGACAAGGTGGACCTCATCAAAAGTAAACACTCTTGTGCATCAAAGGACACTATTGGCTGGGCATGGTGGCTCACGCCTGTAATCCTAGCGCCTTGGGAGACCAAGGCAGGAGGACGGCTTGAGCTCAAGAGTTCAGAACCAGCCTGGGCAACATGGTGAGACTTCATCTCTACAAAAAAATTTTGAAAAATTAGCTGGGTGTGGTCCCAGCTAATGGGGGACCTGAGAGGGGGTCTGAGAGGGGGCTGAGAGGATCACTTGAGCCCAGGAGTCTGAGGTTGCAGTGAGCTATGACTGTTCCACTGCAAAAAAAAAATAAATAAAGTAAATTAAAAGTTAAATAAGACACTATCAAGAAAGTGAAAAGACAACCTACAGAATGGGAGAAAATGTTTGCAAATCATGTAACTGATAGAATTCTACAACTCAACAAAAAAATACAAGCAACTCAATTCAAAAATGGGCAAAGGGCTGGGTGTGGTGGCTTATGTCTGTAATCCCAGCACTTTGGGAGGCCAACGTGGGCAGATCACCTGAGGTCAGGGGTTCTTGACCAGCCTGGCCAACATGGTGAAAGCCTGTCTCTACTAAAAATACAAAAAATTAGCTGGGTGTGGTGGTGGGTGCCTGTAATCCCAGCTACTCAGAAGGCTGAGGCAGGAGAATTGCTTGAGCCTGGGAGGTGGAGGTTGCAGTGAGCCGAGATCGTGCCACTGCGCTCCAGCCTGGGTGACAGAGTGAGACTCTGTCTCACAAAAAAAAAGTAAAAGGCAAAGGGCTAGGTTCAGTGGTTCATGCCTATAGTCCCAACACGTTGGAAGCCAAGGCAGGAGGATTGCTTGAACCTAGGAATCTGAGACCAGCAGCTGGGGCAACATGTGAGACCCTCGATTCCACAGGGAAAAAAAACAAACTGCTGAGTGTAGTGGTGTATGCTTGTAGTCCCAGCTACTTGGGAGGCTGAGGTGGGAGATCAAAGCTGCAATGAGCTACAAGTGTGCCACCGCACTCCAGCCTGGGCAACAGAGTGAGACCCTGTCTCAAAAAAAAGGACTTGAATAGTCATGTCTCCAATATTACAAATTGATGGACAGGCACAGTGGCTCACACTGGGAGACTGAGATTGGAAGACTGCTTGAGCTCAGGAGTTTGAGACCAGCCTGGGCAACATGGCAAAACCCCGTCTCTATCAAAAAATACAAAAAAATTAGCTGGGCATGGTGGCTCTCGCCTGGAGTCTCAGTTACTTGGGGGACTGAGGCGGGAGGATTGCTTGAGCCCAGGAGGTTGAGGCTTCAGTGAGCCCTGATCAAGCCACTGCATTCCAGCCTGGGTGACAGAGAGAAGCCCTGTCTCAAAAACAACAAGAGCAACAAAAACAAACTGACAGTAAGCACATGAAAAGATGTTCAACGTCATTAGCCATTAGGGAAATGTAAATCAAACCCACAATGAGATGCCCCTTCACAACCATTAGGATGGAATTTAAAAACACAGAAAACAGCTGGGTGTGGTGGCTTATGCCTGTAATCCCAGCACTTTGGGAGGCCCAGGTGGGCAGATCATCTGAGGTCAGGAGTTCGAGACCAGCCTGGCCAACATGGTGAAACCCAGTCTTTACTAAAACTACAAAAATTAGCCGGGTGTGGTGGCACACACCTGTACTCCCAGCTACTCAGGAGCCTGTGGCAGGAGAATCGCTTGATCCCAGGAGGCAGAGCCTGCAGTGAGCCTGAGATCGCATCAATACACTCCAGCCTGGGCGAC
>NW_016803982.1:5472857-5505809 GCF_001698545.2 Rhinopithecus bieti
ATGCCAGGGCATAACTCTGTTTGGCTTGGCAGCTACTGCCAAATGGTTTTCAAACTAGTGGAAGGGCTGAACCTTCCACAGAATGTATGAGAGTTCCAGTTGCTCCTCATCTTTGCCAACACTTGGTTTTATCTGTCCTTCAATTTTAGGTGTCCTGGTAGATGTGTAGTGGTATCTTACGGTGGTTTTACTTTGTATTTCCTCAATAACTAATGAAGTTGAGCACCACATAAATATTTTTATATATGTATATTTTTATGTTTTAAAATATATATCTTATATTTATAAAATACATAATATATATTATTCTAATAATAAATAATAAATACATAATATATCTGCATAAATATTATATATTTATTAGGATAAATATATTAAATAAATACATATATAAAGATATTTGCAAATATTTTGAGACTGGGTCTTGCTATGTTGCCCAGGCAGGTCTTAAACTCCTGGACTCAAGTTATTCCCCCGACCTCTGTCTCTGGAGTGGCTGGGACTACAGGCATGTGCGACAATGCCCGATGATATGAATATTTTTTAAAAATACATAAATGCATTATTCTATTTTTAGTTTTCCATGTATCTTTTCAGTAAGGCCCATATGTTTATATAATTATAATGAGAGTACATTTAGAATTTTGTGTCTTTTTAAACTAATCATTTAAAAGGTTATGTCCTTCATATTTATCCTTTAAAATGGCTTCTTAATAGTCCCCTGAGTTTGGTTTCGCTAAGACAACTAGTTTACTTAACTATTTCCCTCTTGTTGATCATGAGGGTTACCTCCTGTTTTCCCGCTGGCTAATTATTGTCCGCAAAGAGGAGAAATACAGATGCACAGCCCAAGGGAATGTTTTAATATCATGGAAACTATCAATAATGAAGTGTGATGTGTCGGTTAAGTATGTTCGGTCCTTTGAATATGGTTTTAGTTTCTTTCCCAGTATAACCCCTGGAAATAAGCATCATCTCTATTTTACAGAAGAGGAATCTGATACAAGGCTATGTAACTTGCCCACTATCATACACCCAGTAGGTGATAGAGCAGGATTTCTAGCCAAGGTTGATGACTCCAGAGCTCTGACCAGCCACAGAATGGCTCTACCCATACCATTGTCCATGCACATAGAATGTTCCCAGCCCCAGCTCCTGGTTCTCCTTGCAGACTCTCCTTGCCCACCCCTCACTCCCTGTCCTCCTTCTTTGCATCACTGTTTCAAATTGCTGTTCCAAGGCTCCACACAACAAATGATTTTCCCACACTGTCCATGGGTTCTTATCTGCTTCATCTCAGGACCTCTCTTCAGAATGATTCAGGGCTCAGGATGGGGGGCAGGCCAGGGGTGACCTTTAGCATGGTGGCTTCTGGAATTCTAATGCCAGATGGAGTCACAGGCCTGGCCTTTCTGTAGAAGAGTTTGGGAACTTAGGCTCATTTCTATCACTTTGGACTCTGGATCAATTTCAGAATTCCAAAAGTCTCATAGGGTTTGGGTGAGAATTAAGCATAAGTGAGCTGAACAAAGCCCAGAGAGATTGCACTGTCTCTTGCTCTTGGAAGTGCTCTTGCACTTTCAGGACTGAGCATGGGCAGGTGATGCTTCTCTTGGATGCTTGCTGGTAATGCGGAAGCTTGGTTATGCAGCCTACTGCACTGGCATGAGGGAAAGCAGGATACAGAACTCACCCTAAACTACGACGTTGTTCTCATTCCATGGGGTCAAGGGAACCAAATGAGACAGATGTGAGCACACTTTAAAGTTGCAAAGTGCAATACAAATGTGAGTTTTGATAATGATGACTAGCCTTATTAACCATCTGTCTCGACATTCCAATTCCTCGGTAAGATGTCTTTGGCTTCTTAGTATGTTGTGGCATTTTCATTTCCTTATTCAAGTGAAGCAGGGAGTAGGCGTGAAACTGATGTCAGACTGCCTGGGTTGGAATATGAGCTCCACTATGCAGTAACTGTGTGCTCTGGGCAAGTTATTAATTACTCTGAACTTTGGATTTTTTTCACCTGTAAAATGAGTGCTACGATCTGAATATTTGTGCCTGCACAAAATTCGTAGGTTGAAACCTAATCCCCAATGTGGTGGTATTAAAAGGTGGGGACTTCTGGAATTGATGAGCTCATGAGGGTTCTGTCCTCCTGAATGGGATTAGTGACCTTATAACACAGGCCTGAAGGAGCTTGTTTCTCTTTTCCATCATGTGAGGACACAGAAAGAAGGTGCCAACTATGAGGCAGAGAGTGAACCCTCATTAGACACTGAATCTGCTGGCACCTTGATCTTGGACTTCTCAGCCTCCAGAACTATGAGTAATAGATGTCTGTTGTTTATAAATTAGCCAGTCTGTTATTTTGTTGCAGCAACCTGAACTAAGACAATGTGGATTAAGAAGAGTAATATAATCACCTCATAGGGTGATTATGAAAATTAAGTAATATGAATAGCACTTAGTGCCTGGCATAGAGGTAGTTTAAAAAACGTTATTAATTATTTACGTGTGTGTGTGTGTGTGTGTGTGTGTACATGCTCAGGTGGAAACCTTCCAAAAATATTTAAGTATGTCACAATCATACTTTAAAAATGCAGTCTACAGTTATTAATTATAATTTATAAATTCAAATTATAATTTATTAATAACAAAAATAAAGTTTTTTTTTTTTTTTTTTTTTTTTTGAGGCGGAGTCTCGCTCTGTCGCCCGGACTGGAGTGCAGTGGCCGGATCTCAGCTCACTGCAAGCTCCGCCTCCCGAGTTTACGCCATTCTCCTGCCTCAGCCTCCCGAAGTTCTTTGTAATTTGTCCTACTGATCTTACCAGCTTACTCTTCCACCCATCCTGCATACACAGGCACACATGCCACACACTTCAGCACAGCTGAACTCCTGAGTTCTCGCATGGTGTTATGCCTTTACTTCCTCCCCACCTCCCCTATACTCTCCGGAGAAGCACAGACTAGAGCTGGGGAGTTTCTCCTAGTTTCTGGTTGTTACTGTTTCCAGAGGCTCTGCTGGTTTTCTTCTCCCGGGTTCTGGGGAGCACTCTTGCAGCCTCATTCCTGCTTATGCTGGTTGGTGTTTCTTTCTTGAAACCAAAGAGTTCTGTTACTAGGACCTGCCTCATATGAGTCCTGTGAGGGTCAATGAGGTGACTCATGACCTGTATCTATCATGATGCTTTACACACCCTGAGTGTTTAAACGTCATTATCATTGTGTGCTCCAAGTTGTTGATCAGTAGTGGATCTATGCATGTAAATAAATAAAAAACTTAGTTTGTTTCCTTCTGGAAGGAAATTTCAAGTTGTGGATTGGAAAAGGATTTAGTTAAGAAAACAGAATGGACTTAAGGTGATCTGACTCTGAAGTTCTACAGAGTCACATTTACTTGAGAGTGTGCATGGTGAATAAAAGCTTAACACATTTTCTTTAGGATGTGATGGTCGCCTGAGTAAATTGTGAGGGCCACGTTTAGTGTATTCTGATGGGAGTGAGAATACTTGGGTTCCAATTCCAGCTCTCACCCTTATTAACTGGATTATCTCAGGCAAGTGGTTAAATTTCTCTGCATCTCTGTTTTCTCATCTGTAAAATGGATATGGTAGCTACCTCCAAGACTGTTGTAAACATAAAATGAATTGGCCAGGTGCAGTTGCTCATGCCTGTAATCCCAGCACTTTGGGAGGCTGAAGCGGGCCGCTCACTTGAGGTCAGGAGTTTGAGACCAGCCTGGCTAACATGGCAAAACCCTGTCTCTACTAAAAATACGAAAATTAGCCAAGTGTGTTGGCACATGCCTGTAATCCCAGTTACTTGGGAGGCTGAGGCAGGAGAATCGCTTGAACCTGGGAGGCAGAGGTTGCAGTGAGCCGAGACTGTGCCACTGCACTCCAGCCTGGGCAGACTGGAGAGATTCCATCTCAAAAAAACAAAGAGAGACCCCGTCCAAAAAAAAAAAAAAAAAAGAAGAGAGAAAATGAATTAATACATATGAAGCTCTTAGCATAGTGCCAGGCATGTAGCACTCAGTAAGAGTTATCTCATATTTAATCAGGCAGGTAGCACTCAGTATGAGATTAAATCCCATATTTAATCACCTACGTTTCCTTTATCATCCCAACATTAGAAGGTCAATTATTTTTAGCTGGAAATGATCTTACTGCTCATACATGCTAGTGTTTGACAAACTTGTTTATTTCTTCTTCCTTTTTAAACAATGAACTCTTTTTTCCTAGTGAAACCTATGTGGAACTGTAGCAGCTGAGGTTGGGGCCACCATGCACCCGTGAACACACAGCATTTCTGGGTCATCTGGAGGCTTCTCTTTTATATCTCTCAAGGAGTAGGGGTGGGAGGCAAATATGTCCACAATCAGAGGTGATACTACCTAACTGCTAACCCAGACATCTGTGGATCTCTAGGCAAGTGGTGTAAGCACAGATCTGGGCCCAAACCCCTTCATTTTATTCACAGGGAGGCTGAGTTGCATGAAGAGGCTAACAAGGAAATTTACAAGTGGCAGAATTAGAACTTGAACTTAGATTGTCTGACTTAAGGCCAGTGAACTCTCAGCTAAGCTGATTACATCTTGCTGCTTCTTTAGCAAGAAGAAGACAACGAGAAGAACATTGGGTTTGGAACCAGGAGAACTGGCTTTGGATCCTGGCTTTGTAATTTACTAGTTTTATAAACCTGAGGACAATTTTTACTCTATCTGCTCAGCCTGAAAACCATGACCTCCCTTTTCTCTACAAACTTCCTCTGCAGTTTGGCTCCACATTACCGCAACCTTTGTCCATAGCAAATGAGTGCTATTATTTTATTATTCTTTGGGAAAAGCTGGATCCTTATTCCAGAAAAGTCCATTCCTGTGTAAAATGCAGGTGTTGGTTTAATTAGAACCAGTTGATAGAATCAGGTTGCCCATAGTAACATCTGTAGCACTTCCTTCTGGATCTTGATTGAATTTTTTTTTTTTTTTTTTTTTTAGAGTAATGGTACTATGGATGCCATGGCCTTAAATGTGGATTTGCAGAATCATAAGTAAATTCTGCTATCTATTGGCTTAATGCTGGTCTTTTATCTCCTTTAAAAGTCATTCTTTGAGGCTGGGGGTGGTGGCTGACACCTGTAATCCCAGCACTCTGGGAGGCCGAGGCAGGTGGATCACATGAGGCCAAGAGTTCGAGACCAGCTGGCTAACATGGCAAAACCCCATCTCTACTAAAAATACCATAAAAAATTAAAAAAATAAAAAAATTAGCCAGGCATGGTGGTGCCTGTTTGTAGTCCCATCTACTTGGGAGGCTGAGACAGGAGAATAGCTTGAACTTGGGAGGCAGAAGTTGCAGTGATCCAAAATTGCACCACTGCACTCCAGCCTGGGTGACAGAGTGAGACTCTGTAAAAAAAAAAAAAAAAAAAAAAAAAAAAAGATCATTCTTTGAGCTGTCTTTCTCATGCATAGGGATTCTTCTCTGATTTGGCTCTGAATAATTTTTCAGCCTTATCTTCCCCATTGCCAAATTCATACATATTGAAACACTTGTCATTCCCCAGATACTCCAAGCTCTCCCTGCCTTGCCTTCAAACATAATATTGTTCCCTTTCCCTGGAATGCCCTCTCCTGTTGGGCTTCCTGCCATCATCCTTCAGGCCTGAGTTCCAATGTCTCGGTTCCTCTGAGTGGCCTCTCTTGACCCTGCTGGCTGGATCTGCTCCTGCTGGTATTCTCTTGAGGTTGTCAGTTGTCTTATCTGGCTCCTCTACTTTGAGCTCTTTGAGGACAGAAATGTGCGCTATTTGTGTCAATACTCCCTCCAGGACTTACAAGAATGCATAGTGTAACACGAACAATACATAAATATTTGCTGAATGAATAAAGAATGAGTTAATTCTTTCTAACAAGGGAGGACAAATATTATAAAGATATTATTAGACAGTGGTGGTCAAAACTGATTTAACCTCTGTTCATTAGAAGTCAAACTGTGGCCTTTAATAAGTGACTGCTGATATTCAGTAGCTTTAAAATGGATTTTAGTAAGGTGCCTTTGACTGTGAATTTCTAGTTCTTTTGGAATTTACAATCTCCCTGTCTCCTTTTGTTTCTGAAACGGTTTTGAACCAAAGGTAATCTCAAATTCAACCTGGTTGGGTTAACCTACTGTTAATAAACCTACCATTTACTTGTTTTCTTGCTTGTATTTGAACTTATGGCAACATTACATTTTCTAAGATTTGGAAAAGATATTCCAGAACCTGATGAAGTATAGTTGCTACCACCCTTATTTTAAAAATGTAAATTTAGAAGATATTTGCTCTTTCTTCTCACTTAGAAATGTTCCCATATCAAGTTTCATTAAATAGAGAAAGACATTAAAACTGTAGGGTTTTTCAGTTCTTAAGACTTTAAAAAATGGGTCTTACATGTTAAAAATTAATACTTCTTTGCCGTCATTTCTGGACCGAACCACATATCATCACCAAGATTGCTGGTCAGGAAGAGTTTGCAAAGAGAGTTTATATAATGAGGTTTCATTGAGCTAACCGCTTCCCCAAAATAGCATCCTTCATTTGGAAGAGCTTGAAGTTCAGATAGCTGTTCTTCCTTTGTTAATTTGTTTTCTAGTGAAGTGAAAGTTGCTGTCACAGATTTATTTTTGTTGTGACAGTGGTGGGGGAGCAAAGAAATTTTATCTGTAGTCTTGTGAAAGGAAATTAAATCTTAGGACCCCAAACTCATTAAGCCAAAGGGAAAAGTCAGTCTGGGATCTGGGTCACACAAACCTCCCTCCCCTGTTTGGTTCCTGAATAAGATGGCTACGAGATAAAAAGCTACAAACCTCCCCCATATTGTGCCCTCAAGAAAATTCCTAGTGAGCTGCAAGATCTTTTAAGGTGTTTCTGTGAAGATTTCACCATGGCAGTGTACGTGGATAGCTTCTCTTTACAGGTGCAGTCACCCCCGGCCCACCAGACACAAATGCATATCTGATTGTTCCCCTGCCTCGTTTCGTCTATCTTATCTTATGTCAAATGTAGATTCCCTGCATTTTCCCTCTGTCCTATTTGTCTATGTCATCTTATGTAAAGAAACACAAATTAATCGAGCCAAAGGCATGAATGACTATTTTTCCCTATACCCATCGTACATGAAAACTGTGTATTTCTCAATATCCTGCCATTTCCCCTTTAAATGTGGAGCCCTCAAAATCATCCTCACAGAAAGGCATAGACCTCTCTTCCAGGTGTGCGTCCTTAACTTTGGCAAATAAGCCTCCTAAAATGATTGAGACTTGTCTCATCATTTTTCTCGATTGACAGTCTTTCCATTATTCAGATGTATCATTTCCCCTGTATCAACAGTGCCAACTGGGCTCATCAGAGATATCATGAAATATGCTCTAATTTCTTTCTTTTCTTTTCTTTCTTCTTTTCTTTTCTTTTCTTTTTTTTTTTTTTTTTTGAGACAGAGTCTCACTCTGTTGACCAGGCTGGAGTGCAGTTGTGTGATCTTGGCTCTTTGCAACCTCTGCCTCTGAGGTTCAAGTGATTCTCCTGCCTCAGCCTCCCAAGTAGCTGGGACTACAGGTGCATGCCACTGTACCTGGCTAATTTTTGTATTTTTAGTAGAGACGGATTTTCACTATGTTGACCATGCTGGTCTCAAACTCTTGACCTCAGGTGATCCGCCCACCTCGGCCTCCAAAGTACTGGGATTACAGGTGTGAACCACTGTGCCTGGCCTCCAATTTCTAATATTGTGTTTGTGGCTGATGTTGACAGACAATGTCACAAGGTATGATCAAGTCATGTTAAACTGTCTTTGTATTGGTCAGCTGTAGCTGCAGAACAACCTCAAGATCTCAATGGCATACCCCAGTAAATGTGTATTTCTTGCTTATGAGTTTACAAGTCAGCTGAGACATGCTGAGGGTTGACTGTGGTGGCCCTGCTCCATATAGCTCTCTTCCTCTCCTGGTTCCAGCAGGTTGGGTAAAAATGTGTTATCTTTCCTCCTGGCTAGGCAGAACCTGCTAGCCCTCCCTAATGACCTGTCCTTCCCTTGGTTCTTGCTGGTAGTCTGTGAGTTCTGGGTTTCTGCATTAGTGTCCACCTGGCCACTGGTGAAGGAGGCCACCCCAAGCCTCTGCTGTTGATTATTTCTCCCTTCAATGTGGCAGGCCCTATGATTCTTTCAATTTAACTGCCTCCTGAATCTCCCCTGGGGACTATGGGAATGTCTTGGTTCTGCTTATGTTATTGGGAGCCACAAATAGCCTGAGCAAGCAAAATATTAGGGTGCTCATCAGGTGAACCATTGTCTTAGTTATGGTTCTTCAAACAAACAGAACCAATAGGAGATATCTTTATCTCTACCCCTACTCTGTCTGTCTGTCTGTCTGTCTATCTATCTATCTGTCTATCTATCTATCTATCTATCTATCTATCTATCTATCTATCTATCTGCCATCCCTTCACTCATCCATCTATCCGTCATCTATTTATCTATCTAAAAAGAGATTTGTTATGAGGAATTGACTCACATGATTGTGGAGGCTGAGAAGTCCCATTATCTGCTGTCTGCAAGTTGGATACCTGGGAAAGCCAATGGTATAATTAAGTCTGATGTCCAAAGGCCTGACAACTAGGGAAACTGATGGTATAAATTCCAGCCCAAGGGCAGGAGAAGATGAGATGAGATGTCCTAGCTAAAGAAAAGGGGGTGGCAAATGTTATTTCCTTTCTCTGCCGTTTGTTCTATTCAAGTCTTCAAAGAATTGGATGAGGCTCACTCACATGAAGGAGGGCCATGTACTTTACTGAGTCCACCAGTTCAAATGCTAATCTCATCCAGAAACACTCTCCCAGACACAGCCGAAAATTGCGTTTCACCTGGGCACCCTGTGGCCCAGTCACGTTGACACATAAAATTCACCATCACAACTGTGTTGTGCTTCCAGATTTACTTTGATGTGTGCTATGGTTAAATGTTAACATCCCCTCCAAAATTCCTGTTGAAACACAATCTACATTGTAGTGGTGCAAAGATTGCAAAGAGGTGGGGTCTTCTGGGGTGGATTAATGCCCTTATAAATGAGCCTCCAGAGAGAGATCATCCCTTTTGCTCTTCCACCTTCTGATGTGTAAGACCCTCACCAGACAGTGAATGCTGTTGCCTTGATCTTGGACTTCTCAGCCTCTAGGACTGTACGAAAATACATTTTTGTTCTCTATAAATTACCCAGTCTCAGATATTTTGTTACAGCAGCACAAATAGACTAAGACGATGTGTCTGCACCATAAGCTAATGCAGGACAATGTGTTGGTGGGGGGGCAGTTTTTAGGATTCGTAATGAGGAAAACGGGAAACCCTTCTCCCTCCCTCCCTACAGCATCTCTTTTGGTGTCCCCAACCGGCACACCTAGATGAGCTCTCCCTTGGTTGGGGAGGACCACCATTCCCCCTCTGCCTCAGAGAAAGGTGCTTGGCAACCATGGTCATCATCCATTCTAGGGAAAGGCAACTGGAAACTCCACTTAGGCCTCAGTTATACTCCTTTTCTAGTCCAGTTTACCCAGACAGCCTTGTCTTAGTGACATTATTGGGCATTTTCCAACCCATTCATAAATGTGGTACTTTGACTATTGGTTCTCTATGGTTTAGACTGAATTATATGAATGCTAACATTCAACATCACTTCTTTTTCACATCAGATGGGTAATGTGCCAACATCGTAACAAGATCTGAGGGAGGCACATCTCACATATGAGCCTGAAAACCCAATCATCACACTTAGGAGCTACAGGAGGATCTTGACATCATTTTGACTGAAGCATAACAGCATTTCCATATGGCTCAATCCATATGCTAACTGGTAGAATTCCTAAAGAGAGGGAGGATGAGTCAATGAGTCTGAACCTGCTTCCCTCCCCTTCTCTGCACTACACTCACATTCTGAAGGTCTCAGAAAACACAAGTTCTGGAGGAAAGTGGACCAAGAAAGAGGTTGTCAGAATTGCTGCCGTGAGCTGGGCAGTGGCTGTGGAGGGTTTACGCACTGACCAGGGTGCCCAGGCACTGTAAGGCTTCTTCCCACACTAGGATCTGTGATTCTGAGAGTCTGCTTTCTGCTCTGTGGCATCCAGAAGGGAAAAAAGTTGCAGCTCCAGTTTCACCTAAGGTTTGACTCCTGCCCCAGGTGGAGTGATGCACTCATGCTTTCCACATTGAAGAGGGCTGCAGACTGTGCTGTGAAATGCATCTGTGTGTGTGTGTGTGTGTGCAGATGTGCATGCAGGTGTGTGTGCAGGTGTGTGTGGGTTGGAGGGGTGTGGACAGAGGTGGTGGGCAGGCCTGATGGGAGGGGCTAGAAAAGCAAAAGCCAAACACCTCAGTCCTTGATGGCTGGTCGGTTCGCTCAGGCTTTTGAGGACACGCCGGCCCCAGTGCAGACCCAATTTCAAAGATAGCTCAGGCCAGTCAGGGAGGGAAGGTAGGTCAGGGCACATCTGTATCCCCAAAAGGAGCTGAAATTGTTCTTTTCTCTGCACAAGGATGACGCAGACAGAGAAGCAGAGCAGACATAGCCATTTTCGTAGTACTTTCTCATATCGTTTTCAGATTTGGGAGTTGCAGTTTCTAAAAGTAGTAGTGCCGTGGCTAGCTGCCATCTGATCGACCCATGGAGGTGTTTTTAGACAGTCTTGAAATGTGTGGCTTTGCAGCTCCCTATGTGACAGCAGGCAGTACAATTCAATTTGGACCAGCTGGGGGAAGGCCAGTTAGACTTTGTGGGAATTCTGAATAGTAGACTATCTTAAAAGAAGTGGCATTATGTTATATTTTATTTTTCAGATGTGTATCTAGGGATTCAAGCTGTTTATGGAGTCACTATGAGTAGAGGGCCTGCTGTCCCTTTTCCTGACCCATCCCAACCACCCTGCTACTCAAACTGCCTGCTCTCATGCAGGGGGCTGGATATGCTGACCTTCACCCTTCTCCCAATGCTCTGTTCCACAGGAGGCCAACCTCTGTAGACAGCAGCTACCTGGATTTCTGGCTTCTAGTGGAAGATGGCAGGGTTGGGGGAGGTGAGGGGAGGGAGGGAGCAGAGAGTCATCAGTATTGCTTTCTTGCCCCTCCCTGAAGGGCAGGGTTGGCAGTGGCTGCCTCCTCTTCTGAAGTCCCCAGCTCCACTGATGGGCACATGTGGATGCAGTTCTTAATGGGGCTGGGAGAACCTGCCTAGCTCACTCCTTCAGGCCTAGGGGTGGTGGTGGATTCCTGCTGTTTCTACCCCAGGGCACTCATCGCAGCCACTTTGCCCTGAGTCTGCTCAGAGCATTGTACAATTTCCTCATCCAACTCTCTTTGGAGCTACCATTTGTTTCCTGCTGAAACCCTGACCAGGGTCCCCAATGACTGCCTAATCCATGATTTATCTGGATATATTTCAGCGCTTATCTTCAGTATTTAACTGTGGACACCTCCCTGTTTATAAGTCCCTTCTCTCTGGGCTCCCCTGTCTTCCTTTCCCCTGCTTGCCACCCACCTCCTTCCAGTTCCTCCTGAGTCTTCCTGATGTCTCCTGGTCTGCCTCAACCTGTGCCTCTTAGCCCCTTTGCCTCTCATTCCTTATTCTCCCCCAGATGATCTTGACCACACCCATGGCTTTGACTGAGCAAAGGGAACTAACCCTCACTGAGTGTGTCTATGATTGATTATTGGGGGCTTTATCCCATCATTCATTTGAATGTTGAATACTTAGTGTCTTCCATGTATCAGGACTGCTCTGGGGCTGGGGATATGTTATGTCTCTTTGACTCTTTACAACAAGATATGCACCATTGTCTCCGTCTTATAGACGAGGTTTCTGAGCTTCAGAGAAGTTAGATAGTGTGCCCAAGGCCAGGCTGGGATTGAAGCCCACTTTCCTGCCTCCAAGCTTGGAGCTCCTCCTTCTGTATTGTATTGCCAGTGGAGCACTTCTTTTACATTGCTGAACTTGAGATGAACTTAGCAGAACTTTTATATATTCTAAAAGCAGCCTCGTCTGACTTTGGCAGTTTGAACTGTAGTAGAACAACATTTTTTTGCTAGCTCATTCATCAGAGACATGTGCCTGACTCTGACTTTGAGCCTCTGTTTGCTCCGTCATTCACTGTGATTCTAAAAATTACCCCTGGCTCCCCAAGTGCTCAATTTTAGACTCCTGGTCTCCTGACAATACAAGATTAATTTAAAACCAGAGCAGCAGGATTTATTCCAGAGATTTCTTTTCATATCAGAAATTTGAAATAGGAATCATTGTTTGCATCTTCTTTCATTCTACAAAAAGAAGATGCAGATGAACCTTTTTCAGGATGTAGGGCCAGAGCTACCCTAAGCCGCAGCCTTGGAAGCTCCATCATCACGATTATTCAACTGTTGTGACCTCATTAAAAGAAACAAAGAAGGGATGCTTAGAGAATGGAGCCACCACCTGGATCAAGCTTGGGCTGTGAAATTCAATTAACTTAGTTTCAAAATCTAGCTGAGCGATCTTGGGCAAGTTACTTAATTTCTCTGAGTCTTGATTTTCTCAGCTGTAAGCAGGGAATGATAGAGGTGAGTAAACCAGGTATGCACACTCAGTAGTGCTTGGTGAGTTGAGTGCTAAAATCTTGGCCAGCTACTTTTGGTAGAGACCACAAATGTCACTTTGGTGAAGACTTGAGTTACTACTGGGGTTAAGTTGGAGAGGGAAATCACTTCATTGGCCTCCCACCTCATATGCTTTGGAAAGCAAAGTACTGGGGTGAACCTTCAACAGTTTGTATGAGGAGTTCTATACCTTCTAAGAAAGTAGGGACTAAGACTCTAACCTCTTGTCCCTAAGATTTGAAGCCCAGAACAGTCTTCAGGAAGGTTCAGGAGGATGCTGAGCAGGGTCAGGGTGAGGAGGGCCCTGAAATAAAACTACCAACAGGGTAGAAAGAAGCGGGCTCTGGAGGTTGTGGTGCTGGGTGCCTTTGGCCTTGAGTGAGTGAAGAGAGAAGAATCAGGTGGCCCTTGTCCCTTGAGAGGCAGTCCCTTTTTCTGCTTGTCCCTACCCAGCCTTCCTGAAGGCAGACTTTGGCCTTGGGGAAGTGGCTCATAGGAATTGCCTAAAAAAAGTCCTTGTATAGCTTAGAGTGAAATTCTTTTTGATATGGACAGGAGACAGGGAAATACTGGGCAGAAAAGGGCAGTTCCCTGGCATAGTCCCCACCCCCAAGCCTGGAAACCTGTGGCACTAAATGGGAACAGGCATTCCTGTTTTTGCACCCAAATGTTGCCGTTTTGGCCCATGACACGTCCCTATCCTGTACCCAGATAAACCCCAAACCCCAGGCTCCACAAGCAGATGAGCAGACAGACAGATGGACAGAAGAGCAGATGAGCAGAAGAGTGGTACACCAGAGAAGGAGAGAAGAGAAGGAGCATCTGAGTGTTGAGAGGAGTTTGGCTTGGGATGGTCAGTGAGGAGATTGGCTACGGGACAGCTGAACTCCAGGGGAAGATCATCTTCCCACTCCATCCCCTTTCCAGCCCTCATCATCCCACTAAGTGCCACCTCTGTCACCCAATAAAATCCTTGCATTCACTATTCTTCGAGTTCATGTGTGACCTGATACTTCCTGGACACCAGACAAGAACCTGGGTACGTGTGTGGATACCTGGGTACCAAGTGGACACTGAGCTGGTTAACACTTAAGCTATCTGCAGATGGCAGAACTAAAAGAGTACTGTAGCACGCCCACTGGGGCTTCAAGAGTCATAGGCACACATCCCTAGATGCCACTCTGGTGTTGGAACTCAAAAGTGCTCATCCTGGCTCCTGCAGCTGCCCACTTGCATGCTCCCCCTCCTGTAAGGGGTTTGAGCAGCGGTGGAGGCAGAACAGACAAGTCACACTCCTGTGGCACATCCTGCGAGGGCGTCAGGGAACTCTCCCATTTCATTTTGACTGAGTTTTGCTGTAAGGAGACTGAAGCAGGCAGGACAGCCTGAAAATCTCCTCCTGCCATGGGTGAGTGAACAGATTCGTCCTGGATATGAGGGAGTCAGATGGGCAGGGGCTGGACCTTCTGCTGGTCAGCGTAGTTGGGCTCACGGCATCATAGTGTGGGAAACTACCAGACTTTCAGTTACCAGTCACATATATAAAGCATTAAGCACAGTGCTTGGCACATAGTAGGCTATCAGGAAATGGTAGGCAGCTATGAGTAACGTTATGTTATTGAATGTCAACACAGAGAGTCAAACTCTGTAAAATATTTGAAGAGATATATTCTGAGCCAAATATGAGTGACCAATGGCCTGTGACACAGCCCTCAGGAGATCCTGAGAACATGTGTCCAAGGCGGCTGGGCTACAACTTGGTTTTATATATTTTGGGGAGACATAAGGCACCAATCAATACATGTAAGATGTACATTGGTTCATCTAGAAAGGTGGGACAACTGGAAGTGGGAAGGGTCGGGGCTTCCAGATTTTAGGCAGATTCAAAGATTTTCTGATTGGCAATTGGTTGAAGGAGTTATTATCGAAAGACCCAGAATCAACAGAAAGAAATACCTGGGTTATGATAAGGGTTTGTGGAGACTGAGGTTTTATCACCCAGATGAAACCTCCAGGTAGAGCAGGCTTCAGAGAGAATAGAGTGTAAATGTTTCTTATCAGACTTAAAGAGTCTGTTCTGTTAGTAATCCCAAAAGGGAGGGTATCATGAGGTGTGTCCAACTTCCCCTTCCCATCATGGCCTGAACTAGTTTTCCAGGTTAATTTTGGAATGGCCTTGGCTGAGAGGAGGGGTCCATTCAGATGGTTGGGGGGTTTAGAATTTTATTTTTGGTTTACATAAAGAGATCTCGATGAGAAGAACGAACCACTCAGCTGAGGGAATAGGGGAGCAGGATGAGACACTGTTACACCCCATCGCCTTTGCCAGGTGTCAAGCCCCAGTGGCTGGCACCTTGGGCAGGGTGGGAATGGTCTGTGGGAGGAAGCCCAGAATTGTTCCTGTACTTTTGCCTATAGGAGGTGTCACCCCCTGTTTTGTTGCCCAGAAGCACAGTTGAGAGAGGCTAAGCATTGCCCAAGTCCCATTGCCCAAGCTTTAGAGCCTTAGAATCTTGGAAGGATCCCAGAAGCCATCCACCTGCGGCTGCCAAACATTTTAAAGCAGTAAAGTCCCTCTTCACTTTTTTCTTCAATAAAGTTTAGATGATATCCTGATATATAAAACAAAGTGACGTTTTTCTAATAAGGTATATTTGCAAGTGGAAATGTATTTTGTTGACTTGTGTTAGCATCAGTCAGTGAGAACAATAAAACTATTTTGAAAAATCCAGAAACTCATAATTGAAACTATGGAAGCTGGTTTCAATCTCCCATCAGATCTGGCAGGCATAAAATTCAAATCAAAGTGCAAATGGAATCCAAGAAGGCCACCGAAGACACTCAGCGTTCCGCAAATCTAGCTCATTGTATTAGTCATGGTTGCAGCAGGAGACAGTTTGCATTCTCAAACTCAGGGACTTTAAGGAGAGTCTAAACTTACTAAACCATCCACAAAGGCAGGAATAGGGACCCACACAGGATGGTATAATAACCCAGGGCTAGTTGTTACCCTCCTGGGCTAAGGGGCCTGGCAAGGGACCCATTACCAGAAGCTGAAAGTGGAGGACTGGGTAGACAGGGCTGCTTAGAGAGAGCAAGGAACTTCAGGAGAGGGACATTGCTACTCCCAGGAGATCCTGCAGGAAAAGAGCAGGGGGCAGATGAATACCCCATCCTCACTCTTGGGATTCCCTCCTTATCTCTTCCTGGGACTCCCTGATGGCAGACTGGAAGCCAGAGGGCAAAAGAGCCCTGTGATGTCATTCCTACAGGTCAGCCTCCAAGGACAGAAAATAGGTTGCGAAAGATGGAGAGTGAAGCTAGAGGAGCCAGGGGACTGCTCCACCCTGCAAATACACCCCTTCCCCTGTTTTAAAGAGAGCAAGAATGAAGGCTCAGAGAGTTCAGATGACTTTCCCAGGGTTACAAGTTTAGAAGCAATGGTAGGAAGCCAAGTGCTCCGATCTCAGCTCAGCCCTCTTTCCACTGTGCTTTTTCATCACCGTGAGCTGAGGACTACTGTAGATATGGACATGGTAATGTCATCCATTGCATTTTTGGATCAGAGTTAAGGGGGTAGGCTTAGCCTAGTCCAGTAATTTCCTTTATTAGGGACAATTATGGTCCACCGTTGATGTGTAGCCCAGTGACTTTGCAAGTCTAAAGAGAAAGCATAGCTATGTAGGGGACTAACACATCAAGAAGCTCTTTGGCTTTCTGTCCCACACTCGTAGGTCAAACACTTTCTCAGAAAGGGCAGGAAGAATGTCAGCTAAATGTAAGGGATTGTATGGCTCATGGGTGCTAATTCCGACTCAGAACTATCCAAGAGGATCCATGTCTATAAAGGCTGAGCAGCTGCAGAGAATTCCTGGATTGCTGGTGACATTTGTGCTGTATTCAGCATGCTCCCCAAAGATTCTGCCCTTTGCCTGCTTCGTATAGAACTTTAGCTTAAAAGGATCTCTTCTAGAAGGACATGCCCATTAAGGTGGTGGATCATAACTGGTACCTAGTGCTCTTGCTATGGTTTGGGGAAATTAGTGGCAAGGATCCTTACCTCCCTGAACTCAAAGTCATTTGCAGTTTGAAGCAGCTTTGGGATGGCTTGCGTGAGAGTCTTATGACTCCTTGAACTTGGAAACAGCAGACATGCAAGTTTTGTGGTGAGGAGGAGCTGTATACTTACAGATGGTTTAGGACATAAGAGCCAACTCACAAAGAAAACACATGAGCCAGAGTCTTTGTAAGACCTAAGCATCCTGGGTGTTCTTTTGCCACAGGTAACCACCACATGGCTACTTCCCAACAACTCCCTCTAACTTTGCGAGGATGCATTCTCATCTAGCCGGCCAGTGGTGTACCCATTCTCCATGGTTGGTGCCTCCCTGTATCGCTGGTTGCCTCCTTGAGCTTATCGATGTCCTGCCTGCCTTTTCAAAAGCTATTTACCTAGTCATGGTTGACATAAACGCTGTGCATTTTTCTTTCATAAACTGTGAGGACACTTGGGTAGCCTTGGTGTCCCAGGCAACTATGGGGTCATTCTGACCTGTTCTTCCTCTCTTCTCTTCTAGAGCAGGAGCTCAGTTTTCTTTTCCTAGTTTTACAGATGAAATAGCACCAATCTGTAGCTTGGGCAAAGCTGGTTCTCTCTTGTTCAGTTCTGCAGTCAGCAGAGTCAATACCATTCACTTACAGTGCGTGGTTCTAATAGGACTATGCCCTCCAGGGGCCTTGTTTTAACCTAGAAAATGACGTGACTTCCCTATTGTCTAGGATCAGGATGTAGTACTACAGTCAGCCATTTGCACTTAAGTGGACTTGACCACCAAACTATTCTCTATAGAAAACTTTTTTTTTTTTTTTTTTTTTTTTGAGATATAGTCTCACTTTGTTACCCAGGCTGGAGTGCAGTGATGTGATCTCAGCTCACTGCAACCTCTTCCTCAGGTGATTTGCTCACCTTGGCCTCCCAAGGTGCTGGGATTACAGGCGTTTGCCATCGCACCTGGCCAATTTTTTGGTTTTGAAAGACCTCATTACATATAGGCATCACCTAAAAGTTATTCCCACAGGATGACCATCCCAGTACAGCATCATTGCAATGCTTCAGTCCCACCCAAGATCTAGCCTATAATACGTTCGCACAGGGCAATGTTAAAACAGAAGGCCAAGCAGTGTCTCATAGTCTCAGCAGGAATATCAGGTAGGAGTATCAGAGTTTTGCGCAAGTCACTATAGCTGAAGTAGGCAATTTGGCTTTGTTTACATATGCCAGGGAAGGCAAAGGGTGGCCAAGTCTGGGTCTTTGCTGTAAAATATACATACATCCTTTCACTTGATTTAAAAATCATGAAATAACTTTTTTTTTTTTTTTTTTTTTGAGACAGAGTCTCCCTCTGTTGCCCAGGCTGACGTGCAGTGGCACGATCTTGGCTCACTGCAATCTCTGCCTCTCGGGTTCAAGCAATTCTCATGCCTCAGCCTCCCGAGTAGGTGGGACCATAGGTGCACGCCACCATGCCCAGCTAATTTTTGTATTTTTAGTAGAGACAGGGTTTCACCATGTTGGCCAGGATGTTCTCCATCTCTTGACCTCGTGATCTGCCTGCCTCGGCCTCCCAAAGTGCTGGGATTACAGGCATGAGCCACTGTGCCTGGCCAAAACTCTTAATAATACAGTTTATACTGAGTCCTTCTCATTGACTCATTAATCACTCTTCCTTGCTATCTGCGACACTTAAAACTTTATTTAATTCTGATGAACAAATATACATAGCACTCTATACTATAATTACATCTGTATTTTAAATATTTTAATTCCTTTTTTGGCTAAGACCGTTTAGTGAATGTCTTATTTTCACTTAAAGGATGCACTTTCTTTCCCAGCTTTTCCACATTAGCAAATGTTAAATAGTGCATTGTTAATAGGAGGTTTGGCCTATCTATTCAGCTGTGCTGTAATTTTGTGAATAGGGCTAGGATTTAGGAATAGATTTTTAATTGTTTGGTATACAGTAATAGTTAAGTAATAATTTTTCCACAGAAGGCAGATTTCCTGGCTAATGAGCAACTTTTCTAATCCAGCTTACTTTGAAAAAATACACATTTATTTTAGAAGAGTTTTACATTTACAGAAAAATTACAAATATAGTACAGAGTTCCTATATATCCTACTCCAAGCTTCCTCCATAATTAACATCTTACATTCGTATGGCACATCTGTCGCAATTAGCGAAGCAATATCTATATATCATTATTAACTAAAATTCATACTTTATTCATATTTCCTTCATCTTTACCTAATGTTCTTTTTCTGTTCCACGGTCTCACCCAGAATACCATATTACTTTTAGTCATCATATCCTCTTAGGCTCTTCTTGGCTGTGACAGTTTCTCAGATTTTCCTTTTGAAATGGCCTCATTGTCTGGAGTAGCACCCGAGGTTCATTGTCTCACGTCCATGGAGAACGAGGGCCCCGACACACAAAGAGTGAGGTTGAGAGCAGAGGTTTAATAAGCGAAAGAAAGCGCTCTCTGCTGCAGAGTGGGGTCCTGGAAAATGGGTTGCTGGATCTGTGGTGAAATGCGGGGGGTTTTATAGATGAGCTGGTAAGGAGGAAGACTGGTTAGACCAGGTGTGCCGTCTGCATAGGGCGTGAATATCTGGTAGCCCCCACTCTAATCTTTTATTACGCAGGTAGGTTCTCTGCCTGAGCTGCACCTTTTTTTTATTACTGTACACGTGGTCACAAACAAATGGAAGATGGAGCCTCCATGTTGGACCCTCCTGGCTCCCAGGTAGCTATTTTCTACTGGCACAGCTGCTGGCGTTCTCCTGTGAATGCGGCATCCAGCTTGCTTATTTATGTTTGCCACTCGATTTTTCAGGCCGCTGTTTGTTAGGAAAAGAATAATTTCTTGGGCTGCTTTTTGTTAGAAGGGAAGCTCTGCCGAGGACTCTTTTGCCCTACTGTCTGCCTAAATAATTTATTTCTACCTCCTGTATCACTTGTTTTTGTTGACCTTGACAATTTTGAGAAGTACTGGTCAGGAATTTTGTAGGACTGAGATTCTGGGCAGAGTATGTACATGTATTATTGGAATTCTGCACAGGAGGCTTGTCTCTTCTTCCCATTTATTTATTTATTCAGTCACTTATTTATGCCATTATAGACTTGTGGATACTTATTTTGTGTTTTGTGTTATGATCTAATACTACTTAATATTGTTGCTCAAATCGTTCTATCTTTAGGCACAGAGAACTCTTTCACTTAGCTCCTGTATACCTTTGATATATCCACATCCTTGTGGAGTTTTAACATTTTTCTTTACTTTTTTGAGCACTTTCTTGATTTCAGGCACTATAAGATGCTCCAGTTGAGACAGCCAAGTATAAAGGAGACCCTGGAGAATCTCCAACTGGCCTGAGCACTGGGAGAATGGGGTGAAGCTGGGGAAGTTTGCACTGTTTGCAGCGGGGAGGAGCCTGGCCCCTCCTCTTCCTAAGTGGTAACCTGGGATTCAGTGGGTGAGGTGGAGAGTCAGCCTGTTAGCAGGACTTCATCTCACTTTGCTGTGTTGTTCTAACTTTTTCCTTTTCACCCAATAAATTCCATTCTCCCTTACCCTTCAAAGTGTCTGCAAGCCTATTCTTTCCTGATCTTGTGACGAGAACCCGGTTTTTCCTCCAACACAGTCCTATCTTGTATATTTCCTGCTCTAGTCTGAGATTCAGCCATTTCTCCAAGGACCCTTGGTTCCTTTTATTGGAGAATGGCATTAGAGACAAAGATCTGGGTATTAGGTGTGCTTCTGGCTGCAGGTGTGTCATTACTTCTTGGCCCTCTTAGCTGAAGGAGCAAAGAGATACGTGAAAGGAAAATAAATCTCGGGACTCCCAGATCACTAAGCCAAACGGAAAAGTCAAGCGGGGAACTGCGTCAGGCAAACCTGCCTCCTGTTTTACTCTGTTGAATTTCACCCTGGCAATGTAAGTTGATAGCTCATCTTTACAAGCATGGGACAAAGGACAGAGCTCAAAGTCATCTCTCTGCTCACCAAATGCCTACCTGATTGCTTCTTCAGCCCTATTGTTTCTTTTACCATAGGTAAAAATGCAGATTCACAGAGCCAGATCTCTACCTTGCCCCCGACCTGTAAGTATTGTTTTTGGTGAAAAGCTGATCAAAAGCTCAAAAGAATGCAAACCTTTGTCTCCTATCTACCTACACCTTTAAAAAATTTCTTCCTCTTTCTCCAATATCTGCCCTTTTCCCTTTAAATATTACAGCCTTCAAAATTATCTTTGGAGAAAGTTACAGACCCAGTCTCCCGGATGCATGTCCTTATCCGTGGCAAACTAAACTTCTAAACTGATTGAGACGTGTCTCAGATATTTTTTGGTTTACAGATATATATGTGTATATACACGCCGCGTATTTATAGACATTCAAACCGCCATTGCAAAATTCTGAGAAAATTATGACAAGTATAAGAGATCTGACCTAACCAACTCCATTTTGCTTCTAACCTCCGAGCTGCCCTTGTTCATTCCTGGGCGTAGGCTGAACTAACTTTGGGAGGAACTTCAGTTTATAGTTTAACTTTGAGACAAAGACAATAACAGCCCTTCACAGAACAAACCCACTTCCTACCTGAGGACTAGACTGGCTTTGCAGGACTAACAAATTAGCCACAAGATTAGAAATTATGCTTCAGGAGTCATGCAGCTAGAGGCTAAAACATTCTGACCCTCTCCAAATTGCTCCTGGGGATAGCATCACTATTCTAAAACCTAAGATCAGCGCTTGAGATATTTTGCAGACCCTGCGCTTGACGGATAGGCTGACGCCACCCAGATGGATAAACTGACTCATCCGGTCTTGTGGCCCCCACTCAGGAACTGACTCAGTGTGAGAGGACGGCTTTGACCCAACCAATCAGCAGTCCCAACGCACTGCCCCCTACCCACCAAATTGTCCTTAAAAACCCCCGTCTCTGAGTTTTTTGGGAGACTGATTTGCGTTACAATGAAACTTCAGTCTCCTGTACAGCCAGCACTGCATGAATTAAACTCTTTCTATATTTCAATTCTCCTGTCTTGATAAATTGGCTCTGTCTAGGCAGTGGGCAAGGAGAACCCATCAGGCAGTTACAAATTTAGAAATATTTCTATATATAATAATCTCTACCTATATTAAGCTAATTATGAGTTCATACTGATGTCTTTAGCTCTAACCCATTACCACATGAATCATTCTGGCCACGTCCCCTTGCTTATCTGTAAACTGCTGCTTCGATAGTGAGAATTCTGGCTTCCACCATCTGCCATCCATTTCTTTCTCTTTTTTAGAGAGAGGGTCCCTCTCTGTTGTCCAGCCTGAAGTGCAGTGGTGTGATTATAGTTCACTGTAACCTCCAACTCCTGGGCTCAAACAATCCTCCTGCCTCAGCCTCCTGAGTAGCTGGGTCTACAGGTGTGTGCCACCATGTCTGGCTAGATTTAAAATGTTTTGTACAGATGAAATCTCATTATGTTGCCCAGGCTGGTCTTGAACTCCTGGCCTCAAGCAATTATCCCAACTCGGCCTCCCAAAGCTTTGGGCTTATAGATGGGAGCCACTGTGTCTGGCCTGGCCACTGTGTCTGGCCTGTCATCCATTTTCTTAATTGTTCAATTCCAGAATACAGGTATAGTGGTTTCAGAATTGTTTACCTGTACCCCCATGTAAATCTACATTATCAACCAAAGTACAGTCTTATATACAGTTCCATTTGCCTTTAATCTCATAGACTGGTCATTTCCAAAGTTACTTAGGTCAGTACTTGATGTGGTTTGGATCTATGTCCCCATGTCACTCTCATGTTAAATTGTAATCCCCAATGTTGGAAGTGAGGTTTGGTGGGAGGTGATTGAAACATGGGGGTGGTTTCTCATGCGTGGTTTAATACCATCCTCCTTGGTGCTGTTTTCATGATAGTGAGTGAGTTCTTGGGCGATCTGGTTGCCTAAAAGTATATGGTACTTTCCCCCCAACTTTGTCCTGTGCCAGCCATGTGAAGTGTCTTGCTTCCCCTTTGCCATCCGCCATGACTGTAAGTTCTCTGAGGCCTCCCCAGAAGCAGAAGCTGCTACGCTTCCTGTACAGCCTGCAGAACCATGAGCCAATTAAACCTCTTTTCTTCATAAATTACCCAGTCTTGTGTATTTCTTTGTAGCAGTGTGAGAATGAACTAATACACACCCTTTCCCTCTACCCCTTCAGTTGTGTTGTTTCCTACATACGTAATAGAGTTAGATTGGTTTGTTACATTGTGCATACCATCCTGGGATTACCCTATATGATTTTTTAAAAAATTGCTTACATTAAGGTTAATTCCTTGTGTTGTAAAGTTCTATGAATTTTGACAAATGTATAGTGTTATGTATCCACCATTGCAGTATTACATAGAATAGTTTTACAGCACTAAAATACTCCCACACGCTTCACCTATTCAACCTTTCTCTCTCCCCAATCTGCGGGCAACCATACATTTGTTTACTGTCTTTATAGTTTAGCATTTTCCAGAATTTCATGTAAGTGTAATCACATGGTATCCAGCCTTTTCAGGGTGGCATCTTTTACTTAGCAATATGTACTTAAGATTCATCTATTTCTTGGCATGTTTTGATAGTGCATTTCTTCTTAATCACTGAGTAGTATTCTGTTGCATGGATACCACAGTTTGTCTATTCATCTATTGAAGGACGGCTTGGTTGCTCCCAGTTTTTGGCAATTACGAATAAAGCTGCTATAAACATTCACATGCAAGTTTTTGTGTGAACATAAACTTTCAAATTAGTTAGGTAAACACTTAAGGAGCTCAATGATGGTTCAAATTTTAAGACTCTATTTAACTTTGTAAGGAGCTGCCAAACTGTCTTTCAAAGTGTCTGTACCATTTTGTGTTCCCATCAGAAATGAATGAGGGTTTCTGTTGCTCCACGTCTTCACCAGAAGTTGGTATTGCCAGTGTTTTAAATTTTAGCCCTTCTAATTGATGTGTTATGCCCAGCTGGCCTTAACAAATTCTGGAATATATAATAGCTCTCTTAACTGGTCTCCACTTAATGGTCTTGACTTCCACTCAAGGGACTCATGGATCAAACAGTGTTCTTGACTCTTCCTTTAAAACACAGATGGCTGCTCCATGTGCTGTTCCCTCGTGAGATGATGCTGAGTTCTCTCTGGTTTGCCGGTGCCGCTAAGCCCCCATCAGTAGAAATGATATGCTTACCAAGAATCAGTTTTATTTTTGTATATTTAGGCCAGACATATTTGTTATTGTAATTATGTAATTGAAATATTAATGAACCTATAAAATATAAAGGTGAAATGAGAGATATTTTTTGGTTGTAAAAATGTAATGGTCTTCATTTCATCTGGCTCTTTTCCACTTAATTCAGATGATTGTATGCTTTATTTGCAAAAAGCTCTGGGTATACATTTCAGGTATATCAATAAGGATAATATCCACGTCACTCTATTTTTCATCTTCCCAGGAGTATTTGTTGCAACTGATGCTTTTTTTTTTCAAACTCCTTGGGGAAGATTTAATGTGGTATAAGTATAGTGTGCTAATGCATATTGATTTACACCTTTGACATCACTCACAGGGTAGAAGCTAAAACCACCTTTGTTTTAAGAACTGGTTTACAAATGTTATAGCAACTAAATATGGCCTGAGAAGGACTCTGTACTTCTATATCTGAGTCCTTGTTGATGAACTGTAACCTAGCTTAATAGGCAGACAAGGCTGGGTGTGGTGGCTCACACCTATAATCCCAGCACTTTGGGAGGCTGAGGAGGGTGGATCATGAGGTCAGGAGTTCGAGACCAGCCTGGCCAACGTGGTGAAACCCCGCCTCTATTAAAATACAAAATTAGCTGGATGTGGTGGCAGGTGCCTGTAATCCCAGCTACTCAGGAGGCTGAGGCAGGAGAACTGCTTGAACCCGAGAGGTGGAGGTTGCAGTGAGCTGAGATTGTGCCACTGCACTCTAGCCTGGCAACAGAGCGCGACTCTATCTCAAAAAAAAAAAAAAAAAAATTTTTTTCCAGCCAGGCGTGGTGGCTCATTCCTGTAATCCCAGTACTTTGGGAGGCTGAAGCAGGCAGATCACCTGAGATCAGGAGTTCGAGACCAGCCTGGCCAACATAGTGAAGCTCCATGTCTACTAAAAATCCAAGAAATTAGCTGGGTGTGGTGGTCGGCGCCTGTCATCCCAGCTTTTTTGAGACCAAGTTTCGCTCTTGTTGCACAGGTTGGAGTGCAATGGCGCCATCTTGGCTCAGTGCAACCTCTGCCTCCTGTGTTCAAGCGATTCTCCTGCCTCAGCCTCCCAGGTAGCTGGGATTACAGGCATGCACCACTATGCCTGGCTAATTTTTGTATTTTTAGTAGAGATGAGATTTCACCATGTTGGTCAGGTTGGTAGTTTTAGTAGAAATGGGGTTTCACCATGTTGATCAGGCTGGTCTCAAACTCCTGACCTCAGGGGATCCATCTGCCATGGCTTCCCAAAGTGCTGGGATTACAGGCATGAGCCACCATTCTCAGTCCTGTCCTATTTTCTCTTTTCTATCTCAAACATTTTTATCTTCAGTGAAAGTTTTATTGAAGTATAAAATACATTAAAAGGTACAAAAATTAGAGGCGTTCAGTCTGATGAATATTCACAAATGGAAATCCCTGTTTAACCAGCACTCAGACCCAGGAACAATAAAGCCACAGCACCCCCGAAGCCTCTTAGGCCCCCTTTGTGTCACTGTCTACCTTTCATCAAGGGTAAACACTATCTTGACTTCTTTCACCATAGATTAGTGTGACCCGCTTTTCAAATGTATAAAAATGAATCCGTACTCTATTTCTCTTTCACCCAAGATAATGTTAGTGAAATTCATCCATGCTGTATGTGTTGTAATTTATTCATTCTTATTGCAGTACAGTATTCCATTGTATGCATTCCACCTAGAACTTTCATTAGAAGCATCTTGGACCTTCTCTCCTATCCTCCATATCGCCTAACTTCTCTTTCATATTTTCTGTCTTTTAATTCTCTGTGCTTCATGCTGTATAAATTCCTCAGCTCTTTCTTCATGTTCACTGAGTCTCTACTCAGCTACCTCAGATTTGTGGCTTAATCCATCAATTGAATTTTTTTTATTTCAATGACAATCTTTTTTCATAAATTTAAAAGTTCTATTTGACTCCCTTAAAATATACTTGCTCTTTTTTTCAGAATGTTTATCTATGTGTTTAATTTTTTAAATTCTATTTTTAAAATTAATCTTAAACATATTTATTTATACTCAGATGGCTCTGTTAAATGAAACTTTAGAGGACCTAATCTTGATATTTGTTGTACATGCAGGCTTTTATTCTTGGTGCATTGTTTTTTCTTGTGAATTTTATAACTTTGAATTGACAGCTGATTTTCCAGTGGGATTTTACATCTGGGACTGCAGTGTGGTCTTGTTGGGGAACATGCTCTTCGGAAAGGTTTTATGTATACTTCTTCCTAGAGCCTCGGAGGTACCACAAGACTGGGGCTAGCTTTTCTATTAATTTGTTGGATTTCTTGGATTAAAGGTTTCTGGAGTATGCAGGTGTTTATATGTATACACCCTAACATATATATACACACATATACATGTATACATATATATATAATTGGGCTTGAGTAAGGTCCAAGTGTTGGTTCTGAATCCTCAGGGGATATTCCCCCTTCACCCTCAGAATCCAGAAATGAGACAGACAACAACCTTTACCCAATAAACTGCGATCCAGAGATATTTTAAAAGTGACACAGTACTGTGACTTACATGACCAGGGCACCGGCCTCCAAGACAAAAGAAGTGAACGCTGGAACCCAAGAACGAGTCCCAAGACTGGGGCTTTAGAGAGTCTTGTTGGAGGAATGGGGCAGGAGAGAATCCGCGCATTAAGCAAGGATTGGGGCTGGGATATCGGAGAGCGGAACAACCTATGAGCAGGTGAAGCGGAAGCAGAGGTTCTCGGGCTTTCTCATTGCTATGAGCACTCGCATTGGGATCACGTTTAAATCCTCTTTACGCCAGGCTGGAGCCCTTCCCTGGACTGGGCCAGGTTCTTAATTGTACAGAATCTGGCCAGTCTTCGTTTGTAAAATTTTGAATTATGGGAAGTTGTCTTCAGCAGCATCCTTTGATCCTTTCTGACATTTCCCACCCCACTTGCTACAGCTGCTCTCTTTCCTGCCAACTCAATGCCTCCAGAACAAGGGTCTTAACCTCAACTGCCTATGGGGAGTGGTTGAAGAGGCAGCTAACTTAAATTAACAAAACTAGACAGGATGGTGACTTTAGAGATGCAGAGCTCCAGGGGGACGGGCTCCTCTACTCCAGCTTATTGTTGTTAAGTTCCAGCATCACCAGGGTTAA
Source organism: Rhinopithecus bieti (assembly GCF_001698545.2). Lineage (NCBI taxonomy): Eukaryota > Metazoa > Chordata > Mammalia > Primates > Cercopithecidae > Rhinopithecus > Rhinopithecus bieti. Next base: position 5,499,986 of record NW_016803982.1, read on the forward strand.
AAATTTGGATTTAAACAAATCTAAAAATGTTGGCAACTCATTCAATTTAAAAATGTGCTTTGCTCACCAAAAGCACAGCTGTGGCCACATATGGCCTGCAGGCCACTAGTTTACAGCCTCCGCTCTGAGCTGCCTTTCAGAACCTTCCAGAGGATTGAATCCCCTGATTCCATGGCAGCCCTTCTTCCCTCCAGGCCTGCTGATCAAATAACGCCTCTCACTGTCCATATCATCTGTACCGTCAGTTCCCCACCAAACTCCCCATTCCTTGAGTGACCATGTTTGAACACATTCCTACTGGTGGTGAGTTCTCCCAAAGTATGTCGGACCAAATCATAGTGTGTAACGGTGGGGAAACCAAGGGAAGAGTATTTTGTTCGATGCAGGTCATGTGGGATGTCAATGGAGTGTGGGCTTCACAGCCACACGCTCATGATTCTGCCTCTCTAGTGACCAGCTGAGTGATCCTGTCCAAGAGGCTTCATCTCTGAAAGTCTTGGTTTTCTTATCTGTGCAATCTGGAAAATAATCCCTGGCAGTGTTGTTGTAAAGCTATTTTAATTTCTGTTGTATACTCAATGCTTAGTTTTGCTCAGACTATGGGAATTCTGTAGTTGAAACGGCCCTTGGAAATCACCTAAGTCAATTCCCTCACCATGCAGATGTAGAAATGAGAGGGTTTGGTTAAAGGAATTAGTCCAAGGTCTCAGCTAGCCAAATCAAGAATTAGTTTGCAAAAAAATTTTTAATGATACATTTTATGGTAGAATTGGCTCTAATATCCCATAGCTCATCCATGCAGCAATATGAATTAATTATTAAAGCAGGACTATTGCTCCAAAATCTATCAATGAGAGTACTGGGAAGAGAAACTGGGTACTCACATTTCTTTCATTTATTATCCGTGTAACAGTCACTTAATCCCTCTAAGCCTCATTTTGGCATAAATAAAGGCATTGTGATAACTTCTTTGCCATCTGAGTGTTACTCTGAGTGCTATTGATGCGTTATTTCACAAACTTGCAGCACACACATGGTCTCATCATCTCTTAAAAAATGAAAACTGGCCGGGCGCGGTGGCTCACACCTGTAATCCCAGCACTTTGAGACGCCGAAGCGGGCGGATCACGAGGTCAGGAGATCGAGACCATCCTGACTAACACGGGACTTAGCAGCGGTGAAACGCCCGTCTCAGCCGAAAAAAAATACCAAAAAAATTAGGCCTGGGTGGTCGGGGGGCGCCTGTAGTCCCGCTACTCGGGGAGGATGAGGCAGGAGAATGGCGTGAACCGGGAGGCGGAGCTTGCAGTGATCTGAGATGCCGCCAACTGCACTCCAGCCGGGTGGGGCCAACGCCAGACTCCGTCCAAAAAAAAAAAAAAAGGGAAAGAAAAAAAGAAACTAACCCCACAAGATCCATTATTAAAACTTTTTTTTTTTTTTTTTTTTTTTTTTTTTTTTTTTAGAGCGACGGTCTATGTTGCCCAGGTTGGCCTCGAATGCCCCGGCTCAAGTAATCTTTCTGCCTTAGCCTCACAAGTGGCTGGGGTTACAGGCCACACCACCACACCCAGCTCCGAGGTTTTCTTGACTAGTAGAAAGGCTGGTATCTCATTAGGGCTACCTGCTCCCCAACTGTTTAAAAACCTGAGGGTTATAGTGTCTAAGGTGGGAGGTGGTAGGGGGTTGGGTGGTGAAGCCGAAGTTTAATCAGTTCGCTGTTGCCACGGCTCCTCCTTACCACACCGTGTCAATGTCAGAGCCACCTCAAAGCCCCCAGGGACTTTCTACAAGTTAGGGAGGAATGCCCGTGTGGGCACGCACAGCTCTGTGGACTCTGTGTGGCACGTGAAACCTGGGCGAGATCTCAGCTCCTACTTGCTTCTCTGAGCCGCACGTCCACTATCCCAAGTGGTGGCCCTGGTAGGGAGGACGCCTGGTCCAGCACCATCTGACAGAGATGCTGACCTGATGCGGACTGAGCTCTGTGCTCATCACTGTAGTTCTCTGAGGGAGGACCCAGCCCCTGCCCTCCTTGCGCTCCTGAGTTTACAGCTTTGGTAGCTCAGTTGTTTCTCTTCTTCTGGTGGCAGTTCCAGGAGGTAAGAGACACCTGGGGAGCACCTGTGTCATCTCTTCCTCCTCCTTGGGGAACCACAAACTTAACCGTCAGAATACAGAGGGCCTGAGTTCTGCCCCTTTGGCAAATTCTGGGGCCAACTGCCCTTCTTCCAAGGGTCTGAATACCTACAGGAAAGCCTTCTCCTGAGAGTCCTGTTGGGACTTTCCCTCTGAAAATTGATACAAGTAGCTTCTAGAACATGCTATGACTAAGCAAAACCAAAAAACCCAATGCAAATTAAAGTTCCCTAGAGCCATCTTGATACACGTAGGCATCATATCGTATTAGACAGTTAAAAAAAAATCTGCAGTTAATGCTCTAAGTCAGATGGAATGTGAAATCAGCTGGTGGCTTCATAATCCTCCAAGGAGCTGGATCTTCCGGGAAACCCTGCAGTTCTTTTTTGGATAGACTGGCTCCGGCTGGCTTTCATTCGCATATGAAATTGAGGGTGCTTGGACGTCCTTGGAGCCAGGTTGCACAACTCTCAGCTGGCCTCCCTTGTGACCAAGAAACAGGGGCCCAGACGGGTCAGGGCCTGGAATTGCTTCCTTTGGCACTCAGCCAACCACAGGTCTTCCGCCTTAGCTTTAGTGCTTTCTTGCATCAGAATTAAGCTGAACCCCGGAGCCAGTCCCTATGCCAGAATCCAGACAACCACTAGATCCATGGTGGACTATACTATAAACAATAGAGTTTTTTTGTTTGTTTGTTTAGAATTCTAGCAAGACTGACCAATTAAAAAAAACTGTCAGAGCTCGGTGAAATCAAACCAAGGATTAAGTGAAAACACCAGCAAACAAAATCAATAAATCGGTAACTTAAAGAATGGACCTTCGAGGCCTGCTGTTCGGAGCGCTTTGCCAAGTGACGTAAGGGTCAATGACTTGGGATGCAGAAGAAAAGTTGGGAATGATTTTCCTTAGCGGGAATTCCTTTATTTTGCGTGTGCGCTGACAGTGAAGGGCTGAAAGCGATGCTGTATCGCCCCCTAGTGCCAAATATACGCACATTATCTATGCTGCTTGGGCTCCAAGATTGCCATGGCCTTCTCCAAATAAAGCCAACGCATTTTGATGAAATCTAACTGCAACAAATCACATGTGACGGACGCTAAAAACAATTATTCCAAGACTTCGCCTGCCTTCTATTTTATTTTAGTTTTTATTTCTCATCTTAAACTTTTATTAAAATATATTTGACAGATTAGAGCAAAGATAGTAACGATGTCTAACATATGTGGAAATAAAATTATTGATAACAACAGCACGAAGATCGTAAGGCAAAGATTGAATTACCTTGCTGTAATGTTCATATATTATATATTAATCCATAACATACAAAGGAAATGATTCCAGAAAAGCATATCTAAAAGAATATTATAATTGTGAGGTATTCTTTTTTACATTTTAATTTTTTCCAGATTTATTAAGGTATAATTGACAAGTGAAAATTGTATATATTTATGGTATAACATTCAATGTTTTGATATATGTATATACTGTGAAATGACTAAATCAAACTAATTAACATATCTCCTCACATACTTATCATGCTTTTGTGTTGAGAGTATTTAAAAGCTAATCTTTTAGCCATTTTTTTTTTTTTTTGAGATGAAGTCTCATCTGTCGTCCAGGCTGGAGTGCAGTGGCGTGATCTTGGCTCACTGCAACCTCCGCCTCCCAGGTTCAAACAATTCTCCTGCCTCAGCCTCCCGAGTAACTGGGACTACAGGTGCCCACCACCTTTCCTGGCTAGTTTTCAAATTTTTAGTGGAGACTAAAATTTCACCATGTTGACTAGGCTGGTCTCGAACTCCTGACCTCAAGTGATCCACCTACCTTGGCCTCCCAAAGTGCTGGGATTACAGGTATGAGCCACTGCACCTGGGCCGCAATTTTCAAGTATACATTGCTATTATTAACATTTATTAACTATAGTCACCAGGCTGTAAAATAGCTCTCTTGAATTTATTCCTCTGGTCTAACTAAAACTTGATACTCTTTAACCAACATCTTCCCATTTCTACTTCCTCTGTCCCTGTTGCCACCATTTTACTCTCTGTTTCTATGAGTTTGACATTTAACACTCCACATGTAAATGAGATCATGTGGTATTTGTCTTTCTGTGCCTGGCTTATTTCATTTAACATTATATTATGTCCTCTAGGCTCATCCATGTTGTTGCAAACACAAGGTTTCCTTTTTTTAGTGGCTGAATAGTATTCCATTATGTATTTACCCATATTTTCTTTATCCACTCATCTGTTGCTGGACACTTAGGTTGATTCCCTGTTTTGGCAATTGTGAGTAATGCTGCAGTAAACATGGGCATGTAGATATCTCTTTGACATGCTGATTTCATATCTTTTGTATATATAGCCAGTAGTGGGACTGCTGGATCACATGCTAGTTCTATTTTTAATTTTTGAGGAACCTCCATCTTGTTTTCCATACTGGCTTTGCTTATTTATGTTCCCACCAACAGTGTACAAGGGTTCCCTCTTCGCTACATCCTTGCCAACACCTGTGACCATTTAATTTTTTTTGCTAACAGCCATACTAACAGGTGTGGGGTAATACCTCATTGTGGTTTTAACTTGCATTTTCCTGACAATTAATGGTGTTGAGCATTTGTTTTCACATGCCTACCTTCTGATTTCTATGTCTTCATTGCATTGATCATGGAAAAGGAGTGAGAAGATCTGGGGAACTCACAATATATTTGGGACGTTGAAATTTGATTGCATATGAAATGGCAGGAAGTGAGCAAGAGGAGAGAAATGTCTGGATGAGCAGGAGGGAGAGTGCCCGGAGCCAGCTCAGAAAGCCCCACCCTTGCCTTGTTTTTGGAGAAGGAAAGCAATGATTAGGGTCTTTAGGGAGAGAGAGTCTAATGGAAATTTTTAGGAAATTTGCTATTTACTCTTCAAGGATTTTTGTTGTTTGACTTGCAATGAGTCACAGGACTAAGCTAGATCTTAAATCAGTAGCAAGCAGGCCACATTTCATTTGGGTTACAGATTAAAATATGACATCTCATGCTGTTTTGATATTTTTGGTAGCTGCGTGAGTGAAGGAGTAGAGGGGATAAAAGTGTCGAAAGAATGGTGGGATTCATTAATAAATACTGACAAATATCTATTGGGCTTTCCTTACGTGCCAAGCACCTTCCTAATTGTGCCCTAATGGAAGAGAGAATGGAAGTATCCTGGACATCTGGGGGAAGGGGGAATGAAATGAGATGGAAAGAAGGTTGATTGAGGTGACAAGGCCACTGATGGAAGTAGAAAGTTAATGAGCCAACAGCCCTTATTATGGATCTCTGACCAGTGTCTGCTTCCTCCCTTCTCTGGGGCACTGCTTGATGTCAGCACCACTGCAGGGCAGGACCATTTTTTGAAAAGCAGTGTGAGTTTCTCTTCATGAGATTTGGAAATACACGTCATATTTAAGTCAAATAAACTGATATTTTTCTCCATGGAACTGTATTATTAGTAAATATCAAATATGACTGTTATGTAGCTCTGTGTCAACTTTCTAGCACTTTAGCAGTCTCTGAATGGCTACTATACTGCCCATTCATTTTTCCACCCATTCATCCATCCACCCACTCATCCACCCACCAGTCCATCCATCCATCCATCCACTCATCCATCTACTCACCCACCCATGCATCCACCCACCCATCCATCCATTCATC
>NW_016803982.1:5509374-5526733 GCF_001698545.2 Rhinopithecus bieti
CCACCCACTCATTTATCGACCCTCCCATCCACCCAGCCATTAATGTAACCATCCATCCATCCACCCATTTTTCCATCCAATCATCTAACCATCCACACAACCAACCATCTATCCATCCATCTATCCATCTACCCACCCATTCACCCATCTACCCACCCACTCATCCACCCCTCCACCCACCCATCCATCCATCCATGCATCTTTTATTCTTCAAGTTTTCAAGTATGAGTCAGGCAGTCTGTTAAGCATTAAATATTTACTAGTGCTCAGTGCTTAGATGGCACGGGAAGTTTCTCATGGTTTAGCACCATCCCCCCAGTGCTGTTCTCATGACGGTGAGAAAGTAAATTATCACGAGATCTGGTTGTTCAAAGTACATAACACCTTCCCCCCTGTCTTGGTCCTGCTCCTGTCAGGTACCACTGTGCCTTCTACCATTAGCAAAAGCTCCCTGAGGCCTCCCTAGAAGCAGGTGCTGCCATCCTTCCTGTACAGCCTGCAGACCATGAACCAATTAAACCTCTTTTCTTTATAAATTACCCAGTCTCAGGTATTTCTTTATAGCAATGGGAGAACAGAGTAATACAGGACCTTTCGTCCATTTCTTATCTGCTCTGAACCTTGGTTTGGCATCTAAAAAGCAGTGATAGCAATACTTCTTTGCAAGGACTCAATAAGGCAGTATACTTACAGATTCTTTGCTCCCAATATAACATCTACAACATAGTAGTTGCTTGTAATCATTTCTACTGCTGCTGTAACAAATTATTACATAGTTGCTTGAAACAACACAAATTTATTGCCTTATATTTCTGTAATTTAGAAGTCTCATGCTTGGCTTAGTTAGAAGTCTTCACTTGGCTCAAATTCATGTGCTGGCAGGGCCGTGTTCTCTTCCGGAAAGTCCAGAGGTGGATCAATTTCCTTGCCTTTTCCAGCTTCTAGAGGCTGCTCCTTGGTTCATGGCCCCTCCTCCATGTTCACAGCCAACATCACCTCTCTCTGACTTTCTTCTCCGGTCACACCCTCCTCTGACTCTCTTCTGCTTCCTTGTCTGCTTGTAAATGGATTACATTGGGCTCACTCAGATAATTTAGGATAATCTATTTTAAAGTGAGCTGATTAGCAACCTCACTTCCAGCTGCAACTTAATTCTTCTTCACCATGTGATACGGTTTGGCTCTGTCTCCCCAGCCAAATCTCATCTCCAATTGTAATCCCCACGTGTGGAGGGAGGGAGGTGATTAGATCATGGGAGTGGTTTCTCCCATGCTGTTCTCGTGATAGTGAGTGAGTTCTCAGGAGATCTGATGGTTTTATAAGCATCTGGCCTTTACCCTGTTTGCACTTCTCTCTCCTGCTGCCCTGTGAAGAAAATGCCTTGCTTCCCCTTCTGCCATGATTGTAAGTTTCCTGAGGCCTCCTAGCCCCGTGGAACTGTGAGTCAATTAAACTTCTTTCCTTTATAAATTACCCAGTCTCGGATAGTATCTTTATAGCAGTGTGAAAATGGACTAATATGTCATGTTACCTGACATATTTCCAGGTTCTGGGGATTAGGACGTGGACATCTTTGGGAAGATCATTATTCTGCCTGTCACAGTGCTCAAGATAATTCATAATGATTGTCATTTAGATATTCAGAAACTAAGCCATATCTGACTGGTTTCAGTACCCTTCTGATCTGGATGTATCCTGATTTGGATTGAGGCTGCTTTCTTTTTCTCTCTGGACATGATCTATCCCCTAAAGAGAGCTGATTTCTTTCTTTCTTTCTTTTTTTTTTTTGAGAGGGAGTCTTGCTCTGTCGCCCAGGCTGGGGTGTAGTGCCATGATCTTGGCTCACTGCAATCTCTGCCTCCCAGGTTTAAGCGATTCTCCTGCCTCAGCCTCCTGAGTAGCTGGGATTACAGGTGCGTGCCACCACGCCTGGCTAATTTTTGTATTTTTAGTAGAGAGAGGAGTTCACCATGTTGGTTAGCCTGGTCTCGAACTCCTGACCTTGTGATCTGCCTATCTTGGCCTCCCAAAGTGCTGGGATTACAGGCGTGACACCGCGCCTGGCCAGAGCTGAGTTCTAAGAAGCCTTCAGTTGTTCTTAATTGCTGGGCAGAAACTTGCATGTTTAGTCCCCGGTCCTACCCTGGGCACTTCACTTACTGCCACAGATCATCTCTAAATCTTTAGTTCAACAAGGTGGCCTCATCCAGCTATCTTTTCTAGGCAGCCACATGGCGTTTGAACTGGGGAAGAGGTTTGGGGATGTTCTGGTCATCTACTGCAATATAACAAGCCACACTAACGCTTAATGGCTTTGTCAACAACCATTTTATTCTGTCTCACGATTCTGTGAGTCACAGATTTGGGCAGGGCTCATCCGGATGATTATTTTCTCCACATGGTTGTTGACAGGGTTCCTCAGTAAGGATCAGCAGCCAGAGGGGCTGGTCTGGAGGGGCCAGGGTGGCTTTACTCACATGCCTCGTGATGACGGCAATGGCTGGGAGGCTGGGCTCAGTGGGGACCATTCACCCACCATAGCCTCTCAAGCATGGAGGCTGCAGGTAGTTAGAGTTCATATGGGTAGCTAAGGGCTCCCAAAGATGATGCTGTTGTAGTGACCAGGTGGAAGCTGCATGGCTTTGTAAGCTGGCCAGACTCCTAAGCTACCCAGGGTCCCATTCCCTGCTCTCTTCTGGCCTCTACAGTCACATATCCACCCAGATTCTAGAGCACGGACTATAGACCCCAGCTCTCATCAGGGAGGGTATCAGAATTTGAGGCCATGTTTAAACGCCACCTGAAGGTACTACTGAGTGTCTGGGCATCATTAGGGATGCGAGTGGAGGCATGGGACATTCTAGTGCTAGGCTACATAGTGGTTCTTGAGGTTTTTTTTAAAGGGAGACACAGGGATGGATATTCTTTTAAATTTTGATAAGAACTAAAAAGTATATTTTTAGGAAATTGTCCAGTACATGCACCTGTGTGCTCATCCACACAACTCAGTGATCATTTCAGGGGGCCTATGGATCTGAATGGAACCCACCCATGGACTCTAGGGTGAGCGTCCCTGGGTTCAGGTAGACCTGAGAGTCTTTCTGAGGGAAGGGGACATACGTGTAGGCTGACATCTGGTGGTTATTTTAGAAAATTTCTGGCTCCTGGCTTTGGTTAGGATGTGAGGTCACCTACTGTGGTACTGTGGTATGAAACGTAAAAGGAGAAAGAGGAACAGGTGTGGGCTCTCTCTCTCTCTCTCTCTCTCTCTCTCTCTCTCTCTCTCTCTCTCTCTCTTTTTATTTTGAAAGAATTTATGACAGAACCAATTTCAGTTATGCATTTTGATATAATATGGTATGGGAAACATTAAACTTATGACACAGAGGAGGTGTGAAATGTGTTCTATGAATAAATTTGAAATTTGTCTGCTTGATCTGAAGACAGATTGGGACATCTATCAATACAAGGGAAGAAATTTCTCCCTGGCCTTATCATCAAATAATTTTTTTTCATTTATCTTTTCAGGCTGTGAAGGCTGTCAATTCTGACAGACTTTTAAACATCAATATTTCATATGGAGTCAGAACTCAGGTCCTGAAATAATTCTCAAACTTTTGAGAATCATTAGGATTATGAGTGTGTTAAAATAGTGTATAACTTAAACCTGTGTTTAAGGAGATTAAATTTACTTATAAAATAATCTCAAAGACCAAAGTGTCACTAAATCAAACTTCTCAGATCTCACCTTAACAACCCTTTTTATTTTCCAACTATAGATAAGTAATAGCTCATTAAGTACTTCAACGACAGGTGCACACAAAGTTTGTGAGCTTAGAAGTTACATTTGCAGTAGTGTTCATGACAGTGTTGGAATAATAATATCCAGAATATCTTATAGCCTGACTTTGCTTTGGAATGCCTTAAAAGACAACAGTCGTTGTAGCTTTATGTCATCATTCACACTTAGTGTAAACTGACAGAAAACACAGCGATCAATCTCCTTCTCCAAATAATCATACAACGAAGGCTGAATTCTACACAGTATCTGAATTTTCAGGCATATTAATCATATTTCTTCAATGCTTGACAAGTTGGTTAGGTTTCTTGTCAATCATTGTTTATATTATTTTTTGCTACTGCATACAGTACAAGATAAAATTTCATTTATTTATTTAATCAACATTCATTGGGCAGTCATTGAACAGGACACTGTCTGAGATCTTACAGAGCTCATAACTTTATGGAAAGACAGGTAAACTTGCAATGACAGCCCCATTTCAAGAGTGCTGCACTGAACGGGAGGCCGTATTGAAAGACAGCTAATGTCCAAGTTGAAGGCTCAAAAGCTCTACACACCTCTGTGTTCCCATCTGTAACGTGGGGATAATAGCCCCCTCAAAGAATTACGGTGCTGATGAACTGTTGAATATGACCACCCACAATTTCTGAATTTATCTTTCAGTTTTCGTTCACAGAAACACTGAATCCATCAACCCATCCATCAATATCCACCACTGTCTTTCTGCCAATTTCAAATTCATGATGAAGGAATTGATTAGTTCAATTGAGTTAGGTGACCTCTCTTGGTCTGGTGATCTGTGGCTGCCAGAAGCCTGCCTCTACTATATTGCAGATTAATGAGTGTCATCGTGAAATAGAAAATCCAAGCCTTGTCTGTTATACCTACATGCCGATTTTGTTGCAGGTTTTTTGTTGCAGGTTTTTGTTTTAGGTTTTGCTGATTAGTAAAATGCAAATAAATCTGAAAGTTTTATTGGATTAATAATTTATTGGCTGGGCACTGTGGCTCCTGCCTGTAATCCTAGCATTTTGGGAGGCCAAGGTGGGCAGATCACTTGAGGTCAGGAGTTCAAGACCAGCCTGGCCAACATGATGACACCCCATTTCTACTAAAAATACAAAAATTAGCTGGCCGTGGTGACAGGCACCTGTAATCCCAGCTACTTGAGAGGCTGAGGCAGGAGACTCGCTTGAACCCTGGAGGCTACAGTGAGTTGAGATTGCACTACTGTACTCCAGACTGGGCGACAAGAGCAAAACTGTCTCCAAAACAAAACAAAAATTAGCTGGGTATGATGGTGTACACCTGTAGTCCCAGCCTGGGCAACAGAATGAGACTCTGTCTCAGAAAAAAAAAGATTATTTCCATAGTTCATTTTATCACAGATATTAGCAGCATGGCTGTTATCCTATAGGGCTCCATGGGCTTTTAAAAAAATATTAAAAGATGTTTCTTTATTTGAAAACTCTGGAAACCCCTGTTCTAAAGAATAGACATTTACATAAATATTTCTAGTGCTTGAGGTTTACTAAAAAAAATGAGAAAACATAAGAGTTCTGGAGATTGGTTGCACAACATTGTGAATGTACTTAATGCTACTCAATTGTACACTTAAAATGGTTAAGATGGTAAATTTTATGTTATATATATTTTACTACAATTAAACTTTTTTAAAAATGAGAAAACACACCAGGCAGACTTACTGAAACATTTTAACATTTGATGAAATTTCTTATTTAATAGACAAATGCTTCCAACCAAACAAAACATGATTCATCAAGCTAGATTTCCATATTTATTTTATATAAAAGTAATGTCTGAAGATTGAAAAAAATGGGGTGTGAATACCCTGTTATACAGTATTAAGCACATGAAGAAGAAAACCACTTGAGACATTTAAAATGTACAGTAGAAGAAATTACTCATTGTCATTGTTAGGCATCTCCATATGGTGACATTTTTATCAGGTTGGTGCAAAAGTAATTGTGGTTTTTGCCATGAAAAGTAATGGCAATTTTTAAATGTTGTCATTAATAGTAATGGTGAAAACCACAATTACTTTTGCACCAATATAATAGAATGTTCATTCAACTTATAAACAGTGACAGAGATCTGCTACTTTCCAGGTACTGGATGAGGTGTAGGGCACAGGGGTAAACAAGACATCGAGGGTCCCTGTCCCTGCTGAGCTGATACTACAGCAAAGAAGGCCATTAGATAGGAAATGACCAGTGAGTGTAATAAGTGTCTTGGTGCCTGTGGGAACACATAGGAGAGGCCCTTTACCTGGTCTGGGGTTTCCTGGAGGAAGTGATATGTCAGCCCAGGGGTAAAGAATACGTAAGAGCCAGACAAAGAAGTGGAGAAAAGAGTGATGGGCAGGGGAACACCACATCCCGAGATGCACAGACGGGAGAGAAGATGGCGAGTCCAATGAGTGGAAGGACATCTGGAATGATTGGAGTGTAGGGTTTCACATTAGTCTGGATGTGTCTGGGGTTAAGATTTTCTGAGCGGTTGATGTGGAACAATAAGCAAAGGATTTAGGAGGTTTGCAAGAGATTGGTTGAAGGGAAGACCGTGATACGGAAGTTGAATTGGAGAGGAAGAGAAGATCCCAGGAGCAGAGGAGCTAAGAAGTGACCATTTACTAGCATTAATTGAGAAATGGGAAATTAAGGGCAGATCCTGAAGACGTAAAGATGAAAAATAGGCAGCAGTATAGTATGTTAGCTAAAGGAATGAGATTGGAGAGCCAACAGATCTCCTTCAAGCTACTTTTTTTTTTTTTTTTTTTGAGAAAGAGTTTCACTCTTGTTGCCCAGGCTGGAGTGCAATGGCACAATCTCAGCTCACTGCAACCTTGGCCTCCCACTTACAAGTGATTCTCCTGTCTCAGCCTCTCAAGTAGCTGGGATCACAGGCATGTGCCACCACACCAGGTTAATTTTTTTTTTGTATTTAGTAGAGACAGAGTTTCACTGTGTTAGGCTGGCTGCGAACTCCTGACCTCAGGTGATCCACCCGCCTTGGCCTCCCAAAGTGTTGGGATTACAGGCATGTACCACTGCACCCGGCCCCTTCAAGCCACTCTTTATTATAAATCTGACTTTGGGTATGCCACTTAACTCCTCTACATCCCATTTTCCTTAACTGTAAAGGAAGATTATGGAAATGCCTCCCTACAGGGTTGTCATATACCTTTGATTGCATGCAATACACTTCATAAATCTTTTGCATATAGAAACCATCAATGCATATTCAACAGCTGCTGCTATTTACTCAGCTCTTTAAGGGATGGGTCAGTCCCGGGTGCAGGAGGAGGAGGCTCTTGTATGTGGCTGGAAGGAAAGGAAGCTTCAGGTCTGCACTTTTCACTATTATTTGCAGCATCTAGATAGTGCATACACACAGTAGATGCTCAATACAATTTTGTTAAATGAATTGATGATTGTGTCATAAATAAGTGGTTGAAATCATTGTCTTTTGGAAAATACTATGCAAACACATAGGTTAGAAATGTTGATACCCTTTGACCTAGTGATTCAATTTATGGGATCCAAAATAAATACCTCTAAGATATAAAAAGCTTAATGCACAAAGATGCTCATTGCAGTGCTAGTGAAAATGGTGGAAACCTGGAAATAATCTAAATGATCAATATTTTATACCCTACCAAGTGCATCTGCCAAAGCTTACTTCACCAGTCCACCAGATGCAACCTTTGGCATATGCATTAGATAGGGTATAAAATATTAACATGAAATATATTTGTGATGGATAGATACTATCATGGAAAATGCTTAAAAATAGTATCAAGTGGAAAAATGTTTAAACTGGTATTATCACATAATGGAAACATGTAATATTTCTTGGGAAGATAAAAATCTATGCCCAGAAGATGATTAGAAAATATACAAAAACGTGGGTGGTAGGAGTACAGAGAATTCTTCTGTTGCTCTCTTCCTCGTTATTTTTTCTTCAACATCGTACAACTTATCTGTACAAAATGAGAAACATGCCCATCAAATGAGAAAGAGAGGCTGGGTGGACAGATGTTTATCGGGCACAGTGGCTGCAGCCTTTCAGTCCTAATTGTCAGCAGCAATGGGAAGCAATGCTGAGGACAGGCAGAAAAAACAGAAAAGGAAATGAGAGTTAAGGAAGAGGAAAATAGAAAAAGGGTTACATATAACAGTAGTGGGGACAGGGGGCACCCTTATTTTCTAGTGCTGTGATGTGCTCCCGGTATTTCTTCTTGTAAGACATCTGGAAGGCGCATTGCATGGAGAGGACCCTGCTGCCCCAGCAAAGCTACGGTGCACCACTCACTGCGCTTCCCTCTTCGTGGGTGCGGTTGAGTTGTCAGGAGCTCAGTAGGTTGTAACCCATGTGACCTTGCCTATAGGAAGGTGGAGGCTCCCCTCTCCTGCCAGCTCCCCAACCGAGGCAGAATTAATCATTTCTTAATGCCCCGTGTATTCTGCGTTTTGTGAATATAAAGAAACCTGTCTACATGGAATAGATTATGGAATTTGAGGTAGCATGGTGTGGGGTGGAATTTAGGGATAATTTTATTCCAAACCCTTCATGTCATGGATAAGGAAATTTGAAAATTGGAGAAATAGGCTAGGCGCAGTGGCTCACGGTTGCAATCCCAGCACTTTGGGAGGCCGAGGCAGGCAGAGCATGAGGTCAGGAGATCGAGACCATCCTGGCTAACACGGTGAAACCTCATCTCTACTAAAAATACAAAAAATTAGCTGGGCATGGTGGGGGGCGCCTGTAGTCCCAGATACTCGGGAGGCTGAGGCAGGAGAATGGCGGGAACCCGGGAGGCGGAGCTTGCAGTGAGCCGAGATCGCGCCACTGCACTCCAGCCTGGGCGACAGAGGGAGACTCCGTCTCAACAACAACAAAACAACAACAACAACAACAAAAAAAACCAGTTGGAGAAATAAAGTGACTAAAGTGACTGTATAAGATGATACAAAATGTTTGCAGCAAATCTGGGTCCGTTCTTCTGTGCACTGTCTTGACAAGCTAGTTCTTGCTCTGCTCTGTTCTTGGAGGCGTAAGGTTACTCAGAGATTGTTTCTTGTGGGGACTCAAAACTTATGACACCTGTAAGTGGTCAGAATGGAAGCTGAGTGGGAGAGCAATGCGGAGAAGCTTGGTGGTTTCTCTCCCACAGCCTTCCAGGGGAGTAAATATTTCTCACTTAAATAATAATGATTATCACTAATAATAATCATAGCTAATCATGGATAATTTACTAAGTGTCAGAGCTTGTTTTAAATGTTTTAATATATTTATAAAATATTTTAGTATGTTATATATTATTTAATATTCTTAACATTCTAATGAGGTGGGAACAATTATCCTCACTTTTGTAGATGAGGAAATTGAGGCATAGAGAAGTAGAGAAGTTAGGTGGCCAAAGTCACTCTGCTGATAAGTGACAACATTAGGATTTGAACTCGGAGAAATGGATCCAGAGTCTGTATTCCTAACCATTATTCTATTTAAAGAAGAGAAGCAGGAAAAAAAAAAAAAAAAAAAAAAAAAAGAGAGACATAGAGAGATAGAGAAGGGGAGAAAAAAGAGGTGAGTGAGAAGGGAGTGGGAAAGACACTGAGTGGGAAAGCTTATTAGAAATCTGTGCACCAGAAAATACGTCTCCTCACAGAAATCAGGCGATCTACAGAAAACTTCTAACTTTGTGGTAAACAAATTTTTGCAGAAGAATATTTCCAAGACTTTCTACTTACAATAGCTCCTTTATGCCAAAAATTCTTGAAGTGTTAAGATGTCATCAAGATTCGGGAACATGAGTACTTAAGCCTGGACCCTATGGCTGCTGAAGTCTTGCCAAGATCGTGGAGTTGGTGGATCTCCAATCCCTTCCTGTTCTGCATTTTGGAGTCCAGACAGATGGAAGAGTAGGAGTGGGTATAAAGGACGGTAAGAGAGAGGGAGGCTTCATATTTATTGAATCTCTTCGCAAATTTCTGTCTTATAGCTCAAGGAGTTTATTGTAAAATTTCCTGATGAATAAACAATTCTGTGTATAGGATCACATTTGGTAAAATTTCCTTTATTTTTGACTTCGTTATATTTCTATTATAAGTTTGGTCTGGTCTCTGAAAGTAATAGACCTATATGACATTAAACATAAGATCCGAAAAAAATGAAAGAATAGACATTCAATTAACTACTTGTTTGGCTAATGTGTCACATCAATGGCTTACCTGCTTCTTAAAATCAGCTGATTTTCAAGTTAACTAGTTAACTAACTAGTTCATTATAAAGCTATGATCCTGTATTCTCTTCACCCTGCCTTATTCTTGTGGCTTTAAAATGCAAAGGTTATTGCTCTAAGTGTACTGTCCAGCATTTTAAATCCGGGCAGTCTAGAAGGGAAACAGATGAGTTTTCTCAAATCGTTAGCATTTGACTAAGCTTGCTTTCCCAAAAGCTTAAAATAGGAAAAGTCTCTTTTTGCCCTGTTTATTCCTTGGTGTGGTGTTTATTCACCTAGCTGTCAAGCTTTCTTCCTAGCTTCATCTCTCATCAAAACCTGTTCAGGTGCTTCATTTGTACTCCAGTGAATATGAACTCAGGCAGATGTTTGAATATTGGCAAGAATCATAACCTTAATATAAAGGGATAAAAATATGTAGAAGCAAAATGTGTGACAAAAACAGCACAAAGGCTGAAAGAAGGAAAAATGGGACTATGTTAGTGTGAGGTCCTTACACATTATGTGAACTAATATTACTTGAAGGTAAACTGTGATAAGGTAAAGATGGATAGTATAAACCCCAAGGCAATCACCAAAAAGAACAAAATTGAAATACATAATTAATAAGGAATCAGAAAGATAAAATTTTAAATATTCAATTCAAAAGAAGACAAAAATGGAGCAAAATCAGATGTAACCAATAGCAAACAAGCCTTACGATAGTAGATTTAAACCCAACCATATCAATAATCACATTAAACATAAATGGCCTTAACATTGCAATTAAATGCAAAGATTGTCAAATTTATTTTAAAAAATTCAACTATATGCTGTCTACTACACAGATAGGTTAAAAGGAAAAGGATGGGAAAAGATATGCCAGGCTAACATTAATAAAAGGAAAGCTAAAGTGGCTATGTTAATACCAGATAAAGAAGATTTCAAAGCTAGGAATATTTTAAGAGATAGAGTAATTTCATAATGATAAAGAGGTCAATTCATTAAGAAGACATAATAATTTTAGATGTGTATGTATATAATAACAGGGCTTTGAAATACATAAAGCAGACACTGACAGAACTGAATGGAGAAATAGGCTCCACAACTAGAACTTGATAATTATAGTTAGAGATGGCAACATCCTTCTCTCAACAATTGACAGGTCAAGTAGACAGACAATAGTAAAGATATAGAATACTGAAAAAGTCTATCAATCAACTTGATCTAATGAACATTTATCTATAGTGTTCCAACACTTTTTTCAACAAGAAGACAACACACCTTTTCAGGAGTACCTACAACATTAAAAAGGATAGATCAATTCTGAGTCATAAAATAAATTCTAAAAAATTTCAAAGAATTAAAGTTATACAACATGTATTTAGAGACATTATGATGGAGTCAAACTAGAAATCAATAACAGAAAGATATCCTGAAGTGCTCCAATATTTGAAAACAAAACCACATACTTTGGAATAATCTATGGGTCAAAAAAGCACAAGAGAAATTAAATATTTTGAACTAAATGAAAATGAAAATATTATAATTTGTGATAAGCCATTAAATCAGTGTTAGAGGAAAACTATAGCATTAAACAAATTAGAAAAGTAGATAAATGGGCTGGGCATGGTGGCGCACACCTGTAATCCGAGTACTTTGGGAGGCTGAGGTGGGTGGATCACCTGAGGTCAGGAGTTCGAGACCAGCCTTACTAACATGGTGAAACCCATCTCTACTAAAAACAAAACAAAACAAAAACAACAACAAAAAAAATTAGCTGAGTGTGGTGGCACATGCCTGTAATCCCAGGTACTTGGGAGGCCAAGGCAGGAGAATTGCTTGAATCTGGGAGGTGGAGGTTGCAGTGAGCCAAGATCATGCCATTGCACTTCATCCTGGGCAACAAGAGTGAAACTCCATCTTAAAAAAAAATGGGGGGTAGGTAAATCTAAAATCAATGTGAAACTCCATCTTAAAAAAAAAAAAGTTGGGGGTAGGTAAATCCAAAATCAATGTTGTAAGCTTCCACATTAAGAAACTAGAAAAGGTAGGGCAAACTAATGCAAAGTGAACAGAAGAAAGGAAATAATAAAAATAAGAGCAAAAATAAAGGCGATAAAATAATGAAAATGAATAAAACCAAAACTAGTTCTTTGAGATAATTAAATCAAAAAACTTCTTGTCAGAATGATCAGAAAAAAAAAGGAAAAAACACAAGTGACCACTATCAGGAATGGGAGAGGGGAGTTAAAAGGATAAGGGGATTTTATTTACAACTCCATGCCAATTTTTTTTTTTTTTAGATGGGGTCTTACTCTGTCACCCAGGCTGGAGTGCAGTGGTACAATCGTGGTTCACTCCAATCTCAACCTCCTAGGCTCAAGAGATCCTCCCACCTCAGCCTCCCAAGTGGCTGGGACTATAGACATTTACCGCCATGCTTGGCTAATTAAACATTTTTTTTTTGTATAGACAGGGTCTCACTATGTTGCTCAGGCTGATGCCAATAAATTTGACAAATTATATGAAAAAGACAAATTCTTTGAAAAGCAACAACCACCAAATCTCACTCAGGAAATAACAGATAAGCTGATCACATCTATTACATAAACTAGATTGTAGCTAAAAAGAGAATTAGGTTGTTTTTCAAAGGATAAATACTTGAGGGGATGGATACCTCATTTTACATGAGGCGATTATTATACATCGCATGCCTGTATCAAAACATCTCATGAACCCCATAAATATATACACCTACCGTGTTTCCACAAAAATTAAAATATAAAATTAAAAAAGTTTTGTAGTTTTGCTGGTGATTTTTACCAAATATTTAAAGAAAATGCATATTGCAAACAAGCTTGTACAGAAAAACGAGAGGAAGAAATTCTTTCTGACTCTTTCTTTGGGTACAGAATTATGCTGAAACCTAAACCAAAACCATTATAAGAAATTAATACTACAGAGAGACATTTCTCATAAATTTAGATAGGAGAAATTTGAAAAATCTTTCAGAAAGTCAAATCCACCAGTATACAAAAGGGATAATTCATCGTGACCAACTGGGGTTTGTCCCAGGAGTTCAAAGTCGGTTTAACATTTGAAAATCAATTTTCTATATTGACAGAATAAAGAAAAGTAGAAGAAATCTCTGTACCTTATCCTCAAGCTTGCTAGGAACTAAAACTGCTTTAAAAAATAGAGTATATATAATAAAGAAAAATTATATGGTAACCTACAGCTAATCGTATACTTAATGATTAAAGAGTGAATGTTGTCCCCTAACATCAGGAACAAAGCAAAGATGTCCTTTCTCATCTTTACTGAACATTGTACTGGAGTTTTAGTTAGTGCAATAAAGCAAGAAAAGGTTGGGTGCAGTGGCTCACACCTGTAATTCTAGCACTTTGGGAGGCTGAAGCGGCATGATCACTTGAGTCCAGGAGTTCTAGACCAGCCTAAGTAACACAGGGAGTGTCAGTCTCTACAGAAAAATAAAAACCAAAAAACCAGATGTGTTGGCACACCACTGTGGTTCCAGCTACTTGGGAGGCTGAAGTAGAGTTGCCTGAACTTGGGAGGTTGAGGCTGCAATGATGCAGTAAACTGTGATTGCCCCATTGCACTTCATCTTGGGTGACAGAGTGAGACCCTGTTCAAAATAAAGAATAAAGCAAGAAAAAGTCATACAGATTGAAAGGGAATATATAAAACCATATTTATTCTCTAACCACATGATTGTTTATTTAGAAGATCTCGTAAAAATCTACCACATAGCTACTAGAACTATAAAGTAAGTTTAGTAAGTTTGTAGGACACAAAGTCAATACACAAAAATAAATTATTCTATATATTAGCAATGATTAATCAAAAATGAAAAATACCATTTATAATAAAATATACTTAGGGATAAATTTGACAAAATACGTGCAAGAACTATGCACTAAGAACTATAAAACATTGCTGATGTAAAAACAAACCAACACAAACCCTAAATAAGTGGGGAGATACACTATGTTCATGGATCAAAAGGCTTAATATCTACCCAAATTGGTCAATGCAATACCACTAAAAATCTTAGCAGGCTTTCTTATAGAAATTAACAAGCTGATTCTAAAATTTATATGGAAGTGAAAGGACCTGGAATAGCCAAAACAATTTTATTTTTATTTTTAATTTAAAAAAATTTTAATAGCTTTTGAGTACATGGTTTTTGATTACATGGATGGATTGCATAGTGGTGAAGTGTGAGATTTTAATGCATCCATCACCTGAATAGTGCACATTGTACCCAATATGTGTTTTTTTTTAATCTCTTACCCCGTCCCACCCAAAACAATTTTAAAAAGAAAACAAAGTTGGAAGATTATACTACCTGTTTTCAGACTTTTTGTGAAATGAAGATACTATATTTGCATAAAGATAGATATTTCAATTAATGGAACAGAATAGAGAACCCAAAAGTAGTCCAATGACCAGTTGATTTTTGACCAAGGTATAAAGGGAATTCAGTAGGAGAAAGTTTAATCTTTTCAACCAATGGTGACAAGACAAAAGAACATATCTATACAAAAAAAATGAACATCTCCTATCTTATACCACATACACAAACTAATTTTAAAGTAAGTTGAATAAGTTCTAGTGTTCAATAGCATAGTAGGATGACAATAGTTAACAACAATATGCTGTATATTTCATTAGCTAGAAGAGAAACTTCAAAATGTTCCCAACATTAGGAAATAATAAATGTTCAAGGTGATGGATATCCTAAGCACCCTGACTTGATCATTAAACCTTGTATACACGTGTCAAAATATCACGTTACCCCACAAAGATGTACAAATATGTATTAAATAAAATTAAAAATCACAATGAGATACCATCATGCAGCCATTAGAATGGCTATAATCCAAATACCAAAAATATCAAGCGTTGGTGATGATTTGGAGCCACTGGAACGCTCACATATTGTTGATGGAATGTAAAATGATGTAACCACTCCAGAAAACAGGTGGTTTCTTAAAATGTTATGCATATGCCAACTAGACAACTCAGTAATTCCACACCCGAGGAATTTACCTAAGAGAAATGAAAGTAAGTGTCTACACAGACTTGTACATTCATTCCAGCTTTATGTGTGATAGCCAAATACTAGAAATAATTCAAATACCCATCAAAAGGTGAATTGATCCATAAACCATGGCATGTGTCTACCTTACAGTGCTACTTATTAATAAAGAGCAATGAAATATTGACATATAACAACACGGAATAATTTATTTAACTGAATGAAGGAAGGCAGGCAACAAGTATATATACTATATGATTTCATTTTCACAAAATTCTAGAAATGCAAACTAATCTCTCGATGGAAAGTAGAGCAGTGGTTGCCTGAAGGTGGGGGAGGAGCGTGGGGGGATGGAGTACAAAGGGGCAGGATGAAACTTCTGAGGGTGATGAAACGCTCATTATCTTGATCGTGGTGACGCTTTCGTTGTGTGCATGTGCTGACATTCATGGAATTGTACAGTTTATTAAATAGAGGCAGTTTATTCTGTCGATTGCACCTTGGTAAAGCTATTAGCAACTTAGAAAGCATAAAGCAGAAGGTGGTGGGAGATGTTTTGGAGCCTTTCCTGATGCTTCTAAAATTTCATCAAGTAGACTGTGACCTGCACTGCCTATGTCCAAGTTTGGCCCTCTTTTGCTGTCAGGAAAATAGTTAATATAATGTAGGTTTTATGTTTGGGAGGCTGCTGAACATACAATGTGTCATTCAAATGACCCAACTGTTTGCATGTTGTTACCTTGCTGAACTCAATAACAAAGAAAGAAAAAAAAAAACCCATAGTAACCATGCAGCTAAGAATCCTTCAAATACCAGGGAATCAGGTGGAAGGCAGCTTAAGGAGCTCTTATTTTTAACCTTTTTTCGCCCCCAAATGAAATATACACCCCGTGTTGATGCTTTGGAACACTGAGAATGAACACAGATGGTAAATCAAATTTAGGGAGGAGGGATGTTCTCTGTAACAACTAAATGCCAATTTGAAAACACTAGATGGCTCCCTTAATGTATTTTAGATGGGAGTTAAAAATAGGGCTGCTCATCAGGATTATTGAGAAAGATGACAATCATTTTTCAAGCAACGGGTGCATCCATGTGGGCTATTGCTAATGAAGAGAAAGAAAACGCAGTGCAGACCTGATAAAACACTCTTAGATGTTAGAATCCTTGGCTATGTTTCTTTCTCATTAGGCTAATATACACCAGTGGAGCCTAATGACTTGATTGCCATTGAAGGAATCAGGAATATGTTTTTAAAAATGGTCATGTATTATCTCAGAAAAGAAACAGTAAATTGAAAAAAATTAAACCATGTATTTGACAGTTGGTGTGCTAATACCATAAATAGCAGTAAAACTGAACTTGCCAACCTTACCTTCTGCTGAACCTCTGAGGATGTTTTAGAACCAAGATTGTGGTGCTTAATTTTCTGAGGAAGCCAGACACATGCATTGGCTAAAAGATTAGAGAACCTGATAAAGAACAAAAAGCACAGGTTTTGGAATTAGTCATTCTCCAATATTGCTAGATGTGGGAATTTACCTCATTTTTCTCATCTGTAAAATGGGCATGCAGGAAATGTCTGTTTGCCTGTGCCCACTAATGAGCAGACTTCACTCCCTTTGTGCATATATAGTAGAAACATCCATATTTTCATTATGCTTTATAGTTTGCAAAAACAGTTTCAGATTTATAAGTAATTTGCAAACTTTTTTAAAAAATGCACTTTTCTTGAAATATTACATGGAAGCACAATGTGTAAGAAAATCTAAAAATGGATTTTCTGTGGTTGAACAAGGGGTGAAGTTTCAACCCTTCCAATGCCTCCACCCAAACCCACACTGTCTTCCCCTTCTTATGGTCCCTTCCCTATGAAGCACAGTTTGAAAACCTCTGCTAGAAGTTATATCATTTGATCAAATATGAAACTAACCTGGACCTTTATCTAATACATGTAGAATCTTAGAATGTAAAGGATCATGGTAACTGAGATCACAGATTTACTTCATTAAGAACAGTATTCTGGGCCGGGCGTGGTGGCTCAAGCCTGTAATCCCAGCACTTTGAGAGGCTGAGACGGGCGGATCACAAGGTCAGGAGATCGAGACCATCCTGGCTAACATGGTGAAACCTCGTCTCTACTAAAAAATACAAAAAACTAGCCGGGCGAGGTGGTGGGCGCCTGTAGTCCCAGCTACTCGGGAGGCTGAGGCAGGAGAATGGCGTGAACCCAGGAGGTGGAGCT
>NW_016803982.1:5526967-5534684 GCF_001698545.2 Rhinopithecus bieti
AAAAAAAAAAAAAAAAAAAAAAAAAAAAAACAGTATTCTAAGAGACAGTATGGTCTGATTGCAGGAAAGATGCTCTACTGATGGGCAATAGGGGTATCTTTCCCCAGCTGGTCTGTTGGCTTGTTGAAGAGTTGAATTCTGTCTCCATTTCTCTGTGTCTAAAATGGTTATATCAATTAATAGCAGCCTCCTGTCTGTTTTCAAGGATCCCAGGAAAGTGATTCCAATTCACAGATGAATCATTATACCAGGCTGGAGAGAAATAATGAAACTAATATGAAAACAAATGTGGATACACATATTTCCTTTCATCTTAGACAAGGCAACATTTTCCTGGTGTCAATTTTTGTAGTAAATCTTGGCTTAGTGACTAATAATGGAGTTATCCTATTTTTTAGATTGAAAAAAGAAATTGCTAGTGTAGTGGCCCACAGGAGGATTTTTCAAAGCAAATGAGCCCCTGTTTTCCAGGTAGGGGTGATGTTGGTTCCCCCTCAGGCCCTGTGGGATGATCTTCCTGGAAAATGGTCTCAGTTCAGGCTTCCCCTTTAAGCTCCAAAGTGATGAATGAATCCTGTACAAGCTTATGATCTTGAAAGCCACACTAAAGCCTGTAGGTTGCTGTGTTTGGCTCCTGACACCTGCTTCCATAAACTATGAGACTCAGCTGGGCATAGGACCTAACTGTGGGTTGGGCTGCAGAAAAACCTTGTTTTCTTTTTCTTTTTTTTTTTTTAATTATACTTTATGTTCTAGGGTACATGTGCACAATGTGCAGGTTTGTTACATATGTATACATGTGCCATGTTGGTGTGCTGCACCCATTAACTCATCATTTACATTAGGTATATCTCCTAATGCTTTCCCTCCCCCCTCCCCCCACACCACAACAGGCCCCGGTGTGTAATGTTCCCCTTCCTGTGTCCAAGTGTTCTCATTGTTCAATTCCCACCTATGAGTGAGAACATGCAGTGTTTGGTTTTCTGTCCTTGCGATACTTTGCTGAGAATGATGGTTTCTAGCTTCATCCATGTCCCTACAAAGGACATGAACTCATCCTTTTTNCATTGTCAGCGGCCAGATTAGCATCAGCAGAGGTGAGAGAGTTGGAGAGGTGCCATCACAGCAGTGACAGACTCCAGGCAGAATCAAGGCGAGGTCAGCACATGCTAAGAAAGCGGAGAATTAGAGGGAGCTGGGATCAAAGGGCAAAGGCGCCAGAGATTGGCAGAGGTGAGCACGAGTGACCAGTAAAATAATGATGACATGACTCTGCCCAGAGAGGGGACAAGTTTTGGGAGCTCCATTTCCAGGATTTCACTGATGAGGACAGAGGGTCAAAGTATAAAGAGCTGACATATATGCTCATTCTCCGAATCAACCATTCCTGATTTTTAACATCTTGCTTTGGTGTACATTTGCTACAATTGGTGAACAACTATTTAGACATTATCAACCAAAGTCCATAATTTACATTAGGATTAACTTTTTGTGTGGTACATTCCATGGGTTTGGACAACTGTATATTGTCATGTATCCACCATTACAGTATCATACAGAATAGTTTCACTGTCCTAAAAGTCCCCTGTGTACCCCCTATCATCCCTCCCTTGCTTTCTGGTGAACCCCTGGTGACCATTGATCTTTCTAGTGTCTTTATAGTCTTGTATTTCCAGAATGTTGTATAGTTGGATTGAGACAGTAATGAAGACTGGCTTCTTTCACTTAACAATACACATGTAAGGCCGGGCGCGGTGGCTCATGCCTGTAATCCCAGTACTTTGGGAGGCCGAGTGGGCATATCACCAGGTCAGGAGATCGAGACCATCCTGGCTAACACAGTGAAACCCTGTCTCTACTAAAAATACAAAAAATTAGCTGGGTGTGGTGGCATGTGCCTGTAGCCCCAGCTACTTGGGAGGCTGAAGCAGGAGAATGACATGAACCTTGGAGGCAGAGCTTGCAGTGAGCCAAGATCACACTGCTGCACTCCAGCCTGGGCAACAGAGCGAGACTGTCTCAAAAACAAAAACCAAAAACAATATGCATGTAAGGTCCTCCTACCTCTTTTCTTGGCTTGATAGTTCATTCTTTTTAAAACTATTTTCGAAATTAATTAATTAATTTTTTGAGACAGAGTCTTACTCTGTCACCCAGGCTGGAGTGCAGTGGCGTGATCTTGGCTCACTGCAACCTCTGCCTCCCGAGTTCAAGAGATTCTCCTGCCTCAGCCTCCCAAGTAGCTGGGATTACGGGCATGTGCCACCACATCCAGCTAATTTTTGTGCTTTTAGTAGAGACGGGGTTTCACCGTGTTGGCCAGGCTGGTCTCAAACTTCTGGCCTTAAGTGATCCGCCCACCTCAGCCTCCCAAAGTGCTGGGATTATAGGAGTGAGCCACCGCGCCTGGCCAACGCTGTTGTAAATTGTGATAAAATATACACAACATAAAATTTACCGTCTTCACCATTTTTAAGCATAGAGTTTAGTGATGTTAAGTACATTCACAGTAATGTACAACCGCCCCATCATCCATCTTCAGAACTCTTTATGCAAAGTTAAAACTCTGTATCTATTAAACAATAACTCCCCATTTCCTCCTCCCTCCAGCCCTTGCAGCCGCCATTTTACTTTCTGATTTTTCTTTCACTTGACTACCCTGGTAGTTCGTATAAGTAGAATCATAGGATATTTGTTGGGTTTTGACTGGCTTATTTCACTGAGCATAATGTCCTCAAGGTTCATCCAGGTTGCAGCATGTGTCAGAATTCCCTTTCTTTTTAAGTCTGAATAATATCCCATTGTGTGTATATACCATATTTTGTTTATCCAATTCATTCAGTAATGTACACTTGAGCTGCTTTCATCTTTTGCTATTGTGAATAATGGTGCCATGGACACAAGTGAGCAAATATCTCTTTGCTTTCGATTCTTTTGAGTATACAAACAGAAGTGGAATTGCTGAGTGATGTAGTAATTTTATTTTTAATTTGTTAAGGATCCACGACACCGTTTGCCATAGCAGCTGCACCAACAGTGCACAAGGATTCCAATTTTACCACATCATCACCAACACTTATTTTCTTTTTTTTGTTTTTTTTGAGATCTCACTCTCGCCCAGCGCAGTGGTGTGATCTTGGCTCACTGCAAGCTCTGCCTCCCTGGTTCAAGCGATTCTCCTGCCTCAGCTCCCCAAGTAGCGGGATTACAGATGCCTGCCACCACACCTGGCTAATTTTTGTATTTTTAGTAGAGACGGAGTTTCAGCATGTTGGCCAGGATGGTCTCGAACTCCTGGTGCAGTGGCTCATGCCTATAATCCCAGTGCTTTGGGAGGCCGAGGTGGGTGGATCACTTGAGGTCAGGAATATTTTCTGCTTTTTTTTTGAGAGTAGCCATCCTAATGGGTGTGAGGTAGTATATCATTGTGGATGATAGCTCATTTCTTTTTGTCTTGGAAAAATATTCCCTTGTACAAAGGTACCACGGTTTTCTTATCTATTCACTTACTGGAGGCCATCTCGGTTGATTCCAAGTTTTGGCAGTTATGAATAAGGCTGGCATATGTTTTCATGTGTAGGTTTTTGTGTGGACATAAAAGTTTTGTTTTGTTTTGTTTTTTTAACTCCTTTGGGTAAATACCAAGAGAGTGATCACTGGATGATAGGGTAAGAGTGTGTTTAGCTTTGTAAGACACTGCCAAACTGTCTTCCAAAGTGGCTGTACCATTTTGCATTTTCAAAAAAGACTATTTTTATGTCTATTACCATTGCTTCCCATATTTCTTGACTGTTCTTGCTCTGGTTTATGTGTTCTGGTGAGGAAAACCTGCAGATGGATCACTGACAATTGGTAGAGTCTCTTTTTTAATACTCTTCTAATATGACCTTCAATCAGTTAGCTCTCTGGAGAGTGAAGTTGGAAGGGACTGAGGTGAAAATTGCTGGTTTTGTGTTCTGACAGCCAGAATGCTTTTTCTACAGTGAATAAAGTATATTAAGAAAATTAAAACTTCGAACACTCCCCAGAATAAGAGGCACAAATCATTTAAGTGTTAATATTCCTTTCAACTACATTTCCTATCCTGTTAATACATGGATACCATTCAATATCTGGACCCTTCATTCCACAGAAATCTGTTTATTTTTCAGGGAAGGTGATAGAGAAACTCCTCCTGAAAGTCTGGATCTGGAACTCAGAATTTAAAATACCAGCCTCTTCAGAAATATTCAGAAGTTTTTTTTTTTTTTTTTTTTTTTAAACAGGAAGAACTTCTAAATTAAGATGATTTTTTTTAGTAGATACAATCCCGACAGAAATATATATATATACATGTTCACCAAAAGACAAATAGGAGAGTGTCTTCAGGGCAATGGTTATAATAGCACCAAGCAGACAGTAATCTTAATGTCCACCTATCAGCAGCAGAATAATCAGGTGTGTTATCTTCAAACAATGGGATACTGTGCAGCAATAAGAATGATTGGACTGCAACTACATAATGCAAATGATTAAAGTTGGTATAATCTTGAATGAAAGGAGACAGATTCAAAAGTGTGCATGCTCTATGACTTATTGATGTGAAGTTCAAAAACAAGTAAAACTATGGTGTCAGAAGTCAGGGTATTGGTTGACATTTGGGTGTGGGAGGGTTAATGACCAGCAGGTGCTTGAGGGGGCTTTTAGAGTTCTGGTAATGTCTGGTGTCTTGGTCTGAGCCTACATACACTGGTGTATTCACTTTGTGAAAAGGCTTCACTTTGGTTTGATGATTGTATTTTTTATGGATGTTTATGCTATAGTTCAATAAAAGTTTTAAAATAATCTCTTCTCATGTTACAATAAACCCATGAGGAAAATGTCCTCAAATTAATTTTATAAAAGAAATAAAGAAGGGAACTCAAGATAAAATGCATCATTGCCACGAACCAGAAGATTGACCTTTTATCTTAATATGAATTGATTCAGTGAACCAATAAAGGAGACAGACTTCACCGAAAAGTGTGGTGGAGAAGACTGAACCATCAGAAAACGGGACGCAGCTCTCATGGCTTGATAATGGTCTCTAAAAGTTTTGCATTTTTTTGGAGCCAAGTAATCAGCACTTACAAAATGAATTCAAAAGAAGCAGTTATAAAACCTTCACACTCAGAGATTTCTGCTGTAGATGCCAAAGCAATGCCGAAGCATTTGCTCTGTGGAGGCATTAAAGATGAGCTTGGACTTTTTGTAGAGTCCCACAGCAGTGTCATGAGGAAGGGCATCTCTTTTGGAGGGGAAGTTTTCCATTTCATGGGATGACCTCTTCTGTCCATCAGCTCCTGCATCTGATGGGCTTTGGGGCAGATTTGGTGATTCCTCAAGGTACCAGACAAGGGCTTTTGGGAAGACAATGTTGAGAAAACAAAGTGTGAGGATGAATTCTACCTCCTACTGGGTAAAAATGCCATACTCATTTGGATCTGGATTTCCTGAGTAAATCTCCATGTATTACTGAAAAGGGGTCCCAATCCAGATCCCAGGAGAGGGTTCTTGGAACTTGTGTAAAAAAGAATTCTGGGTGAGTCCATAAAGTGAAAGCAAGTTTATTACAAAAGAAAAGAAAAAGGCCAGGCAAAGTGGCACACACCAGTAATTCCAGCACTTTGGGAGGCTGAGGCAGGCAGATCATTTGAGGTCGGGAGTTCGAGACCAGCCTGGCCAACATGGTGAAACCCCATCTGTACTAAAAATACAAAAATTAGCCAGGCATGGTGGTGGGTGCCTGTAGTCCCAGCTACTCAGGAGGCTGAGGCAGGAGAAGCATTTGAATCCAGGAGGCAGAGGTTGCAGTGAGCCAAGATCACGCCATTGCACTCCAGCCTGGGCGACAGAGCGAAACTGTCTCAAAAAAAAAAAAAAAAAAAAAAAAAAAAAAAGAAAAGAAACAAAAGAATGGCTACTGCATAGGCAGAGCAGCAGCATGGATTTCTCAACTGAGTATACTTATAGTTATTTCTTTATCATATGTTAAACGAGGGGTGAATTATTCATACATTTTTCTGGGAAAGGGATGGGCAATTTCCAGAACTGAAGTTTCCTCCATTTTTAGACCACATACGGTAACTTCCTTTTGTTGCCATGCCTTTTGTAAACTGTCATGGCACTAGTGGGAGTGTCTTTAGCATGCTAATGCATTATAACTGCCGTATAATGAGCATTGAGGATGACCGGAGGTCACTTTTGTCACCATCTTGGTTTTGGTGGGTTTTGGCTGGCTTCTTTACTGCATCCTGTTTTATCAGTAAGGTCTTTGTGACCTGTATCTTGTGCTGACCTCCTATCTCATTCTGCGACTAAGAATGTCTAACCTCCTGGGAAGGCAGGCCAGTAGGTGTCAGCCTTATTGTACCCAGCCCCAATTCAAGATGAAGTCCCTCTGGCTTGAATGCCTCTGACACATGTCTAGCTGGCATTTGGGACTATCAGTGGAAGTTTGTTCTTTCTACACACTTCAAATATTTCTGTAAATGATTTCTCTTTCCTCTTAACCCTACTGCCCAATATTGTGTTTCTTCTTACTCAAATCCATCTGCTCTTGACCTCCCTGAACAGACCCGTTGTCTCTTAGGGCTGGATAATGGGCTCTAGTGGAATTCAGACACAGCAGGAGGTCAAGCCTGGGTTAGTCAAGGTCAAACTTGGACAGGGTAGTGATCTAGAAGTGACTAAGTAGCAGGAAGGCAGTAGTGAAGGTGAGTGTGGTTGCAAAGCCAAACGGGTCACACAGGGGCTGGTGTGCGGTCACAGTATATTTTCATTAGCCCACAAAGCAAGGAGTAAAAGTCATGTGGGTAGGCAGGAGTCAGGTGCAACAAACACACTTATAACAAATACGATAGTGCAGGAGGTCAGGCACCAGCTGGGAAAGGCAGACAGTGTTGTAATCCCTCCCCATTAAACCTATAAATATTTTATTTATTTATTTTTGCTACTTTTTTATATTATACTTTAAGTTCTAGGGTACATGTGCACAACGTGCAGGTTTGTTACATATGCATACATGTGTGATGTTGGTGTGCTGCACCCATTAACTCGTCATTTACATTAGGTATATCTCCTAATGCTTTCCCTCCCTGCTCCTCCCACTCCACAACAGACCCCAGTGTGTGATGTTCCCCACCCTGTGTCCAAGTGTTCTCATTGTTCAGTTCCCACCTATGAGTGAGAACATGCGGTGTTTGGTTTTCTGTCCTTGCGATAGTTTGCTGAGAATAATGGTTTCCAGCTTCATCCATGTCACTACAAAGGACATGAACTCATCCTTTTTTATGGTTGCATAGTATTCCATCATGTATATGTGCCACATTTCCTTAATCCAGTCTATCATTGATGGACATTTGGGTTGGTTCCAAGTCTTCGCTATTGTGAATAGTGACACAATAAACATGTGTGCATGTGTCTTTATAGCAGCATGATTTATAATCCTTTGAGTATATACCCAGTAATGGGATGATTGGGTCAAATGGTATTTCTAGTTCTGGATCCTTGAGGAATCGCCACACTGTCTTCCACAATGGTTGAACTAGTTTACAGTCCCACCACCACTGTAAAAGTGTTCCTATTTTTCCACATCCTCTCCAGCGCCTGTTGGTTCCTGACTTTTTAATGATCGCCATTCTAACTGGTGTGAGATGGTATCTCACTGTGGTTTTGATTTGCATTTCTCTGATGACCA
>NW_016803982.1:5536412-5557168 GCF_001698545.2 Rhinopithecus bieti
AGAAGAATGTATATTCTGTTGATTTGGGGTGGAGAGTTCTGTGGATGTCTATTAGGTCCACTTGGTGCAGAGCTGAATTCAATTCCTGGATATCCTTGTTAACTTTCTGTCTCGTTGATCTGTCTAATGTTGACAGTGGGGTGTTAAAGTCTCCCATTATTATTGTGTAGGAGTCTAAGTCCCTTTGTAGGTCTCTAAGGACTTGCTTTATGAATCTGGGTGATCCTGTATTGGGTGCATATATATTTAAGATCGTTAGCTCTTGTTGAATTGATCCCTTTACCATTATGTAATGGCCTTCTTTGTCTCTTCTGATCTTTGTTGGTTTAAAGTCTGTTTTATCAGAGACTAGGATTGCAACCCTTGCTTTTTTTTGTTTTCCATTTGCTTGGTAGATCTTCTTCCACCCCTTTATTTTGAGCCTATGTGTGTCTCTGCATGTGAGATGGGTTTCCTGAATACAGCACACTGATGGTTCTTAACTCTTTATCCAATTTGCCACCCTGTGTCTTTTAATTGGAGCATTTAGCCCATTTACATTTAAAGTTAATATTGTTATGTGTGAATTTGATCCTGTCATTATGATGCTAGCTGGTTATTTTGCTTGTTAGTTGATGCAGTTTCTTCCTAGCATCAATGGTCTTTGCAATTTGGCATGTTTTTGTAGTGACTTGTACTGGTTGTTCCTTTCCATGTTTAGTGCTTCCTTCAGGGTCTCTTGTAAGGCAGGCCTTGTGGTGACAAAATCTCTCAGCATTTGCTTGTCCATAAAGGATTTTATTTCTCCTTCATTTATGAAGCTTAGTTTGGCTGGATATGAAATTCTGGGTTTAAAATTCTTTTCTTTAAGAATGTTGAATGTTGGTCCCCACTCTCTTCTGGCTTGTGGAGTTTCTGCCAACAGATCTGCTGTTAGTCTGATGGGCTTCCCTTTGTGAGCAACCCGACCTTTCTCTCTGGCTGCCCTTAACATTTTTTCCTTCATTTGAACTTTGGTGAATCTGACAATTTTGTGTCTTGGAGTTGCTCTTCTCGAGGAATATCTTTGTGGCATTCTCTGTATTTCCTGAATTTGAATGTTGGCCTGCCTTGCTAGGTTGGGGAAGTTCTCCTGGATAATATCCTGAAGAGTGTTTTCCAACTTGGTTCCATTCTGCCCATCACTTTCAGGTACACCAATCAGACGTAGATTTGGTCTTTTCACATATTCTCATATTTCTTGGAGGCTTTGTTCATTTCTTTTAGTCTTTTATCTCTAAACTTCTCTTCTCACTTCATTTCATTCATTTGATCTTCAATCACTGATACTCTTTCTTCCACTTGATTGAATTGGCTACTGAAGCTTGTGTATGCGTCACATAATTCTTGTGCCATGGTTTTCAGCTCCATCAGGTTATTTAAGGTCTTTTTTACACTGTTTATTCTAGTTAGCCATTTGTGTAATCTTTTTTCAAAGTTTTTAGCTTCCTTGCAATGGGTTCGAACATCCTCCTTTAGCTTGCAGAAGTTTGTTGTTACCGATGGTCTGAAGCCTTCTTCTCTCAGCTCATCAAAGTCATTCTCTGTCCAGCTTTGTTCCATTGCTGGCAAGGAGCTGCATTCCTTTGGAGGAGAAGAGGTGCTCTGATTTTAGAATTTTCAGTTTTTCTGCTCTGGTTTCTGCCCATCTTTGTGGTTTTATCTACCTTTGGTCTTTGATGATGGTGACGTACAGCTGGGGTTTTGGTGTGGATGTCCTTTCTGTTTGTTAGTTTTCCTTCTAACAGTCAGGACCTTCAGCTGCAGGTCTGTTGGAGTTTGCTGGAGGTCCACTCCAGACCCTGTTTGCCTGGGTATCACCAGCGGAGGCTGCACAACAGTAAATATTGCAGAACGGCAGATATTGCTGCCTGATCCTTCCTCTGGAAGCTTCGTCTGAGAGGGGCACCTGGGCGTATGAGGTGTCAGTTGGTGCCTACTGGGAGGTGCCTTCCGGTTAGGCTACTCGGGGGTGAGGGACCCACTTGAGGAGGCAGTCTGTCCGTTCTCAGATCTCAAACTCTGTGCTGAGAGAATGACTACTCTCTTCAAAGCTGTCAGACAGAGACGTTTAAATCTGCAGGTTTCTGCTGCCTTTTGTTCAGCTATGCCCTGCTCCCAGAGGTGGAGTCTACAGAGGCAGGCAGGCCTCCTTGAGCTGTGGTGAGCTGTACCCAGTTCTAGCTTCCCGGCTACTTTGTTTACCTACTCAAGCCTCAGCAATGGTGGACGCCCCTCCCCCAGCCTCGCTGCCACCTTGCAGTTTGATCTCAGACTGTTGTGCTAGCAGTGAGCGAGGCTCCGTAGGCGTGGGACCCTCTGAGCCAGGCGCGGGATATAATCTCCTGGTTTGCCATTTGCTGACCATTGGAAAAGCGTACTATTAGGGTGGGAGTGTCCCTATTTTCCAGGTACCATCTGTCACGGCTTCCCTTGGCTGGGAAAGGGAATTCCCCGACCTCTTGCACTTCCTGGGTGAGGCGATGTCACGTCCTTCTTTGGCTCATGCTCCTAGGGCTGCACCACTGTCCCACAAGCCCCAGTGAGATGAACCTGGTACCTCAGTTGGAAATGCAGAAAACACCCATTTTCTGTGTCGCTCATGCTGGAAACTGTAGACTGGAGCTGTTCCTATTTAGCCATCTTGGAACCTCCTCCCTTATTTATTTATTTATTGAGACAGAGTCTTGCTCTGTCACCCAGGCTGGAGTGCAGTGGTGTGATCCTGGCTCACTGCAGCTTCTACCTCCTAGGTTCAAGTGATTCTCCTGCCTCAGCCTTCTGAGTAGCTGGGACCACAGGCATGCACCACCATGCCTGGGCCTATATATTTTTAATATGACTATATGTCAGGTGCTGTATTAGTCAGCTTTTTCTATGTAACAACCAACCACAAAATTTCAGTGCCATATGACAGAAATCATTTATTTTCTGCTTATAAGTTTCAGTCTGTGAGTCAAGTTCAGGACTGCTCCATGCTTCTCATTCTAGGGCTCAGGCTGGAGAATCAATGGCTCCTAGGAGTTTATTCTTCTAATATAGGAGTTTGGAAGTACAAGAGGGCCAGGCCAATGTGTGCAAGCTATCAAAAAGGAAAAAGGTAAGACACACAGAGTAAGGGCTGTGCAGATTTTCACAGGTTGCCACTTTCAATGAGGGGATCGTTAAACCTCATTGGGAAGGTGGGTTTTGAGCAGCCTTAAGGCAGTCGAAGGGTTCAGCCATGAGGATAACAGGGGGAAGCATGCTTCAGACAGAGAGAATAGCTAGTGCAAAGGCCCTGGGGTGATAACACCAAGGAGTGTTTAAAGAACAGTGAGGGAACCTATGTAGTTAGGGTCACCTGAGTGAGCAGAAGTAGGGAAAGTGAAGACAGAGATGATGAGGTCAAGCTGTATAAGGCCTGGAGGGCCATTGTGAGGACTTTGGCTCTTATTCTGACTCACATGGGAGCCACTGGAGGTCTTTGAGGGAGGAGTGATGTGATCTGACCTACGCTTTTGTAAGGTTTGCTCTAGCTGCTCTGTTGTGAGTAGACTATAGGGATGCCATAGATGGAGGCAAGCACGCCAGTTAGGAGGATAATGCCTTTCAGTAAGATGGCACAGTTTAGTAGGAATATGGTATGAGCCACAAAATGGCTCTGCATAGGTAAGTTTAAATTTTTCAGTAGCCATATTAGGAAAAGTAAAAAGGAACAGGTGAAATTAATTATAATAATATATTTTGATTGACTCAATATATCCACAACTTATTTCTACATATAATCACTATAAAACAATTATTATTGAGACAGTTTCAGTTTTTTTATACTAAATGTTGGAAATTCAGTGTGTATTTTATACTTTGAAGGCATCCCAGTTTGCACCAACAATATTTCAAGTGCTCAGTAGCTGCATGGGTCTAGTGGCTACTGTATTCAAGAAGGCAGAGCTAAAGAAGTCATCACACATATTGAAATCACTGAGTCTAGCCTTCTTTTCACCTACTTTCAAATGTTTTGTTAAATACCAGTGGATTATGAGACAGCTGGAAAGAGTGAAGTCTAAACTCCCTATAGGCATAAAGAAAGGATTTGAAACTGGGTTGTAAAAATTCAGAAATCCAGTGTATTATGAAAAAGTTTTCCCTTTGATGGTAAAATACTATGAACATCTTTTCTTACAATAAACAAGTGGCAGTCTTGAGTGTGTACCTATGAGAATTATTTTCTAAAAGAAGCATGCTTGTTAGTGAGTAAAAAATTTTTATTCTGCAGCAATTAGACAGATACATCCTTTTATCAGGAAATCTACATCCAGGAAATCTACATCCAGACATAATCCTCAGCAGGTGGCTGATTGTTGCAAATGTGCAATGACTAGATGTCCTATCCTTGTAAAATTTGACATTTGAACAGGTGAACATTTATTATCCCTAGGTACAAACATTTGCGATCCAGTAATACTTTTTTTTTTTTAAATTAAGGAAAAGTATGTACTGATGCTTGTGTGTGTGTGTGTGTATGTTTCATGTAGTATGCAGAAGGGTTAGAATTTAAAAGGAAGTAGACTAACATTTGGTAGTCACATGTAATTTGTGTCATTATGCCTTCAGATTGTGGACTTCTTAGAGGTAGTATGAGAAGTGGAAAATGCATAGGATTTGGGGTCAGACACCAGTTAGATTTTGGCTTTCAACCTCAGTTTCTTTTTTGGTCAAATGGAGGTAAAAACATTTTCTTCATAGAGTTCTTATGAACATTGAATTAAATACTGAACATCAACAGCCTAATACAATTCCTGGCACATAGTACTGTAATGCAAGGTACCATTCTTAGAAATGAGATTCACATTCCTGAGGGAAAATGGTAAATGCACTTTACTATGAAGTAGATTTGCTTTATATCAGGGCAATGTGTTTGCAATGCAGCAGTTGCCCAAAGGGTTGTGTTCTAAAGTATTTTAAACCCTAATGAAAAGGTATATGAAGGTAGCTTTATGGCAAAGTGTATGGAAAACACATAAGAACTGCATCTTTCACCTTCCTTCTAAGGGAGATAGATAAAGGCTAGAATGGAAAATACAGGCTGGAGGCAGAAATCTGTTAAGTAAATTGAGACAGAGCCATGATTTTTACTCTCATTGTTGCTAGAGAGAAGTCAGCTGTCAGTCTCACGATGCTTTCTTTACAGACAGCTGTTTTAAATATATTTCTATTTGCTTGATTTTCTGCAGTTTCATAATGACATACCTAGGTTTGGTTTTCTTTTTATTTATTTAACTTGGGATTCCTTAGACTTCTGAAATCTGTGGTTTGGTGTCTTAAGTCAGTTTTGAAAATTCATCAGCCTTTGTCTCTTTGAATGTTTCCTGTATTTCAGTCTCCCACAAAGCCACTCAAGCAAACAATCATGTTTGCCTGTATTGGCAAACACTTTTTAGAGCAAAAGTGGCTTTCATGTTAGTATAGCTCTCTGGGTTTGTAACTTTCATTTGCCTTTAGCTCAGTAATTCCTTTTTATCTGCTTCTCTTGGTTGCAGTTAAGAAGATATGTTAAAGTATTTTACCAGCATTTTTTGTTGTTTTCTTTGGGGAAAATTTGAATAAACTAACTCGTTGTTACCAGAAAATAAAAATTCAAAAACATTGAAATCTTACTCCATGTGGACTTAATTTTGGGGTACAGAGTGAAGAGGTAGGAATCTAACTTTTCCCAAATGTTTGGTCAATTTTCTCATTATATTTTGAAGAGTACATAATTTTCCCATCAATTCAGGAAGGTAGCCACATGCCACCTTTTTAATATAACAAAATCCCAATTATTTGGAAGTTTCTGATCTGTTAAATCTGTTTGATTGATTTAATTTAATTAAGCCAGTTACATCCTTCTTTAATTGCTATAGTTTCCTACTGTATTTACATATCTCCTAATGCAAATTTACTCTCATTATTCTTCTTTATGGGGACATATAGTTCTTAGTACATTTTACTCATTGACATTCATTCTACTCATGTATGTATGTAAGATTCATGGTTTATTTTGCTAGATTCTGGGGATATGAAGAAGTTTAACACAAAATACCACCTTGGGTGGACTTTGACTCCTAAGTAGAAAAGACATATTGTCAGGAGAAATAAAGAACTAAGTGAGTTAAATGACAGCAGAATAATAAAAGGCAAGATGTGGCATGAGTCAATGACTGCTTTTCAAAGCACTAAGTGCTACAAGTTGAAAACACCTCTTACATGGCAGCAGGCAAGAGAGAGTATGTGCAGAGGAACTCTCCTTTATAAAACCATCAAATCTCATGAGACTTATTCACTACCATGAGAACACCAAGGGAAAAACCCACCCCTATGATTCAGTTACCTCCCACCAGGTCCCACCATGACAGGTGGGGATTATTACAATTCAAGATAAGATTTGGGTGGGGACACAGAACAAAACCGTATCATCCACTCAGCCACATAAGAATGAGTCTTGTGCCTGGAACACTTCGCTCTTAAGATACAAAGATTTTCACAGCCTGTGCTGGGCTGTCACCTTGTGTGGGAATATCTTTCCCTGTTTCAGACTCAGCATGCACCCCCTTGTTCTGCTGGTGTGTACGTCATGTGGACAACCCCACTGTTAT
This sequence comes from Rhinopithecus bieti, assembly GCF_001698545.2. Taxonomy (NCBI): domain Eukaryota; kingdom Metazoa; phylum Chordata; class Mammalia; order Primates; family Cercopithecidae; genus Rhinopithecus; species Rhinopithecus bieti. The sequence goes on from NW_016803982.1 coordinate 5,543,048, forward strand.
ACCTGTGCCTCGTGGGGAGGGGTTGGGGTCCTTCTGCTAAAGCACAAGATGAGTGTGTGCCATGGCCCTGTGCCACCTGCTGGGAGGAACCCACTGGTTTTGGGGCACCAACGCTCTCTACTGAAGCTGATCTTGCTTCGGCTCTTTCCTACGTGAGGAATGCCTTGTTTCATCTAGTTAGTGCCAGGTCGCATTATGTTTTCCTTGGTGACTGATCTGAAGGGGCAGTGGGCGGAAGTGCTTGGACTTCTACTCCTGGTGACAGGCAACAGATGCCACTTGCTCAACAGATATGGTGAAAGCTGACTTTTATGGTTGTATTCAAAGGGACACAGACCAGAAAATGGTGTGAACGCAACTAGATAGGAGGTTAGGAGTGACAGTGGGTGACCTTGGACGTGCAAGGAGACTTAAAGTTTTTCAAATACTTTTTTTTTTTTTGTCTTGGGGGGGGGGGACAGAGTCTTGCTCCGTCACCCAGGCTGGAGTGCAGTGGCTCAATCTTGGCTCACTGCAACCTCTGCCTCCCACGTTCAAGCAATTTTCCTGCCTCAGCCTCCCGAGTAGCTGGGACAACAGGCATCTGCCACCATGCCCAGCTAATTTTTGTATTTTTACCGTGTTGGCCAGGCTGGTCTCGAACTCCTGACGTCAGGTGATCCGCCTGCCTTGGCCTCCCAAATTGCTGGGATTACAGGCATGAGCCACTACGCCTGGCCTAGTTTTTCAAAGACTTTGGAAATAAGAATGAATAGAATTTATAATTAATTTATATGGAAGTAGAGGGTAGAACAGAAAGAGGATTTAGAGTCTGAGCAACTTTGATAAATATTCAGCTAAGGTTTAGGAGACACCAACCATGCCAATAACTTATATAGGTAAAATTTACTGTAAAGAATTGCTTCCTAGTAAAAAGGCAGTTAACCATACATAGGAATAAAATAGGACTCTTGAGAGTACACGAATAGCAACTGTGGAAAACAGCTACTATGTTGATAACAAAGGGAATGTAAACAAGAAAATAACTTCAGAAACTTAGAAGAGATTCCTGTTCTCCACAAAGTGTAGATTCAGTCCTTTGTGGAGAGGACATTGAGAGCCACAGAACGTGCATCCTGCTGGTGGCGGAGACACAAGCTGCAGGGTGCAGGCTGAAGCCGGTACCTGGGAATGGCCCCTTTCTGTCTGTCTGAGAAACCTACTGGAGTCAGCAGCCTTACTCCTGGCAGGTAGCCTTACTGGAAGGCCTGGGCTGCAGCCGGTCTGTAAGCACCTCTGCCCCGCGGCGGGTCCTGAGCAGGATGCGTGGACAATAGCACTACATGAAGGAGAGTCCTTTCCTCTGGCTTTAGCCTCGCAGGGTCCTTCTAGCACCCCCATTGACGAAAACAAACATCAAGCTAACTGGCAAAGGATAAATGTCTACATGGTCCAGTTCCAGTATGGCAAAGCTGGGCAGAGAACAGTGGATTTGGAGCCAAGGAGCAATAACTTAACTGGCACAACCTCTAGTATACAAAATCTCGCTGGGAGAAGAGTAGCCAGTAGAGCTCCCAGGCAATATTTCATTGTTCATGTGCCCTTCCTTTTGCTGAAAAGAGGTGACAGTATTGCACCAAGACAAAATCCTTAATTTAACATACCTTTGGGGACAACAAGTAGAAAACAAAATCATGCTAACTTTACGAAGGGAGAATTGGAACCTGAAGAAGGTAAGATGACTAGGAGCAAAGTACGCTAGGAGTCATTGCGAAAGTTGGAAACTGCTCTCCGTATAAAACATCTTTGATCATTTTCTGTGTAACTTATGCTGTTTGTGGCCTTGGACAATCAACTCAAATGTGAGTTGATTTAATAGGTGACTAAAGAAGAAAGAAACTGAAATACTGGCTCCTGTGTTCTGAAGCTACTGGGAAACTCTTTTTTTTTTTTTGAGACGGAGTCTTGCTCTGTCGCCCAGGCTGGAGTGCAGTGGCACGATCTCGGCTCACTGCAAGCTCTGACCCCGGGTTCACGCCATTCTCCTGCCTCAGCTTCCTGAGTAGCTGGGACTACAGGCGCCCGCCACCACGCCCGGCTAATTTTTTGTATTTTAGTAGAGACGGGGTTTCACCGTGTTAGCCAGGATGGTCTCGATCTCCTGACCTCGTGATCCGCCCGTCTCGGCCTCCCAAAGTGCTGGGATTACAGGCTTGAGCCACCGCGCCCGGCCGAAAAAATGTTCCTACTCTTGACTACCTTTCAACTCATGGAAGATCTGTCTGTCTCTCCAAGTCTCCTCTTCTCCAAGTGAAATATCCCAACTTTTGTTAATATTAATGGCACATGGAGAAGACATGAGACCTGACTCTGCTATTATTGATTGTGTGGCTTTGGTCAAAACTGTTCACTTTCTCAAAGCACAGGTTTGACATTTCTAAGATGAAAAGTTTGCACTGGAGATTTCTAAGATTTCCTTGTCTTTGTAAAACTTGTTAAGACTTTTCACTTGTAATAGTCCCTTCTCCCTCATGCATGAGCTGTATTATGCATACATCCATCTCACAGTGTGATGTCTGGAATAGAATTCATTGATATGGGGTCACAGTGAGGCAAGCCAGAAACTCCCCAGGTAAGGTCTGTTTCCATGAACTTTTTAGAAAACATAGCACAGTTTTTGAGCATGCTGGGTTCAGTTCTGTTTAGCTTATTTGCCTATAATATACACAGGAAGGGAGAATAAATGGTAGAGTACAGAACCAGAGGTGTCATCAACCAGTCTCCATCATTAGGTGTGTGTATTTTTGAGGGCAGAGCCTGGATAATTTTCATCTTCCCATTTGGAGAGGCGCCCAGCTCAGTGCTTTTGAGTATGTACTCAAAAGATGGTTGGAGTGAGTAGATTACGTATGTTCCCCCTTTTGGTAGTTACATTTTATTTTATTTTAAAAACTACTTAGTCTAGAAAAGTTAGGTGGTGTTTTGGCCAGAGCCTTATAACTTTTGTAACTTGATGGATGTCACCATGAACTCTGGATCACATCTGTTAATTTCCAGATTCAATCTTTTATTTTATATGTAATGTGAATATCGCTCTGTAAATTCATAAGAGGAGGAGTATCAGATAGGCAAGTCTCAGAATGTCCACCACGTGCACTTCCCTCCATGGAGGGAATCGCTTTGCTCACATTCCTTGATGAAGGATGAGGCCATGGCCATGGCATGGTCCCATCCCCACTTAACCCTGCTCCCTGTTAATGCACCATGAATGGGACTTTGACCTAAGAACTGCCATTCTACAAGCTGATCTAACCTCTCTTACATGCTCCCTGCCTCCCCATCCCCACTTGGCAAATGCATGCATTGTGAGTATGAAGAAAATCAGAGAGGTTTCTTCATTACCCACTCTGTCCATTTTATCATAGCTGGACAATGAATTCCTCTTGACTTTAAAAAATATGCTATTATTATTATTATTATTATTATTATTATTACTTTTTGCTAAAGTAGCTCTCTTTCCCTCCCATTCCCAGCAACCATTCCAGTGTGTGGACCAGCAGCCACCTTTTCCATTTCATCTGATAGCTCCATGAGTTTTGCTGAGAACATAAAGGCTAGCATTATATTCCTGAAACCTGACGTGTCTCTGCCCATGTTCGCTTCCTTCCTTTCATCTCTGAGATGCTCTGCGTCTTTCTGTTTAAGGCCCTTCCCATCCATTTGTGCTTTCGGTCCTAAGCTTCCCTGTGTGCCCTGTCTTGCTCTGTGTATTTTTGACTTTCTTGTAAGTTGAACCTCACTTTCCCTACTGCATCTTTCCCCTCAAACTGTAAGCATATCAGTAGGAAACCTTAAATTCCTCTACCTACCTTGATAGCTAGGTTATTTTTGTTTGTTTGAGTCGGAGTCTCGCTCTGTTGCCCAGGCTAGAGTGCAGTGGTGTAAACTTGGCTCACTGCAACCTCTGCCTCCTGGGTTCAAGCAATTCTCCTGTCTCAGCCTCCCAAGTAGCTGGGACCACAGGCACCCACCACAATATCTGGCTAATTTTTGCATTTTTAATGGAGATGGGGTTTCACCATGTTGCCCAGGCTGGTCTTGAACTCCTGATCTCAGGTGATTGGCCTTCCACAGTGTCGGGATTACATGCGTGAGCCACCATGCCCGGAGCTAGGTTATGGAGGTGGTGTGTATGCACCTCCAATCTACTCCCCAAACTTACTGCAATTTGACATCTGCCCTCCTCCTTAACCACTAAAATTGTATTCACCAGGGCTGCAAAATAGCAATTTGGCCTTTAAATCAAGTGAACATATTTTGTTTTTTAAAAAAATCAGATTGGACTGTCTCCCTGGGAACTTTTGACAAATCAGTCCTAAATTCTCCACATGCCTGACTTTGAGCGTTATCCTTTCTCTCTGTTTTCCTTCAACATCTCTATTTCTTGTTGGCCTTCATGAAATTCACATCCTTTTTCATAGCTTAAACATATACATTGAAATCGTCTCTATATGGATCTGTCTTTTTCACTAGATTGTGAGTGTGATTTCAAAATAGAGATGGTATTTTTTATGGCTTTATATTCTCAGTAACTATTTTAAAGTCTTTCTTTCATTTTCTTCTTTTCTTTTTTCAGAGTGCAATGTTGAATTACCTTTTGCTACATAGCTAGATAGACTTTAATCCTATTCTCAGGATTACCTTTAGATATTTGTAAAGACAGTGTCTTAAACAAGGAAGGGGCTTATTTTTCCTCATTACAGAAAGCCAGAACCAAGCTCAAAATCCTTAATAAGGAACCAGAGTCCTCCTTCTCCAACACTCTTAGCATTTGATTTTCATCCTCGTGGGTGAAAATGGCTGCTGTGTGTACCTTCAGGCATCATGTCTTCCCTCTAGGAAGGAAGGAAGGTGAAGGGGAAGGCCCATGACAAGGGGTCACAACCTTTGAACAGAGTTTTCACCTTTTCATTCTCCTCAGGGATTTCAACCTGCATCTCATTGGCTGGGCTGGTTTGCTTAGCCACTCGTAGCTGCAAGGAAGGTGACAGTCAAAATATTTCAACAGGGCCAATTGCTATGCTAACAACTTTGGGGTTCAGCCAGGAAGGAATAAGTGGGAAATGGATGTTGGGAAGGCAATTAGCAACTTCCTTTTTTCATTACTTTTTCATTAGTGACCCCGAACTTCTGTTACTCTAGATTTCTTCATCATGAACAAGTCACACTGATCACTTCCGTTTGTCTTATTTGCTTCCATGTTAGATTATTTTTACCAATCAGATTTTAGAACATGCCCTGGCCTCATCAGGAACACATTGAGAATGGAAATTAAAAGGAAGCCACTTTTGGAGAAGATATCTACACATGGCCAATCTTATCCCTGCTCGGTTGATTCTTACACATTTCAAATTCTGGAGCTAATTTTCCTTTTTTTTTTTTTTTTTAAACACATTTAAAACATTAGATTTTCATTGTTCGAGTTACATGATAAAATCTGTAAGTGGAAAAGAATTACATTTTTAAAAGTTATTACTTTTAATTTTTAGTTTAGATTCAGGGGCACATGTGCAGGTTTGTCATGTGGGTACACTGTGTGATGCTGAAGTTTGGGATACTAATGATTCTATCACCCAGGTAGTGAACATAGTACCCAATAGGTAGTTTATCTACCCGGGTCCTCCTCCCTTCTCCCACTCTAGTAGTTTCCAGTGTCTATTGTTGCTATCTTTATGTCTATGAGTACCCAGTGTCTAGTTTCCACTTATAAGTGAGAACATGCTGTATTTGGTTTTCTGTTCCTGCATTAATTGGCTTAGGATAATGGCCGACAGCAAAAAAGTCATGTTGGTGCAAAGAACATGACTTTGTTCTTTTTTATGGCCACATAGTATTCCATGGTGTATATATACCATTTTCCTTCTTTCGTCCTTTCTTTTTTTTTATTTATTTGTTTGAGACAGAGTCTTGCTCTGTCACCCAGGCTGGAGTGCAGTGGCATGATCTTGGCTTACTGCAACCTATGCCTTCTGGGTTCAAGAGATTCTCCTGCCTCAACCTTCTGAGTAGCTGGGACTGCAGTCATGCACCGCTGTGCCTGGCTAATTTTTGTAGTTTTAGTAGAGATGGGGTTTCACCATATTGGCCAGGTTGGTCTTGAACTCCTAGCCTCAAGTGATCTGCCCACCTTGGTCCCCCAAAGTGCTGGGATTATAGGAATGAGCCATTGCACCAAGCCCATATTTTCTTGATCTAATCCACTATCGGTAGGCACCTAGGCTGCTTCCATGTCTTTACTATTGTGAGTAGTGCTGTGATGAACTTAGGAGTGCATGTGTCTTTTCGGTAGAATGATTTCTTTTCTTTTGGATATATACGCAGTAATGGAATTGCTGGGTTGAACGGTAGTTCTGTTTTAAGTTCTTTGAGAAATCTCCAAACTCCTTTCTACAGTGACTGAACTAATTTACATTCCCACCAAGAGTGTATGAGTTCCCTTTTCTCCATAGCCTCACCAGCATCTGTTGTTTTTTGACTTTTGTTAATAGCCGTTTAGACTAGTGTGAGATGGCATCTCATAGAGGTTTTGATTTGCATTTCTCTGATGATTAGTAATGATGAGTGTTTTTTCATATTTTTTTGGCCACTTGTATGTCTTCTTTGGAGAAGTGTCCATTTCTGTCTTTTGCTTACTTTTTTTCTTTTTCTTTTCTTTTTTTTTTTTTGAGACAGAGTCTCGCTCTTGTTGCCCAGGCTGGAGTGCAATGGCATGATATTGGCTCACTGCAACCTCCGCCTCCTGGGTTCAAGCGATTCTCCTGCCTCGGCCTCCTGAGTAGATGGGATTATAGGCGTTCACCAGCACTAATAGGGCTATTTGTTTTTTTTGTTTCTTGTCAAATTGTTTGTGTTTCTGAATATTAGACCTTTGTTGGATGCATAGCTTGCAAATATTTTCTCCCATTCTGTAGGTTGTCTGTTTACTCTGTTGATAGCTTTTTTTTGCCATGTGCAGAAGCTCTTTAGTTTAATTAGGTCTCACTTGTCCATTTTTGTTTTAGTTGCAATTGCTTTAGGGGACTTAGCTATAAATTCTTTCCCAAAGCTCATGTCCAGAATAATGTTTCTCAGGTTTTCTTTCAGAATTCTTATAGTTTGAAGTCATACGTTTAAGTCTTTAATCCATCTTGATTTAATTTTTGTATATGGTGCAATACAGGGGTCCAGTTTCATTCTTCCTCATATGGTTAGCTATCCCAGCAGCCATCGGGAGTCCTTTCCCTATTGCTTATTTTTGTCAACTTTGCCAAAGATCAGATAACTGTATGTGTGTGGCTTTATTTCTGGGTTCTTTATTCTGTTCCATTGGTCTATGTGTCTGTTTTTGTACTAACACCATGCTGTTTTGATTACTATAATCTTTTACTATAGTTTGAAGTCAGGTAATGTGCTGCCTCTGACTTTATTCACTTTGTTTAGGATTGCTTTGGCTATTTAGGCTATTTTTTGCTATATGAATTTTAGAATCGTTTTTTCTATTTCAGTGAAAAATGACATTGGTGGTTTGATAGGAATATCATTGAGTCTGTAGATTGCTTTGGGCAGTATGGCCATTTTAATGATATGGATTATTCCAATCCATGAGCATGGAATGTTTTTTCATTTGTTTGTATTATCTATAATTTCTTTCAATAATATTGATCTTTCACCTCCTTGGTGATTCCTAGTATTTTTGGTATTCCTGGTACTTTTTTTGTGGCTATTGTAAATGGGATTATGTTCTTTATTCGGCTCTAAGCTTGAACATTATTAGTGTATAGAAATGCTACTGATTTTTGTGCATTGATTTTGTACCTTGAAACTACTAAAGCCATTTATCAGTTGTAGGTATCTTTTGGTGGAGTCTTTAGAGTTTTCTATATATAGAATCATATTGTCAATGAAGAGAGAGAGTTTGACTTCTTTTCCTATGTCAATCCCTTTTATTTCTTCTCTTGCTTGATTGCCCTGGCTGGGACTTCTAGTACTATGTGGAATTGGAGTGGTGAGAATGGGCATTCTTGTCTTTTTCCAGTTTTCAAGGGAAATTCTTTCAGCTTTTGCCTGTTCAGTATGATGTTGGCTGTGAGTTTGTCATAGATGGCTCTTATAATTTTGGGGTATGTTCCTTTGATGTCTAGTTTGTTGAGGGTTTTGATCATGGATGTTGGATTTTTATCAAAAGCTTTTTGCATGTCTATTGAGATGATCATATGGTTTTTGTTTTGAATTTTCTTTATGTGATCAATCACATTTATTGATTTGTGTATGTGGACCCAACCTTGCCTTCCAGGAATGAAGCCTACTTGATCATGGTGAATTAACTCTTCGACGTGCTGCTGGATTTGGTTTGCTAGTATTTTGTTGAGGATCTTTGCATCTATGTTCATCAGGGATATCGGCCTGTAGTTTTCTTGTTTTTATTTTGTTTTTGCCAGGTGTTGGTATCAGGTGCTTTGTAGAATGAGTTAGAGAGGAGTCCCTCCTCCTCAATTTTTTAGAATAGTTTCAGTAGAATTAAAGCCAACTCTTCTTTGTACATCCGATAGAATTCAACAGTGAATCTGTCTGGTCTTGGACTTTTTTGTTGGCAGGTTTTTATTACTGATATAATTTCAGAACTTGATATTGGTCTGTTCAGGGTTTCATTTTCTCTCTGATTTAATCTTGGGAGAGTGTGTGTTTCCAGGAATTTATCGATTTCTTCTAGATTTTCTAGTTTGTGTGTAGAGAGGTGTTTGTAGTAGTCTCTGAGGATCTTTTGTATTTCTGTGCAGTTGGTTATAATGTCACCTTTGTTGTTTCTCATTGTGCTTATTTAGATCTTCTTTTTTTCTTTGTTAATCTAGCTAGCAGTCTATTGATCTTGTTTATCCTTTCAAAAACCACTTTTTTTTTTGTTGATTCTTTGTATGGATGTTTGGGTCTTAATCTCATCCATTATGCTCTGATTTTAATTAGTTTTCTTTTGACAGCTTTGGGGTTATTTTGCTCTTGTTTTTCTAGTTCTTCTAAGTCTAATGTTAAATCATTAATTTGAGGTCTTTTTTTTTTTTTTTTTTTTAACTTTTGGGGTAGGCATTTAGTGCTATAAACTTTCCTTTTAACAGCTTTTGCTGTATCCCAGAGATTTTGGTATTTTCTATCTCTGTTTTCATTTATTTCAAATAAGTTTTTGATTCCTGTGTTATTTACCCAAAACTCATCCAGAAATAAGTTGTTTAATTTCCATGTAATTTTATGGTTTTGAGAGATCTTCTTTGTATTGATTTCTGCTTTTACTCCACTGTAGTCCTAGAGGATGGTTGGTACAATTTCAATATTTTTTAGTTTATTGAGACTTACTTTACGGCTGAGCATGGGATTGATCTTGGATTAGGTTCTATGTGCAAATGAGAAGAATGTATATTCTGGGGTTGATGGGTGGGGCATTCTGTAGATATCTATTAGGTCCAGCTGGTCTAATGTTAAATTTAAGTCCACAGTTTCTTTTGTTAGTTTTCTGCCTTGATGACCTAACACTGTCAGTGGGGTGTTGAAGTCCCCTACTCTTATTGTGTGATTGTCTAAGCTTTTTCATAGGTCTGGAAGTACTTGTTTTATGAATCTTGGTGTTCCAATGTTGGGTGCATATATATTTAGGATAGTTAAGTCTTCCTGTTGAATTGAACCCTTTGTCATTATGTAATACCCTCCTTTGTCCTTTTGTGTAGAGTTAATCTTTCTGACTCTGTCCCCAGATTATTGAAAGTATATCTCATTTTAGACTTGCTTTTACATTTCCTAGAGTAGCTATTTCTCTCTCCCATTCTCAGTTACTATTCCAGTCTCTTGACCAACCACCACTCCTCATATCTTAGTAGACAGCCTCATCATGTTGGTTGAGAAAATAAAGGCTGTTATTACTCTATTCCTAAAACTTGTCTGTGTTTGAGAGTATATCTTACAAGTTATATATAAAGTTTAATATATACAGTCATGTGCTACATAATGACATTTTGGCTAATAGTGAATCATATATATGATGGTGAGGCCATAAGATTATAATTGAGCTGAAAAATTCCTATGGCCCAGTGATATTGTACCCATATTGTAACTTGTTATCACAATGCATTACTCACATGTTTATGGTGATGTTGATGTAACCTAATGTACTACCAGTTGTATAAAAGTCTAGCACATATGATTATGTATAGTGTATAATACTGATAATGATAAAAAATGACTATGTTACTGATGTATGTATTTACTATACTTTTAAATCAGTATTTTAGAGCATACTCTTCTATTTATTTTGTAAATAAGTTACTGTAAAACAGCCTCAGGCAGGTCCTTGAAGAGGTATTCCGAAAGAAGGCATTGTTATCTTAGATGACAGCTCCATGCATGTTATTGCCCCTGAAGACCTTCCAGTGGGACAAGATGTGGAGGAGATAGATGCATTTCTTGGAGCGTATCATTCTCATTCAGTGATGTGTGACTGTATTTTAATATTATGCAATTTAGTAACTTGCAGTATATGCATATCACATATACTATAATATATAATTTACATTGTGATATAATTGTGATTAGGTATCTGTCAACTTTGTTAAAATGGAATCTTTTGAAATATAATTTTCTATATATTAAACACAACTGTGTTAATCCATGTCTAGATGAAGGCTGTTTTTAGAGAAAGGGAGGTGGATAAATGCTGGAGGATAAAGTCCAGCCATTCAAGCAGAAGGAAATAGACACCAAAATGTAAAACGAAGAAACAGAGATTAATTGCTACATTCTGAAAGCAATTAGAGCACAGTACTCAGAATGACTTAGTGAAAAAGTTTATTTTGTACACTGAATAAGCATCACATCCACCAGGTGGAGCTCTAATATTCTTTTGGTTCAATGACTGAGAATCTGAGAATTTACTGTTATCTTTAGAGAAAGGAAATATATCTCCCATATTAACCTCCAAGAAAATTCGCCTGAGATAGGATTACACCTCTAACAAGCATTATCATTGTTTAATATCTTTTAATACCATTAGTTGATTTATATAGAAAACAGTCAATTTGCTGAAAATTGAGGCATTCAAATAGTTGAATTAAATCAGTTCAAGTAGTTCTGAGTTAAATCCTTTTGCGAGCCTTCCTTTGAGGAAACAAAGACATATTTATACAAAAATGGATGCACTTTTGCTACAGTGATGTTGTATCTTTAGCTTTACTGACATAGTTTAGAATGTGAATTATTTTAAATTAAATTAAATCATGTGAAATTTATCACAGCTGCAATATACTCAGCCCAATATAGTTGTCTGAATAGGTTACGTTTTTAGTGTTGAAAATCAAAATTTTTCAGGGCTGGGGTGTGAGTTCTTTAAGAAATACATTTTGCTTCTATTTTTCTGAGATTTAGATTTGGAAACCTGAGCCTCTTCTTGGACTCCTTTCCCCATGACTCATAACTTTTGTTCAACCTGGAAAGAATGCCAGCTTGGGAAGATAGATTTGAATTTTGATTTTGAGGGTAGGTGGATCTAAATTGTAGAGTTAAGATTGAGCTGGATTAGATAGATGTATCATAGAGTGGAAGAGTCCCGAGTTAGGTTCAGAAGCCATAGTTTGATGTCCCAGGTCAGCCAGTCATCAAACATCACTAGTAGCAATAAAGATAATTGCTAACTTTCACCAAATGTTTCTGGTCATTAACTCATCTTGTCCTCCTGTTAGCCTCTGGGTCTGGCTGAGGGTCTGTTTGGCTGAGGACAATTCCTTTTTTTTTTCTTAATTAATTTTTAAGTTGAAAAAAAATTATATGTGTTTATTGTGTACAACGTGAAGTTTTGAAATATGTATGCATTGTGGACTGGCCAAATGGAGTCAATTAATGTACGTATTAACTCACATCCTTAGTTTTTGTGGTGAGGACACAAAATTTACTCTTAGCAATGTTGAAGAGTACACTGCACTGCTATTGACTAAAGTCACCATGTTGTATAATAAATCTCTTAAACTTACTCCTCCTGATCAACTGAAATTTTGTACCTTTTGATCAACATCTCCCCAACTCCCGCCCCTGCTCCCACTATCCCCCCGACCCCACCCAAACCATTTCAGACCCTGGTTACCACCATTCTACTCTCTACTTTTGTGAGTTCAGCTTGTTTAGATTCTACATGTAAGTGAGATCATGTGATATTTATTTGCCTTTCTATACCTGGCTTATTTTTTTTTTTTTTTTTGAAGTACTATCATTTAATCTATAGTTTTCTCTCTCCCTTTTTCTTTCTATATATATATAGATGTGTTACACAATACAAAGATGGTATTATATACATATATAGTAATAGCTAAAATAATATATAGTATATATTACTATATAGTACATGTAGTAATATGTACGTACATATTTAGAGAGGGAGAAAGGTATTCAAATGGGATTTACAAGAAATCTAAGGCACCATGAAATGTCCCTGTAATTTCTGTGAGAGATAGTGATAGTTGTCTTTTGTTTTTTTTTTTTTGGCTCATATATTCATTTATTCACTTAATGTAAGTGCCTACTATGTGCTAGGCACATATAGTTTATCTTTATATTTTCTTAATGACTTGTGGAAGTGATTTTCACATTGTAGGCCTGTAACTGCTTACTATCATGATGTGTGGTTTATATAATAACACATAAATACATGCAATGATAGTTCTTGAGTTCACACAGTGTGGAATTATTATGCATGCTACACACACACACACACACACACTTCCAGGTATGCACTAATTAAATATTAATATACATGTGTACATACAACATGCTACCTTCTTGATTTGCAAGTTTAAAATTATATTATTGAAATGTGCTTATTCTACTTGAAATAAACCTCAATATCCATCTTTGGAATCTACTTTTGCTTTAGCTACTATCCCTAGTCCTTCTAACTATAAACAGTATTAGGCATGAACTCCTAGTAATCTATTTCATTATGAAGTTCTTATCACCAAAATCAATTATTTTTTCATAAAAGCTATAAAATTACCCTTTCAATATATTAGAGGAAGTATGTAATGTTAGAACAGATTCAGAATAGCTTTCTTTAACAAATATTAGTTTTCTAAAACACTTATTTTTCAAAATCTTCATTTGTTACTTATTATTAACAGGAAATTTGAAGTCTTCTACTTTACTTTCAAACTTACCTAAAATCAGGCTTCCTCTCTAATTCAACCTTATTTTACATTACTTCAGTATATGGAACCTCTGGCTCAGACATACTCTTCAATGTTCCACAATTATACATTCATATATTACCTTTTACCTTTGTTTAAATGGTTTTCTTCTACCTCTTTCCTTACTTAAATCCCGATTATCATTCTAGGCACAAATCATGTATAGTGCCTTTAAGAAGTCTCTCTAAGTCAATTCAACCACTATAATTGCTTCTCTTCTAAACAATGTTTTCTGCCATATTCAGAAAATTCAATACCATATTAAAGGGCTAACTTTTCATGAGTTTAGATATAACCAAAGAAAAGCTTGAGTAGGATCTGATTACTCACTATTACAGAGGCACTGTGGGTTTTCAAACTGCAAGTAACTATGAAAATGGAATGTATCCTGGAAAGTACAGAGACAATCAGAAGGAGGCACCTGGAAACCACTTGTGGGGATGCAGGGAGCAGTGAGCATTCAATAAATGACTATTGGATAATTTAGTGATTAAAAACTATATTAATTTTTGTTCAACTATTTTACTAACTAAGCTATATGTTTTAGTCCATAGAAGAATAAAAGATCACTGGATTTGGAACAACAACAAAAAAAGATGAATTCAAGTTGCTGCTCTTCTTTGCTAATTTTTTGTGTGAAAAGCAAATTAAATTCCTGAGTTTCATTTATGTTAGCTGTGAAAGAAATATCATTATACATGAGAAAAGATAAATAAATGTATAAAGCTATAAATTACTCTAACAATAAAAGCATTATTATATATTGCAAAGCATACTTTAAGCATTAAATGAGGAAATTAATTAAGAAAAGTAATATCATTTAGTAAATTCAAATATTTTGCCTAAATATTACATAAATGAGGAAATCTCTTGCTATCCCCATTTTATAAAT